>NC_084603.1:27671675-28271675 GCF_033807715.1 Cololabis saira | reverse complement strand
GTCTCCTCTCTCCCCCGTTGACTAAAACACACACAACAACAGACTTGTGTGCCTTCCAAAAATGATTGAACTGCCTTTCAATTATCCGTCTCCATACAGAAGGATTTATTAGTCTCTTCAGTGTCACGTGTGACATCTTACATTGCGTATAAAGGTGACTCCAAGTTCAAAGAGGATTCCAAGGTTAGGAGAGGAAGAGTTGCAGCGTAGGAAACAGCTACCATCAAGGAGGGTGGGCAGCACACCGGTGATCTGAAAAAAAACCCCACACACACAGAAAAAATACACAATTATAGTACTGCAGCTCAGAAAAAACATTCATAGTTTAAATGAAAGGAGATGTTGTAACACAATGCTCTAAAGGAAGCAGCTGGGGTCTCGTCGTACCCTTGGAGAGAAGCTCCAGCTCTTGGGGCTCTTGGGATTGTAGTCTGCCCTCACTGTGTGGATGTTACTTAACACCTGGAGCACAATTGCAGATCACATTAAAATAAGCATTTTTAAAATGAATTCAGCTGTTTCCACTTGTAGAAAATGGCTGTATACGTGACCGAAATAACCCGGATACCTGAGATCCATCAAAAGCACAGAGACGGATGTGTCTGCTGAGAACCTGAACTCCAACCCCTGGAGTGGGAATATGCCTGCAGCTCCACAAAGTGAAACACACACAAGTCCTGACCTGGCGAGCACGGACCTACATGACACGACACCCACAATTGAAAAGAAATAAAGTGTATTTTGTCTAAAAATACACTTGGATGTTATGCACTGTAATGCACTGCTAGAAATCATCACTTTAATAAACACTATCCAACTCTTACAAACACACACTATAAAACAGTGAGAGGACCTCACCCTGCCAGTGTCCGGGTCCAGAAAGAGGTCTTTAAAGGAGAGCTGGGATTGGCTGAGCTCGGGCTGAATATGATGACCTCCTTTGTATGTTGCATCTGTAACAGAACACGGAGGGAGCTTTGCCTTTTAATCATCCAGCATGTTGAAGATGTATTAACACCAAGTGACAGAAGTGATTGTAGACTGTTCACACACAAACACACACACACACGGCTGCTGGGTAATGACCTTCATCCAGCAGTTTACTGAGAGTCGACGGTCTAAATCCTGGAGGTATAGCCCCCATAGCTGAGAGCACGTCTGTTGCATCAATCTGTCACAAACAAAAAAAAAATCTAAAGCATAATCTGTAAACACATACAAATTGTAAATGTATAATTTGTTGAGCTGAAAATTGCCACTGGCATGAGCTGTAGTGGTTGTACTCGTAGAGTATGCACAGTCTTACCTCATTCAGAGCCTTTCTGACAGTCGACCAGTTTGAGGCACTGCTGTCAACGAATAATGAATACATTACAAATAACCCATTTAGAAATGAAAAAACATCTGACAAAGTCCTTCTAAAACAACATTCCTCATCTTTAAATCAAAATAGAAAGAGATGCAAGAACATCTGGAGTCTTTGTGTGATCAAACAGAGAAGTTCAATGTTGAACCTGTGTTTAGTTTGATCATCAGTAGACTCTTCCCCCTCTTCATCTTCTTCTTCTTCATCTTCTTCTTCTTCTGACTCCTCATCTTCATCTTCTTCATCATCATCGTCATCATCCTCTTCCTCATCATCATCCTCTTCATCGTTTTCATCATCAACACCAGAGCCAACCTAAGACAAAGGGAAAAGAGATACAATAAATCACACAGAAACTACAGAGGCTGTGGTGCTTGTGAACGCCTTTCTTTTGCACCTTCAGGTAGGTTTTTGGAACCACTCCTCTGTTGCCTTTCATGTCCTGAGCCATCCACCATCCATCTGCTGTCTTCCTGATTATCCTTAACACTTCCCCTCGCTGAAACAGAAGCACAACTTGACTTTAGTGATGAATTAATAACAATAAGAAAAAGGCTTCATCATGAACGCACGAATGAACAGTTGGAATATGATCACTGCATTTGAGAGGCTATACTGCCATCTTCTGTTTTCACCAAATACTGTGGAATATAATGCCACTCTTAAATTGAAAGAAAAAACAGGGTTCAACCTCTTAACAGGCCTGATTGTCTTAACCCCGTCATCACCAATGGACAACAAACAAAAATGTGCTGAGCTGCATTATATTAAGATATTTTGTCTGTCACAGGGAAGAACAATCTTTTTAATTATAAACAGCAATTTCTCACACAAATTAAGCTTAAGCCCATCTACTCTGCAGCCTTTGACAGTACAATAAAGATCCTTTGAGGGAAGCAGCAGCACTTCTACCAACCCTGCAGACTGCTGATATGCATTCCCCCTGTACTTTATCAATGTTTCTGAAATAGAATGTACTTCACCCGAACAGACAGATCTCCTTCTTGCTCTCCTTTGAAATCACAGAGGATGGTGTAGATTTGGGGACCAGACTGAGATGGTGGCTTTACAGCGCTTGTCCTTTCTTCATCTTCATAATCATCATCATCATCATCGGTGCCGTCTTCATCATTGTCTTCGTCAACACTATCTTGACTTTCTTCCTTTGAAATTTCCCTGTCGATCAAAACACAGTGATGGGAAGATAATTGTAAGATTTAAATGAGAAGTCAAACTTCAGTTTTAGTTTTCACTTTTCCCTGAAATTTAAATGAGTTAATTAAATAGAACTGAATATCTGAAGCTGTGAAATAATATGTATAACATTTTTGAGGGGGCGTTGAGCCTCACGAGCAGTGAATACTTCTAATGTTGTTCTCTTGTTGTGCTCTTGACAAGAAACCATCATTGACCTTGATATTCTGTTTGTTTCTTTGCAGAGAACACAGTGATACTGACCCTAGGCCAGTGCTGGGTCCTGGTGGTGAAAGCTCCATAGAGAGTTTGTTCAAACGCTCTAAGATGTTTTCCAGTCGTCTCTCCTCTTCCTGTTTCCTCTGATCATAGTTCCTCACCAGGGCTGGCTCATCAGCCTGGACAACAAACCATCAGATTATATCACCTTACCCATAACTCAGCAAAACTGATGTTAATCACTGATAAGCCTTCTTTGAAAACTTAGTTTCACAAAAAATTTGCAACAAATTGTTTATTTTTCATTAATGCACATTACATTGCTAAGACCTGCAACACCATAATGATTGAAATAATGTTTATTAGTGTAATATTAGCCTTTACAGCATTTTTTGTGATCCAGGAGCTAAACTGAAGAGTTGTGCCTCTCTATCTTTGGAGCACTAACCTTTGTCAACTTCTGTAGTGCTTTTAGTGTCTTGTGTGCAGACATCTGAAGGTCTTGACACCTGCAGGGAAAAGGATGTTTAGATTAAATTTAAATCCTTAAACGTTATGTTAAAAGCAATTAAATGTATGTAAATTGCAACGAGAGACAAAAAGCAACAGAAATACTTAAGATTTGTTTACCTTCGAAATGCATCTTCACTGGATCCAACCTGACTTTGAGCATCCTTCATCAAACTGTCAGCCTGTTTTAGAGGAACCATGACAGCAAATAAGAAGTGAAGCTGAACAGTTGAAGTTACATTGCATAGCAGATTAAATACCTCATACACATCTAACAATAGTAATATGGATTTAAGGTGCATTTTTGAGACATTAGTACATCTGTGGGTATGGGTCCATGTTTGCCTAGTTTTCACCTGTTTATTTCATTAAATATGTTTCTTATCTTTCTTTAAATGCATGTCGTCTTCACTTCATTAACTAAAAAATGTGTTATATCCTTACTATCGTAAGAATACAATCAAACGTTTCCCTTTTCTTGCAACGAGCTGACATGTACGTTAGGTTTACACCCCATTTACAAACAGATGATTTTAAACAACTACACAGATTTAAGAAACTAACTGGCTCGTGTCACATTGTTTGCAACAGTTCTGTCATTCATTGTCGTTTTCACTTAAGATATCTAATTATTGGTCCTGCTTTATCACAGAGATGCAGACGGGATTTTCAGACAAACCTGTCTTTGAAGTTGGTCAACTTCTCCCTGGAGCAGCTGCAAGGGTCTTGCTTTTTTTAATGGCATTTATAGTTTAATTTAGGAAACAAACCCGTATACAGATGTTAGCCGAGAAGCTAGCCTGCTAGGCGGACGTAAACATCCGGGGTTGCTAGGCAACCGACTTCTTCTTCGGTGCAGTAAAACCCTTATGCCTTCGTTCTTTGTCTGCGCATTTCAGATCCATGGCGCATTTACTTGTTATAAGTGTATTTAAAAATGTCGTTAATTTATGTTTTGTATGATCAAAACGGAATGGATAGTTAAAAACTAAAGACACCATGTCTTGTTTATTATTATTATTGTAAAGGATAAGTATGCCACTACCGCCACCCAGTGTGCGGGAGTATAGTAAAGATGAGAAGTACGCGTTGCTCTCTCTATCCATGTTATATTTCATTTAAGAAATAATTAAATAAATATAAATATACAAATAATTGAATGTAGTTAATATTGATAAGTTCCTTATTTTTTCATTCTTCTTCTTCATTGGACTCCCCTCCTATAAAATAATACAAATACATTATTTCAGTGGGTTTTATCTTTTGACATGCTATATTTATTTGTCACAATACAACTTTAAATCCTACTTTCAGGGACTTTTTCTCTGTCTCTTTTATTCGGAAAACAGGAATCATGCACACTCCATTAACAGTCACGTGCAATTTTACGGTTGTGTAAGTTTTTCACAACAGACCTCAAGGGGGCGCACTGTGTTTGTTGTGAAACGTGTGTGGCGTTCATGATCCCTCGTTAACCTTTCCTTCCTACTAGCAAAATGTATTGATTTAACATAAATTATAACAGTTTCAGCGTTTCTATATTCAAAAAGTATTTAAAAACGTGAAATATCTAAGATAAACCATAATTTAAATGCCTTGTTGTCCAAATAGATTGTTATTATTTTTTGTAAGTGGACATTACGAGCCTTCAAGGGGTTGTAAAAGCAGCATATAGGACTAGTTATGTCATTCACGTGAGCTGTAGGTTTACCAGCCATGGCTGCTCCCATCGCTCTCATTCAAGGTGCCAGCAGGGGACTGGGGCTTGAATTCTGCAAATACATATTAAAAAACCAAAGCCTCGCTGCTGTCGTAGCGACATGCAGAAACCCGGACGGAGCCGCGGAGCTGCGGGGACTCGTCGGCCAACACCCGGGCAGAGTCACGGTGCTCCAGCTGGACGTGAACCGGGAGGAGGACATCCGCGGAGCCGCAGACCAGGTTAAGCAGACCTTCGGTCGGCTGGACCTCATCGTCAACTCCTCTGCCATGCTTCACCCCTCTGGGAAAGGAGAGACCAGCCTGAGGGACGTGACTGCACAGGTAAACCTAGCCGTTTCCATTCATTCGTGCCCTCCGCACTACCGATGTATTCAGTACTCGAGTTGTAAAAAAAAAAAAAAAATCAGGGGGGATGGTGGATTTTATCATATGGGGACAGATCATTTGTGCTGATTACAAATAATATAATATATTACAAATAATAGCACTGACCAAAACACCTGCAGAAATACTGCAGGAATGACATAGCAGCAGTTAAATGCAGCCTTCTGTAAGCTTTAAATATCCACTGGGCTTACATCAAATACATCAAAACACAACAATAAAAAACAGTTTTCTGAACTTATCAATATGACTCTGTCCTTCACAGGATAAGTAAAATGGATCACTGCAAAAACTCAAAATCTTAACAAGAATACTTGTCTTATTTCTAGTTAAAATGTCTCATTTTAGTAAAAAAATCTCATTACACTTAAAACAAGACTCATCACTGGAAAAAATTTTCACCTGTTTCAAGTATATTTTCACTTGAAATAAGTAGAAAAATCTGCCAGTGGAACAAGATTTTTTTGCTTGTAATGAGAAGATAAATCTTGTCCCACTGGCAGATTGTCCTACTTATTTCAAGTGAAAATTTAGTGAAAATTTACTTGGAAATTAAAATTGTCAAATAAGTTATTTTTCTGGTGATGACTCTAAATGTTGAAATAGCAGTAAAACCACATTCATTGATGAAATGACATAAGGGATGGAAAGGGGGGGGGGGGGGGGGTGGCAGTTTTACAGGGGGGATGATTTTGACCGTTTTTATTTCAGGGGGGATGCCATCCCCCCTCAACTCAAGTACTGGATGTATTGAATCCAGAAGTGCATTTTCCTCTGCAGGGTATCATCTCCACTTTGACGACCAACACGGTGGGTCCCCTGGTGATGGCCAAGCATTTCTCCCCCCTCCTCCAGAAGGGAGGTGGTGGTTTCGGTCAGCAGCCTGCAGAGAAAGCCAAACAACACAGCGGCATCATCGTCAACATCACGGCCAAAGTGGGATCCATTGGCGACAACGGTATCTACCATGCTGGTGGCTTGGAAACATTAACACACAGTCATGTGCAAATGTTAGGAGCCCCGCCTTTAAAAGTCATTGAAAGTATTTATTTGTTTGTCTCAGTGTGTGAAAAAACACAATATATAATTTGATTGTGCAGGGTCTTAAGGCTGATTTATGGTTCTGCGTTACACCAACGCAGACCCTACGCTGTACTCTACGGCGTAGGCTCTGCGTCGATTTAATGCGGAACCATAAATCAGGCTTTAGAATTAGACAAATACAACCTCGGATGGACAACAAAGCATTACTTTATTCACCATCCCATCATTTATTTAACACAAATTAAGAATGAATAACAATAATAATTTGGGCAATGCCCTTATTGCCCATTAGAAGTTTCAATAACAGCAGAAGTTTTGGCAGTGTCACGTGGGACAGACATCAGCAATAGTCTTAAAGAAGCAATTGTTCCTGCACGGCATCATAAACAGCTGAATAAAACCATTTCCAAATAATTTTGAGGACAGCATTTTATGTGACAAAGATGAATAAAAAGTGGGAAGCATTCGAGAGCAATCATCTCAGCAGAGCATGCCTCGGCTATATTTCAAACTCCACAGGCTTCACAGAGCATAAGAAAATGTTCAAGTCAGTGACACCATGATCAGAAGAAAAGTGAAGAAATACAGTTTATTGGAAGGGTTATTGGGAGAAAGCCTCTTCTGTCTAAAAAAGACATGGTCTGAGGTTTGCAAAACTAAAAGAGAGGGTACTTACTGTATCATACAAGTTGCAGCACTATTGATGCTGTATGCAGAAGAAGGGGCACATTTACATTACAACTAACACCTATTTTAAGACATTTAACATTGAATGCATATGAATGTACTGTGGTTTCTATTTTCTTTTTCCTTTCCCCACGCTCACCTGTCAGGGCTCGGTGGGTGGTACAGCTACAGGATGTCTAAAGCAGCTCTCAACATGGCAACCAGGAATCTTTCTATAGAGCTGGGCCGCGGTCGACCCCGGGTCAGTGATCTTATCGCTTTTTTGGCACCTTTATTTCACTTTCATGCTAGAAATAATGAATATCCTCCAACTGTGGTGGCTGAGGGAATTCAACACATATTGGCTGCAAGGAGACATGCCCAAAAATATGGACCAGATAAAGACAAAGGAAATGAATTATATTTATTTAAATAGTGGCACGCCCAAGATCCCCAACCTTAATTTTGCAACTTAAAACTCTGGTTGTAGTCTTTAGATATTGGAGGTAGTACAGTTGGCTATTGTATGGTTGGGAGTGGTTACATCTATATTAGCCCCTGTGTTCAGCTCTGTGTTTGAAATGATCTCTGTCCACTCTGCTCCACTATAATTGCGTATGACATGGTCAGCCAGGTTAAAGGCTAATGGCTGGTGGTTTTGTCCGTCCACATCACACCACAACCTCAGTGTTACAAAACCATCTGCAGGGGATCAAATATCGGCCATTTTTAGGGCCGAATACCAGGATTGATGACAAATAGTATGAATGCCTGGAAAAACTGTCATATTTGTTTCCTGTTTCAATATGAAAATGTAATTATTTCATATTTAATTTAATATTTATTTAACTAGAAAATGTAAGCTAGAGAGGTCTTAGTGGATGTCAATAGTATTGCACTTTAAGGCAAGTCCTTAATGGCTTCACTTTTCAGACCAGGTGATAACGTACAGCAACTTAGCCCTCATCTATAATAATACTTCTGTTATCTTTTCTGACACTTCCAGGTGGTGTGTGTGTCTGTACATCCAGGAACAGTCAACACAGATCTCTCTCGGCCTTATCACAAGAATGTGCCAAAAGACAAGTTGTTCAGTCCTGAGCACTCTGTGAAGTGTCTGATGAGTATCATAAACTCACTAAGTATCGAAAAGACTGGGAAGGCGTACAACTGGGACGGGACTGAACTGCCCTGGTAGAATCGATGGGGACAATAAGTGAAAGTATGCACCGCTGTTCTTTGAACAAACTCTCCAAGCAGACTGTGCTGAGATAAGGTGGACTCCCCGATCGAAAGAATTGAAACATGTCCTGCACCAGAGGTATTTCTGTGTCGCAAACAAACCTCCTTCGCTACCTCCAAGGCAAAGTGCATAAATGCCTTTCGTTGTCAGTAACACCATCCTACAACAGCCTGATGTGGCCTTAAGATTTCTTAGGATTGTAACATATCTTGAACTGATGCTCATTTTGTTGCTATAAATACTGTAATATATACTCATCTTGACTTTTTGCATTATCATTTGATGTCTCCAAATGGTTTATATTAAAGACATTTAAATGCTTAATAAGACTTAAGTACAATGGCTACTCTTGAAAATTCACAACCCTGTAAAATAACTGAAAGAGAACCTGAAAATGAAGATAACTAATTGAGAAGACAACTGCAAGATTTCAAAGAAAAGCTATTGAAAGGCTTAAAAGCTCTAACATTCACCGTCTGAAATATTAACAAGAAATTTGAGAAAAGCTGCAGCGGTCAAGACAAGCTCTTAAGCTGTGATGAGGTCATAAGAGTTCGCAAAGTGTTTGATGCACCAGATGCCTCTAATACTTGAACATGTTGAGTTAATGTTGAGCCCTTTTAAATTGTCAGCAAAATTCCTTTTGCAGCATTCGAAATGTTTAATAATCACATTTTATTTAAACATAAAATACAAAGAATTTGGACAGTTTGGCAAAAAGTAATGATAAAAACACTTAAGGCTAATAAGCAGTCAACAGCACTTTTTTTTATAAAAGAAAAGTATTCCAAAATATATTGTCAATTCCACCATCAGCTTTCTGATTGGACCTGACAGGTCATCTTTTATTAAATAATAGGTCCCTTCAAATATTATATCGCTGGCTCCTTGTGTGGACATCATCAAATGGAGGCAGATTTATTTATATGTAGTTTGATATTGCACCAGCAGAGGGCGCTAAATATGGACTTTGGGCTTCGAAACCTACAAACTGGTATCGAAATAGACGGGTAGCAGAGCACATTGTATTGCTGAATGAGAGGCCTGTTTCTTGTAGTATAATATTATCAATAATTGTCATTATGAATTCATTTTTTCATAAATTTCTTCAAATTTTTTGATAAACTAAAGATTATTTATTATCAATGTAAAAAAAACAAAGGACACAATGAAAAACAGGTGCACCCGAGTCGAATAAGGAAATACATTTATCATAAAAGAAATCCTAAAATAAGTAAACTACTCATTCCACTCACATGCACACAACACACCATACATTATATGCCACAATATGGATTTACACAGTCCATTGTTACATAATCCATTTCAAAAGTGCACATTGTGATAAAGATATCATAAAAAGTGCATCATAAAGTCTTCTTTGTATAATGTAGTTGGCCTAAATACTTCAATATAACTTATTTTTCACATTTTTGAAAGTCAATATGGTTGCTGGTGTCTTCAATTCTATAAACATTCTTTATAGAAGAATATCCTTTCATTTACAGAAGTGTAGAACTACCACCATCTTCAAAAGAAAATCAGAGCCGTATCACGTTATAACAGGGGTCACCAATCCTGGTCCTCGAGGGCCGGTGTCCTGCATGTTTTAGTTTTATCTGCTTTAACACACCTGATTCTAATTAATAATCGCCATCAGCTTGTCATTTAAGGTCTGCACAATTCTCTTAACGACACAGTCACTTTTATCACGGTGCAATGAAGCAGCAAAACATGTAAAACATGCAGGACACCGGCCCTTGAGGACCAGGATTGGTGACCCCTGCGTTATAATGTGAAATGTTAATGTTCTAACAATGTATTTTTTACATTTGTACAATATCTTACTGCAATAGCTATATCTTTCATGTTTGAATACTATTACGTTATTACAATGTAGTACATATTTATCACTGACTTGATTAACATGTATATTGTAATAAACTGATATATTGTTCAAACATGGAACACAATATTGTAATTATGTGATAACATATTGTGCAAATTTGAAAATATATTGTTATACAATAAATGTCCACGTTATATCGTGATAATTTTTCTTTCACTTTCTTTGAGGTGGCAGCTCTACACTTCCGTATTCAGCTTCTAGACCCAAGACCTTACAGAAAACATAACAAGGAAAGGGAAATAAAAAGAAAGAAAGTGTTTCGATATCAACCTGACCTTTATATCTTGACCGGAGTGTGTTTGTTACCTAAAGTTGTGTTTGACACCAGTTTTCTGTAGTAGATACAACAAAATATATATATTATCAGAGGGTATTCCTTAATGGAACAGTGTTTTTATTGTCTGGGGGTGCTTTTTCGTGCACGCAGGGGTTACAGCAGGTCATTTCCCTGATGAATGCATTGACTCCATGGCACCTTTGTTCTCGCATCACGCGTGGAGAGGACCGAGGGGAATGAAGATGACGCCGAACAGCCCCGCTTATTAATAGACGCAGCTCGCAGCTGCGGGGACAGCAGGGTTTACACGGTCCTGCCGCGACCAGGGCCGAGGCCAGCTCGGTCCTCTCACCACCAACAAAGAGACGCCACTCTTCCTTCTCTTTAAAGCGTTGAATAACGCCGAGATTTGCTTTTGCTGCAGAGGGGGAAAAACCGGTCGGGGGAGGTGAACGGGTTCGGGCTGAAGGAGCTGGTGTGACGTAGCAGAACCACACACGCACAGGCTGATTTATGGTTCCACGTTATACGCCAACGCAGAGCACGTCGCTGCGTAACCTACGCCGTAAGACCGATTTATAGTTCTGCGTTACACGAACGCAGAGCCTACGCCGTCCGTGCGCGTCGCCGCGTATCCCTACGCCGTAAGGCTGATTTATGCTTCGGCGGTAGTGGGGATTTCCCAGTTCCCAGTCGGAATTTTCAACTGGAACGCCCCACGAAGTGGGATTTCCCACTGGGAAAGTGGGAGAGTCTTCACCACCCCCGAGTTCACATTCCAAGATGGCTGCCCCGGTTGTAAACAGTAGAAGAGAGCTCTGTAAAAATCCGTAGCACTTCATTCTAGTTTTGGTCACACTAAATCAGTCGTATACAAGTATTGTTCGGCATATATATGCTGCTATAGTGTAATTTACATTTTTCATGTGGTATATGCGAACTACAAACTTGTTTTCCTACTTTGTAACTGGAACGCTGATAACTCGGCTGTGACGTCATTCCCAGTTCCGAGTTCCGCGTCTGCGTCGATTTAACGCGGAACCATAATTCACACACACACGCACAGAGGCGACTGCTGCTGCTGCCAGGACCTCGATGAGGGGAAATGACCGCCAGTGACCTTAAAGGACACGCTGCATTTTAACCACTGTCCGCATTTGAATTTCCAATAAGATTAAAGTAAACATGTGCGCAGGGGGTTTATTCTAGCATAAAGGGGGGCAGGTTTCGGTTGTCGCTCGGCGTTCTCCCCGGCAGAGCTAGTGTTAGCCCGCTGAGCTACAGCCCGGCTCCTCTCCTCTCCTCCAGCAGCAGCAGCCCGGACTCGCACCGCCATCCCCCCGGCATGGACAAAGCCCAGTCCCGGGCGGAGCAGAAGGGCTCGGCGGGGCCGCTGCTTGTCAACCACGGGCCGAGCCCGCGGGTGTTCCCCGGGGAGCACTGCAGCGGGGCCGGCATGGACAGCCTGCAGCTGCTGCAGCGGGGGGACGAGCCCGACTGCAACTGCTCCCCGGCCAAGCGCTGCCGGCTCCGCAGGAGGACGGACTCGGCCCGGCGGAGCCGCCCGCGTAAGTGAAGCACCCATAGTTGGGGGGGACAATAAACAGTAAAATTTTAGAGAATAAATCCAGGGGGGGACAAGGAATACAAGTTTTAGCCTTCCTTTAATACAGCATTTTGACATTTTCATCTCTATCTCGCAAACAGGCAGAACACCTTTCTTAGAGAAATACAAAACAATGGTATTAGGTGGAAGGTGGCAATAATACAGCACATCTGACATAATACACTGCAAAAACCCAAAATCTTAACAAGAATATTTGTCTTATTTCAAGTTAAAATGTCTCATTTTTAGTTCAAAAAAATCTCATTACACTTAAAAGAAGACTCATCACTGGAAAAAAAAACAACAATTTTCACCTGTTTCAAGTAGATTTTCACTTAAAAATCTGCTAGTGGAACAAGATTGCTTTGCTTATAAGATAAATCTTGTCGCACTGGCAGATTTTTCTATTTATTTCAAGTGAAAATTTACTTGAAACAGGTGAAAATTGTCAAATAAGTTATTTTTCTGGTGATGACTCTTGTTTTAAGTGTAATGAGATTTTACTGTTTATTATTATTTTCGATTTCGGTATTTTCGCCCCTGGCAGCACCGGTGTCACTGGTGATGGTGACACACACACACACACCGGCTCGTTTTATGGGGTTTGCACAACGAAATATCCCTCGTATTCCCTCGGTTTTTTAAGTGTGTGTTATATCTTTATGATTGACCTTTGTTTCTGTGCACATTCCTGTTTGTTTCTTTTATTTTTTTTTGCTTGAAACGGCCAGTGTCCCCAGCCTGCCGTCGCCAGGGAGACCTCCTTCTGTGTTTATGAACCCTCAGGTTGCGTTTGCGCGGCTGTGATTGGTCGGTGTCCAGTGGTGGAAAAGCTCCTGATAAGTGGGCCTGGCTTGCACCGACCAATCAGCGGCCGCCTCTTGTCTACTAGATGAAGGGTGAATGGGCCGGAGTCCCTCCTCTTCCCTTACCAAGTGTTTGGATGATGCCAGTGAGATTCATCCTGATTTAAGTTTGCAGGTTTGGCACAGAATACATGAAAGCGTTGCTTTTCTTCGCTTTGGGAAAGTCTCAGCAGACATCTAGAACCGACTGAACACTTGAAACATTTATATCACAAGAGGAATAGGGTATAGTTTTGTTTTTATTCAGTAGGGTTTTCATTTTTTTAAGCACACAATGAAGCTAATAAGTGAGAAGAAACCTGGTAAGTGTAACCTGACTTTTGTGTTTTATTATACTGAGAAGAATGAAAAACGGACTTCATGTCTAATTTGTATCCTGGTGTTAACTTGAGAAACTGTCTTTTCAGATATTTAATTTATTTAAATTAATTATCCTTAACACGTGATGTTTTAGCCTGGCAACTTGATGAGTGTTGCACATTTTAAATGAATATTCTGTACTTTTATTTAATTCAATCCACTATATTTGACATTCTCAGCGTTTGACATTTTGTTGATAGAAGATATTTCCATCTTGCTTGGTTGGTGAAAGCCCAGGGGTTTGTTATGGTTGTGAGTGCCTGGTCTTGATAAAATGTAATCTTACTCCATGGAGATGTTTACACAGATACTAGCCGTAGTTGCAAGCCCTGTTTCCAAGCCAGCCCCTCAGCATTCCTAACATCAACTATTACTTTAGGGGGAGGTGGAGAGGGAGGGGGAGGTCGGGATACTTTTTTTGGGGTTGTTTGGGTCTGATTTCCAGGAAGCTGTTATGTCATTTGTTAACAGCATCTATAGTGCAGTGAGTTTATCTTCTTTTAAGACTGTGTTTACATCTGTTATCTATTATATGTTGCCTACGTGTAATCAGAGGCACTTTACATTTTCAGGGTTTAGTTAATTTTTTGCCACAAAAAGCATAACTTTCAAGCCTGGAGTCACTAAGGAGTCAATGTTTTGTTTTTTTTTCACTTAGTGATAGTTTACACATTGTCTACATTTTCTGTAAGCTGAATTACATTCACTAATATTTTGTAAACAAAGTGACTAATATTTAGCGCTTTAGTCAGATAATGTAGCTAATCATTCATTCATTCATTCACGTCTGTGTTCTTAATTTCTCGATTCATTCATTAATCTTGATTTGTAGCAAGCTTGTTGTAGTGCTGCATAAAACCTAGAATTACTTGCATGAAAATGGGAGAGATTGACACTGACACTACTGGACAATCCAGTGTTTACAAACAGTTTGTACTCTATTATCTCTGAGTTAACTAAGATAAATGGGTTGTAAGTTGCAAAAAAGCATTTGAAAGCTCCATAAACTACCTAAAAAAACCTGACAATCATCATGAAAACAATTGGTGGAGGCCATTTATGTTATGATCACAAAAGACACATTGACATGCTGATGTTGTGAGCAGTGATTAGTTGGTGGGGACTGTGTTATTACATTATTATGAGTGCTCAGAGCTCCTGTATTTGGTATACACCTACCGTTAAACATACTCAACTTGATCTCAGTTACATACAGCTGTAAAGTTTCATGACTTCAGCTCACGTCATTGTGGTGTGTTGACAAAAACGTTCTATACTCAAACTTTAATGTAAACACTTGCCAGAGGGCAGGTAGTTCTCAGTTCCATAGTTGTCTCCATGACACAATTTAGCCATAATGAAACATACACATACTCACAAAGTGAAATCAATCCCTGAGCAATTGTGATGTTGCCGTGGATGATACGGTAGTGATGCTTTTGCTGTGATGCTGAGCAGCCAGAGAATGAAAGGCCTAACACCAGATTTAACCCTGGTTACGTAATTAAAGCAACATCTCATGTGTAAACTTTGACATGTCCGGTTAGATTCCTCTGCTTTATAGCTGACTTAACCTTGGACAGAGGCCAGTCGTCCTGATTAAACCCAGATAAAACTCTAAGCTTTTCTTTACTGAGGGCTGACCCTGGAATTTCACATCCCTGCCGGGATGTGATTTTTCTCTTTTGTCACCGTATGATTTTTCTTGTTTGTGGTTTAAGAGGTTAATTTTTTGGTAATGCTGCATGAAGTACAGCTTATTTTCACCTGAAGTAACTTTGCAGCAGTTTGTATCGGAGGTCGCCTGGAATGACAGAGCTGAACTCTTAATCAGATTTGACATATTTTTCAGTCATTACATACTTAATCTTGTAATGGCTGACCTAGATAATGTGACTTAAAAGTGGTATGAAAAATGAGGTATTTAAGTTGGTAAAAAACACAACAACGGTAACTGTTCTGAGGTCCTTCTGAGTACTTCACATGCAACAATTTGTAATATGTCAGCTGTTAAATGGAGTTACAGTTTGCACTATATGTGTAGCTGTATTTGATTCTGTATGTGAAGTTTTACATGAGGTATCATAGCAGTTATGCAGGATGATAAGTGGGTCTTTGAGCTCCACAGATTGGTGGGCTGGCAGAATCTCTTTACTTTATATTGCATGTTAACATTTGATTCTATCCCCGTCTCCTTAGAACTGATAAGTAAGATAAGATAAATAAATCAGCCATCCACACAACATTGTAGTGTTGTGATTTTGTGTAAATGCATGTCAACTACCCCATGAGCCAGTGCAACCTGTGAGCACACAGCATTACCGTTCTATGCCTGCATGGGTGTTTGAATGCCTCAGCAGAGAACCATTCAAATTCCAGCATCAGAACCCCAATTTTACTTTTAAACAATAATTAATTTTGTCCTGGACTTTGTAGAAAAGAAAATTATCTGATTAACCAGTCTAAAGCCTGCTGCGCTGTTTGGGTTCAGTGTCTGAAAAGCTTAGATTTCTATATTTTGATTGTGATACAGTGTTTTTGGATCAGTTATGTGTGAAGTGGTGATACAATAGAGTAAAACAAGGGGGGTGGCACTTATTGAGACAAATACTTTGGCTATTGATTTAAAGTGTGGTTTCTGTGGGGTGGACTGGAGGATTAAGTTTGGTGGATAAGACTTCTAGGAAACTGTTCAGCTAATGAAAATCATAAATCCAAAGTCTTTTGTGATCACAGTTGAAAATTTTAATTGAAACAAAACATATTTTGTTTAATGTTTGATTACATTTCTTGGAACTAATGTCATAATTGGCCTACAGGCTAGCCGCATATTAATGTTGTAAAGCAAAAGCAGTAGCATTGAAAATAGTGGTTGCAGTAGAAGCCTCATAACAACCAAAATCCTACTTGGTTGAGTCAAAGGGATGCGCATAGATGGATAATAACATTGTAACAGTGAAATCAATGCTAAGAACAAGACCTTTGGTACGTTCAGTGAAATGCTCATCATTGTATCCAGTCTGTAAATGTGTCTCTTGTCTTATCACAGATCTTTTTATAGGACAGAACAGCTTAGCTTGAACAAAACAAACAAAAGTGCGTCTCTGCTCAGTGGAAACTGTTCACACTTGCCTGCTGTACCCACCATGTGGACATGCAGTGTGAGGCAGGTGTGTGTTAGGCCAGGGGCCTTTCACCTACATAGACACACATCACTCCCTCATGTGGCAATCACACGTCTTGCTACAGTGACCTTTGGCAGCACATACAGCACACGGCGTTTGTGTAATATGTGCGTCTGAGCTTCTTAAATAGAAACAACGGGTAACGTTATGAAGAATACAGAACATTTTTTGTTTGTTTAAAATCAAAAATCATGAGCACCCACTAATTCCTCACTGTCTGCCATCAGGCTGCAACACTGATCAAAAGAGTTAAACAAATGTGAGTTACGCAAGTGGAATCTTCTCTGCAAGTTTAGTTTATTTCTTTTTTAAATGAATTGACCAATTTAGCCTTGAAGTGTCAGTGAATGAATAAAAGAAAGAGGAATATTCATTTGAGAAATCCAATCAATAAATGTCAAATACTTTAAAGCATACTTAGAAGATAAGAAAAAAGAAATATTTGTCCCACAATGGAGAAATTGCAGCTTGCAACAACATAGAGAAAGGGCAGAATAAGAGATACGAGCAAGAAGAAGCTTATAAAATCTAAGTAATGAACTGAATGATCAATTGCACAGACTGGTGTTTTGAGGTTTTTGCACCTTGTGGTGTAATACCACACAGGTGTGGTGCACACAATGTGGAGTCTAAAACAGCAGGAAGGAAAGACCTTCCATATCTTTCCCTCACACATCGAGGGTGAAGCGGTCTGTCACTGAAGCTGCTCCTCAGTTCTGTCAGGTCACCGTGCAGCGGGTGGGACTCGTGGTCCAGGATAGATGACACTTGAGCCCGGACTCTCCGGACACCCACCTCCCTCACTGAGTCCAAAGGGCAGCCTAGGACAGAGCTGGACTTCCTGGTGATCTTATCCAGCGTCTTGCTCTCCCTCTCTGTGATGCCACTGTTCCAGCAGACCAGTCCGTGCAGAAAGGCTGATGCCTCTTTCACTCCAAAAGACCTCAGTCGCCTCAAAAGGTATAGCTTTGCTGCTCTGTCCTTTCATGTAGAGCGCATCAGTGCAGTCAGTCCAGTCCAGTTTGGTGTTGAGGTGAACACCCTGGTACTTATAACAGTCCACTTGCTCAATGTCCATTACCTGGATGTTCACTGGTGAGGGGAGGGCAGAACAGTGTCTGCAACAATCCACCACCATCACCTTGGTTTTACTCATGTTGAAAACCAAGGTCAAACTTGGTCTTCAGAGCCAACTAACCGGCATGTTTTAGTTGTTGCTCTGTCCTAACACATCTGCCTCAAAGTAGCGGACCAGCAACAGACTTGTGTAGACCCTGATGACAAGTTGATGGTGACCCAGTCATTTGAACTTCGTTTGTTGGAGCAAAGCAACATCTGAAATATGCAAGACAGCGGGCTCTGACGACCAGGTTATAGAACACTGGATTGGAGTATTCACTCCCTAGATTGAGATGATGCTTGTGGTTGAAATAACTCAACACCATTTTGTATTTATACATGTAAAGGATTCCAACTGCACAAAATACAATCAGAAAGCTGCTGTTTTAAATACTCTTTGAAGTACTTGATTCCTTTATAAATGGTCATCTCAAATCAATTTTTAAAGAATGATGCAAAGTTCTATTCAGAGTTGCATTTAGGAGGTTTGGGTGATGTACAAGTCTACGGGATCATTCAGATATTATAAAGTTTCAGTACATATTCTAAAGGAATCTGCTGTTGACTAAAAGGGAAAAAAAGAGCGGTCCCTGTAGAAAGTTATGATGTAAACATCTAAGGACATAAATGTCCGTTTGTAGTCGGTCTGTATTCCACTGAAGCTGAAGAGTCCTTCAACTGAAGTTACTGTGTTGTTAAATCGCTGTGTCCCGTATAGAGTGTGTAATGTTGTTTATGTTGACGCTAATGCAACGGAGCAGTCCCCAAACACAGAGTCACTCTCATGTACCAGTTTATTCAGTTTCCTTGAGTCACCTGCTTTGCCGCTGCTGTCCCAACAGCAAAGAGAATTGACCCTCCATGACAGACTGATAGAAGATGTACAATAACTTGCTGCAAACACTCAAGGGCCTCAGCTTCCTAAAGAACTATGTTCTGCTCTGTTTCTACTTGTAGACAGGTTTGGCGTTGCTTCTCCAGTCTAGCTATCACCCAGGTATTGTTGGTCCTTCACCATATTCACCCTGATCCTCTTTACAATCCATTATCATCTCTTTTGACTTGTTAAGGATGAGGTTATTGTTCCATGCTGTGGCTGTGACAGATTGTCAGTTAATTAATAATTTAGGCTGTCTGTATTTTCTGGAGCCTTTTGCACGGTAATTTAGAGTAATTCATACTAAACTTAGTGGGGAAATTAAAGAAGTAGATTGTTATGGTGCTGTCACCTTTGTCCAGGTGAGTGACCTTCCTGAAGCTAACAGCTCAACTCCACCCTTGGAGAGATATGCATACTGCAGTCGGTCATAAAATGCATTTATATGTTTACTTAGCTGGGCCAAAATAATCTCTCCAGGGCTTTCATGATGTGGGATGTTCAGACTATGGGTCTGTATACCAATTATGCCTAAAGTAGGATTTACATTTTATTTATGTTGTGGGCCAAAACAAAAAGGAGCTGCTTCTCTCTTTTATTTTGTTTGTGTTTTTTAATTTTCTCTTACATAGTGAAGCTGAACTACATACAGCTGTCTGTTTATCTATATTTAAGAGTAAATGCCTGTGAAGTGTGTCTGTTCACGCCCACATCAATCCAGTCGTTTGAGTTTAAGTCAGTTAATAAGGTTTGGGCTGAAGGTGAAAACTTTTGTTAATTTCTGTGAAATAACTGCCGAAGTAGGACAATTTAACATTTTAGTTTGTCTACAGTTGTTATGAATTATGATGTTCCTTCTCCATATTTTTTTATATGTCCTCAAGTTCTGGTTTCACTACAAAGTTTTAGTATCACATAGCTTAAGTGCGTATAGAGACATTTCCAGTTTGTCCACATTAAAGTCTAGAACGGAAAACTTTAAATTTACAATAAGTAGTCAGAGAAAATGACTCTCTCCTAGCACTTCCAAATGTTGCATCATTGGATGACTTATTTCAAGCATATAGCAAAAACGTCTGATGCTATGATGTTGTGCTAAAGAAGTTTAAATGTTCTTTTAATGAGTTTTAAGAGTTGTTTGCATGTGATAATTTTTAAGTGAACTGAATTCAGTAAAGGGGACCAGCAAAAAGTTTGCATGTGATAATTTTTAAGTGAACTGAATTCAGTAAAGGGGACCAGCAAAAAGTGAACCATCTTGAGTTAATTTGATAAAGGACCCTGTTTTATTTGTGGTCAACTTCAGATCTGTCAAGAGCTCGCTCCTCTGCTCTTACCTTTTTTAACTTTTAGATCTTTGCTTCTTTGAGTTTTGAGTCTTACTATTTCAATTTACACATTTTTAAGGCTGTCTTTCTTTGGTGACCGGGGACAGTATGCATACTGGTACTATAAATAAGCTCATTAAAGTTTTAGTACATTTTAACAGGTAGTTCTCCTCTCATCTGGATTCCACAACTCAAAATTAGTTGCTCTAATCTGAAAATGGACTTTGCTTCAATAAGCCAGAAAGAATCAATGTGTTCTATTCCGCAATCTGTTGTGAAATTATCACATCTCATGATCATCAAGTTGAGGTCATTTTAAAGTCACGTTACCTAGAAGTCATATACAGACTTTTAGCCCCTGTGGATGCTGGTAGAAGCCCAGGTTCTCGTTTAAGTTGTGTTTAACCAGTCAACCGCTGGATTAATGCAAAAAAAAAGTCCAGTGGTTGTTTTCTGTTGTTAAAGTGACTCTATGATTTCATTTTTCATTGCTCTGGAATTGCTAGAAAACTGAGGGACATTTGACAGTTTTTTCCAATAACAGAGAGCTAGTCAGATATGGTGTCAGGTTACTTGATTATAAAATAAATTAGCTAGTTCAAGCCCCAGAATTGCAAAGATGCTGACTGTCCGTTAGTTGATCGACTTTAGAAGATGAAAACTGTTGACACTTAGCTCAGTTAGTCCTAAAATATCCACCCATTTTTCTTTCATGCCACAAAGACTCAATTAACAAGTGACGAAAAAATATATTTTATTTGCGTGATCTTTGTTTTGTTTTACAGCAGAGCATGTTCTAAGGCAAAAGCAAAACAAAAGGAAAAACACTTTTCAAGAGGAAATTGCAAACTATACCTTAGCATCACCCTGTAACAGCTGAAATTAACATTTCCTGGAATGCTGTTGTTTATTAGCTCAAACAGAAAAAGACAGGTCTTAATATTTAACTCAAAGTTGATGTGTTGCATTCAGGTGAGGTGACATTCTTAGCCTTGTAATACTTTTCTATTCTTCTTCCTTCTAAGTGTTTGTTTTGGCAGTGTACATTAGATCATAGTCATGCTGCTTTATCCCTCTTAAGTCAGTCACCTGGATATTGACAGTATTAATGAGATGCTTAAGATTCTTTTTAATTAGATAATGCTATCAGAGGAATCAGTGATACACCCTCTATTCACCGGTAAGCCCTCTGCTCTCGTGGCACCATAGGTTAACACATTGCCACTTCTGCTTTACTTTGATGGTCCTTTCTGCTCTCTCGGCAGTCATGGTTGATCCTTTCTGAGATACGAATTCCATTTTTATTCTATCAGACCAAAGAACATGCTCCTCATATTCTCCCCTCAACTTTGCTCCAAAGAACAAGCCATTTTTGTTCTATTTTGTTCATTTTATTTGACATCCATAGAGACGCTGTTATGCAATGTCCTTTGGATTGTCTGAGCTGTCACAGCAACTCAGATTTCCATTGATAGATAGTGCACTGTCTGCAGCACTGGTCTGTTTTTCAGGGGTGGATAAGACACTATTTCTGAATTTGAGTTAAATCTGTGCATTTATCATCCTGCTAAAACTGTGTTTCCTATTTACTTGTATGTCGGTGTGTGTGTTTGGGGGGACCCTTTTCTTAATTGGGTCACTAATCTTTTGTTTGGTTGTTCCGGCTTAAAAGATCTGTGAACACAAAGGTTCAACATCTTTACAGTCAAAAACATAAACAGTTACCCAGCATGTGGAGGTAAATGCAGTGATGTATGAAGGAAGTGCTAATTAGATTGTAGATGATAATGACTTCTTCAAGTTTTCTAACAACTGAAAAGAATGATTTAGAAATATGTTTTAGTTTCTGGGGATTATTTTAAAAGAGGAGCTGTATTTCTGCACGAGTATGTTTGTTTATATGCAAAGCACTTTGTTTGGAGTGTGTTCATGGCTGAGTGGATTGGACTGCTGTCATTTACTAAATAGATGAATTCTTTGCATTCTTCTGTTAAAAGGAATGCAAAGCTGCTGCTTTCCCCAACAGTGTGTTTTTAGTGAACACAATGCTTTCTTGATCAATTGTCTAACGTTCACACCGTTTCAGACTACAGATTCTCATAGCTTGGAATGACCATACTTGCATTAAATATTACTATTTCTTATCTTTCAAATCTTTGTACAACACAATATGATATAAATATAGATTCTTCTAAGACTTGAAGAGTGATAGTACACGCTAAATCTCTGACCCCAGTAACATTGCTGTGTCAGCCTGGTTGATAAGATACCAACCTTCTCTGACTTTCTTGCTAAACCAGAACTTTGGTATGTATTGAACACAGCCAGCACAAACGCAGCAGGCTTCACCGGCTGCTAAGCATAGCTGTGAATTTACTGAGAAAAATCAAATCCTCTTCTATAATTACCAAATGATAATATAGTTTAATATGTTATATTGTCCATTTGTTTTTTCTAATGTTGTTTTGTTATTCTGGAAGCGCTTTAGTTTGTTTTGTTGTATGCGTTATGTTGATTTGAGTCACAGATACATGCCATGAAGTTTATCTATTTTCTTTGGAATGGAGACAACCCCACTGTTCTCCAAATAATCTCATTCTTTAAGTTTTAAATAAAAAATTAACAGTTCATGTTTATCATCAGGCCGGCTTACTTTTATCAGGGAATATTTTAACTATTAAATTCATGATTGTCCGCTTATTGGCTTGAAAAACGATTCCAAAGTTAACTCATTAGTTTTGTACTCATGTTCCCCATGTTGATCAAGCTTTTATTTAGGCTCATTTTTTAGCATAATATTACACATTAATGGTAATAAATGTTACTGTGATTGTGAGAGCAGGGTTGTATTGTGGTGTTTGCAGGGTCTAGATAAAGAACAGTAGTAACGTGGATAGTGTATTTGACACTGCAGCAGAATAAACAGGAGGTGATGGAGGAGCGCTTCTGTTTCCATAGCAACATTAGGTCTTGATGAGCTGTAGTGGTCCTTTTTTTATCCCTCACCTCTACGCTGTTGTTCTGAAGATGTTTTTATTTCCCTCTTTGTTGACTTGGATGTTGTACCACACTATCAAGAACAGATGGTATCTTATCTTGCGTCATGACCAGTCCTCTGTACAACATTCTTAGTCCTGCTTGTCTGAGACGCCGCTCACCCTTCTGTTTACTTTAAGCCAAATAATCTCCTTTTCGGGCCACATGGCAGCTACATTGGTGTGCTATAATTTTATTTTGTTAAATGAACAGTCAAATCCCTAAAGATATTCAGTGTACTTTTATAACACAGAAAAAAATAAATCTTCTGCAAGCTTTGGTGCTGCTTTCTCAGTTGTATATCCTTATTAATGTACTGTATATCTTTTGATTTTGGGGTGTTGACAGACATATACAAGGTATCCGAAGGCTTAGTGGCTAAAGTATGATGGACCTTTTGTTCTTATTTTTCTGATATTTTATAGGCTAAGCACCTCACTCACTATCATGAAAAAAATAATCAGGCGACTAAGATACTTGACAAAATGTCTTAAAAAGCGATAGAGGCTGGGCATCCTGGCCGGAGCGTCCTTTTAAAAGGATTTCTTAGGGTTTCTTTTTTTGTTGTTGCAAAAGTGCTATTTTTTGGTCCCGCATTGTAATAATGATATCATAGTAAATGTTAAATCACAGCTCACAGCTTAATCACAGCTCTGTCCTGTTTCTTCTCCAGCTTTCCCCTGGTTTGGTATGGACATTGGTGGGACCTTGGTGAAGCTGGTGTACTTTGAGCCCGTTGATATAACGGCAGAGGAAGAACAAGAAGAAGTGGAAAACCTCAAGTCCATCCGCCGCTACCTCACCTCAAATGTGGCCTATGGTGTGTATACCCCCTCACACGTGCACATGTGGAGGGATAGTCGGGTCGATATAAGGAGAGTTTGTTTCACAGCACAACCTGGGTCACAATTACATATTGTGGAAAAAAAAAGAAAATTTTTTTTATCCGCTCAGGTAAAACTGGTGTACGTGACGTCCATCTGGAGCTGAGGAACCTGACCATGTGCGGCAGGACGGGGAACCTGCACTTCATCCGCTTCCCAACACAGGCCATGCCGCGGTTCATACAGATGGGACACGACAAAAACTTCTCCAGCCTGCACACGACACTTTGCGCCACGGGAGGCGGGGCTTACAAGTTTGAGAACGACTTCAGAACGGTGCGTTTATGACCAGAGAAAATACCTGCTGGTTGGCACATAACTGATCTGTTACCGTTTTATTTTAAGCCAAAAATTTCAAAGTTCAAGCTTTTCAAATGAGAACATTTGTTTCTTTCCTTTGTTTTATCTTTTCTGTTTTGAACATTTGTTCAGACAAGATCAAAAATTTCAGATCAGAAGTTTTATTTGCAGAATCTGTTACTTTCACAGTTTACAGATTGATAATTTTTTCTTTCTTCCTTTTTTTTCCTTTCCATTTTTAAAAATGTATTGCCTGTCTTTTTTTTGGAAGTTTTGTATCCCAAGGCGCTTACATACTGGCATTTCTTTGTGGAACATTTCACCCTTTTGACGGTGCCTGTATGCAAAGGCGTAAAATCTGATCACCTCTCTTTTTCCACCACCAAACTTTCTGATCATGTTGACCACACTCAAAAGCACGGAGCCAGGGACAAGCAGCGCTCGTAGTTAAAACCCACTCACAAATGAAACAGCAGCTGGAGAGAAAGACCCGGACCCTTCCAGCTGGAGGAGCCGCAGTGTTTTTATTTACTGTACTGATGCTGTACATGCAGCCGAGTCTGTCCAGTTACACTGTGAGACCTTCCTGGTCAACTTCTCCACACATCAGCCTGCTATATACACACACACACACACACACACACAGACACAGACACAGACACACACACTCTGTCACTCTCTTTTCCATGCGCCTCTCTAGTGATGGCAATTGTGTGTATACACACAAGAAACCTGGCAGCAAAAAAAAAAAAATCTGAACGCAATGACCCCCTCCGCCTCGTTCACACTTTGGTTCTGGAGTGTATATAATGTATGTAATGTATATAAGGACACATGTTTGCAGGACTTTCCTCTCTTCCTTGGCCCAGTATGTAAAATCCAATGGAGGAAAATTGGTTGCTCACTGTTAATGGAAATATTACAGAACGCCAGTATGTAAGTGCCTCCTGTTTCACCAAGTTTACCGGAGTTCATTGGCCCTGTCTGTTGACATTTATATCAGTGAACTCGGCTTTGTCCTCTTGAATCAAGGCAACTGAACCTTTGATTCAAGCTTTTGAGGATTACTGTGACCTGAATGACTGATACTCTACTTCAGTTTAACTCCCTCTTGTACTTCTGTGGCAACTGACTTAAAAGTTCTTCATAAAACAAAACAACTGAAGAATGTGTGAATCTTGAAGAATATGTAAACTATTTACTTTAAATGGTCCTGAATAATTCAAACTTCTTTGAACCTCTAACAGCAAAAACATAGTGTCTCCTTGATACTTAAACTCGCCTCCATTTATGGGGCAGATGGCTGAGCTGGAGCTGCTGAAACTGGATGAGCTGGACTGCCTCATCCGTGGCCTGCTGTATATCGACCGGGTTGGTTTCAATGGACACCCGGAGTGCTACTATTTCCAGAACCCGTCAGACACCCACAGCTGCGTGAAGAAGCCCTGCAACCTTGACAACCCCTTCCCTATGCTGCTGGTCAACATCGGCTCCGGGGTCTCCATCCTGGCGGTGTACTCTGAGAACAACTACAAGCGCGTGACCGGGACCAGGTGAGGAGGATTTCCACCTATTGATACTCCTTATATTCACAGTATATTATGCAGTCAATAAATCTATCAATTATTCCGAATGATTAATGAACTGATCGGATTATGAACTGCACAACTTAAACCATTTTATTTTGCTATTAGGATTCAACATTTTTAAGGCATGTGGCAAGAAAATGTTGAAAATCATTTCCCCAGTCAAGATTTATTTAACTTGTGTGATGAATTCCTAGATGGTTTAAGATATCCAGACAATTCAAAGACAAACAGAAGTGAAAGAGGACAGGAAGTTAGTGGGTGTAAGAGAGGATGATACAGAGGAGGGAGAATGGAGACGGGTGATTGGCTGTGGGGACCCCTGAAGGAAACAGCTGAAGGGAAGAGAAGACAGGAAAGCAGAGAAGTAGAATTGTGCAGATACGAGTCTTAAGGGCGCCCCCAGGGCTCCTGTAGTAAGATCACAGACAAGATTCATCAGTGTTTCACACGTATTTACAGGCTATGGTGACACACTTGTAACGTTAACTTCTCACTACTGTTATTTCTAAATTGTTGGTGCAAATCAAACAATTTAAATAGTTTCTGAGAGTAGAAAACGAGAACTTTCTGATGGTGTACCATATTAAACGGTTAATACAAACTGAGCAAACACCAGAAGCTTTGAGTAGTGAGAGTCTTGGATAGTTTTATTGAGTTTGGGAGAGAAATGTCTGAGATATTCGGGTCTTATGCCCCATTCACAGGGGATTAAAATGATCTGGGGACCTGCAGTAATTTGTAATAATCACGGAGGACATCTGTGATTTTAATCCCCTGCAAATGCGCCATGTCTGTGGTTTGTAAAAAAATGAGCTACCGTATTTCAGCAAAGACCGAGGTCACGCGATAATTTTAATCCCATCTGAATGCACGTTAGTAATTCTGTGCACCGGCAGGAATCTTTCAAAAAAAAAGAAATTTTTTTTGCTTCTTTCCCGGTGTAATTTTCGGCAATTGCGGTCCATAGTGTGATATTATATTGCAATTTCAGCTTATATCCACCCCTGCAGTGTGATCAGTGTGATCTGATATTTTTGATGATAAACAGAAATTAATCAACATTAACCTTCACATGGAGACTTATAAAAAAGTCCAGATGTGCAGAACAACAACAATGCGACCCTAACCCTAAGACGTGTGGCTGCATCAAGCACTAAGAAACTTTTTATCTTTCATCAAGCTCAAAGCCTGTCTAACAGCGCAAAACCTTAGGGGCCTCAGGGAAAGCTCTGGAGCTGGTTACCGGGAAGTTTCCTGTTACCATGGCAACTTAAAACAGACTGATAAGCATTTTCCAATTTTGTCACTTGTCACAATGTGACGTGTGGTCACTGAAATCTAACTCTGAGTGTCTGATCAGATGCTTTTTTTTTTTTTTTTACTCAATATTCAAATTTGATTTTAGATGAAAGGTAATGGTTTAATAAAATGCAATGTCTATAAACTACGGTAAAACACAGACTTCACTTATCCACTGTGAGTGCATGGAACTAAATACAGGTGTTGGGGTGTAATTATAGAATTACTGCAGGTCCAAGGTAACTATAGTCCGGTCCGACTGGTGCATTAGTCTTGAAACATGCCAAGCATGTTTTTGGTGGTGCATTTAGAATTTGATCTGCTCTCTGTATCGCTCACGATGGATTCTGCGCCCACCAGGAGAGAGTTTCAACCACCTGAAATGGAGACAAAAATATCTGCTTTTTCTTCTTCACTTTTATGAGCTGTTATATGACTGCTGTCATCAAAAGAAAGATGAAAGCCAGTATTCCTGTAAGAAGTGTTGTACGTTTTTATACACGGCATGAAACAAGTAAAACCAACTAATATTCTATTACTGATTTCATTGCCAACTCATTTAGTCATACATTTTAGTCAATTATTATTTGTTTCACCCCTTTTCACAGGAACATTGAGATCAAGAAAGGGTGATGAGTGAATGTGCTCATTATTTTATCACATAATTAGACTTGGCTGTTGGAAATTATGTATCCAAATCTAACCCTAAACCTCATCCTAACCATATATTAGCATTTAAACTTGAGTCAAACAAGTTTGAAATGTTAGTACATGTTTTCGTGGAACTACAATCACTGAGGTTTGAACTTTGAAGTTTTTCTCGGTGTGCTAGGTGAAGACAAATCAGTAGCTCCACCTGTTATGCCACACTCAGGTGTATGAATTCCAGCGGTATCAACTATCACCTTTTGTAACCTTGGAGCTTGCATAACAGAAGAACTATATAACTACATGGAAAGTCTAGCTGCTCCTTAATCCTGGTTGCAGCTTTTCCCCCTTAAACATTGATTACCCAGGTTTTTTGTTGTCTATTATCTTTGCATCACTGTCCACAACTGATGCCAAAAAAATTTAATGTTTTTTGTTTACAAAGCTGATGACCCAAGAAGTGCAGGGCTTTGGAGCCGTTGAAGGTCAGGTCTGAACAGACATGACATTAGAACTGACATTAAAAGTACTGTATCTGCAAATGATGTTGCTGTCAGCAAAGTTCTTGTGTCAATTCATTTGTTAATTATTTTCTTATTTTACTTTTTTCTGAAGCCTCTTCCCCATTCTCCACTTTGAACTTTTACTTTTTCGGCTGCCTTCTTCCCCCGATCAGCATTTATTTTTGTCCTTTATTTCCCCTCCATTATTGACAGTCTTGTGCCGATTCCTTGTGTGTGCTTCTCAGTCTCGGAGGCGGTACATTCCTGGGGCTGTGCTGTCTGCTGACGGGCTGCGAGACGTTCGAGGAGGCTTTGGAGATGGCCAGCAAGGGTGACTCTACAAACGTGGATAAGCTGGTGAAAGATATCTACGGCGGAGACTACGAGCGGTTTGGCCTGCAGGGATCTGCTGTCGCATCAAGGTGAGTCGGACGTTTCTGGCAGAGTTGATATCAGATACACACTTTACAGCTTGACCGTCCAATTTACCACTGGAAAGATAAAATATTGTGATTTGATTGATGTAACGGATTCTATAATTTGGCTAACAGACCAGGTACAATCAGTGATTACAAAAATCAAAGCAAAAAGGAAAACGTTGAGGTAACTCTGTTGTCATTTCTGACTAAAACCCAGATATCTCAGAAACTGCTCTTTATTTATCCTTTGGTTTATATTATCTAGAGAAAAAACGTGTCTTTCGTCATAAACAAAGGTCCCAATCAACGTCCGAGGAGTTCTGGTTATGAGGAGTACTCTGCAAAATTCTGTTGGCAACCACAGGATGACTGTTTATTTTTTTATAGTCTCATGAGCAGTAAAATTTGTTCACACAAGTTAAATAAATCACATAGTTTTGATTGATGAAATCATTTTTTCAATGTTTTTTTGTTAGTTGGCATATCCCTCAAACAAACTTGGGCAAATTTCTAAACTTAATAGGTAAATGAATAAATTCGTTTAAGATGTTGCATAATTTGGAATCTGATTAGTTGATTAATCGCTTCAATAATTGATAGATTCATTGACTGTAAAATTAGTCGTTTATTGCAACGTACGTGTGTGTGTGCGTGCGTGCGTGCACATACAGTACAGACCAAGTTTTTCTCATTCAAACAAATGGAGAAATGTGTCCAAACATTTGGTCTGTGCTATTAGCATATGAAAGTGGTGCATGAAACAACTGTGGACTGTTAATGGTAAGCTTCATATACACAGCAGCTCACTCTGGGTTGAGTGTTAATACTGTTAACCTGTAGCAGAGTTCAAAGGTTTATCCATAAAGCAGAGATTTTATCATGGCAGTCAGATTATAATCGGCAGGGGTTGTTCCATAAAAACAGCTGTTGTTTCTGGTTGTTACTTCTCAAGGTTTTTGCTCCCGTTTGGTTTTACTGTCTAAAGGTTGAAGGTTGTTTTAAAAGAACAAACACGTGTTTTTGTTTATTATTTTCCGATGTAGAACTAAGAATGTTCCTACAATGTTTTATGTGGCTTGTTTTACAGTTTTGGTCACATGATGTGCAAAGAGAAGCGGGACAGCATCAGTAAGGAGGACCTTGCCAGGGCCACACTGGTCACCATCACTAATAACATAGGATCCATCGCACGCATGTGCGCTGTCAACGAGGTACAAAACCTTTGCCTTTCCTACTGTTTTAGACAGTTTGAAAAAATGTGATCATGGTTTTTTCTCCTCTCTGCATAACATTTGGTTGTAACAATCATTTCCATCACAACAGCTGTGGTGAACTATCATTAGATGTGTTTTCAGTGATTAGCTCACAGCTGGTAGTCAACTTTGGGAATAACTTATAAAATAAGATAATCTGGATTCAATCACAGGTCTTTCTGTGTGCTGTGAGCTTCTTTACAGTGTTGCCTTGTGGCATGGCGATCAAGCAGCATTGTACAGGGCTATCACTGCACACTGAACTGCAGCAAAGAAGCCCACAGCCCAGTGTCAAAGGGTGGATTGTTTCCTTTTCCTTGTTTCTCTTAAATAGCTTTAGAAAGAATCTGATGGTATAAAACTTTGCATCCTAACAGGGACAGATGACTTGATAGTTATGTTTCAAACAAGTCCTTTCTTTACATATCATCAACTTGTTTTTTTGTATCATTTGAGCCGAGCCATTATAGCCACAAATATTTGTTCTTAGTCATATAGCTGAAATTGTCTAATGACAAATTATAAGTTTTATATGTTCTGTCCTGAATTTCTCAGGTCTGTAGTGGTCTTTTAGATTTGAATCTTTATTTGATTGGAGGCTGACTTGTAGCTACGTAGCACCACCTTGTGGTTTGGAACAGTTGTGGCATACTCCTTGTGATGGCTTTCACATAAAACAAGCAGTATTTTCTAATAAGGTTGCCTGTAATAAATTATGATCCAAGTTATTGTGTGAGCATTTACACGATGGATTTGTATCTTTAAGTCATTACCGATTTAAAAATATACAACATGTTTTGTTGTGAGAAATGCAGCTCACATGTTGGAGACTTTCAGAGAAAAAAGTTTAAAAAATACTATAAAACAGTATTTACTGCAACTTTGCAGGTTTTTTTTTAAGTCAAACGGATATTTTAACTTACTGGGGGAAAAACCAACTTAGTATAGATTTAAGTACTTCTAATAGTTAATTAATCTAAAGATGAGGAATGACATTTAACAAAGGTTCCTAGCATGACTTGAAACTTTGCATGTTTATTTTCTTGTCATCATTTATCCTGCTAAATTACTTTCTTTTTGTATCTCTTTCTATCCATCAAATCAGAAAATTGAGCGTGTGGTGTTTGTTGGGAACTTCCTCCGTATTAACACAGTATCCACAAAGCTGCTAGCCTATGCCATGGACTTCTGGTCGAAAGGACAACTAAGAGCCCTCTTCTTGGAGCATGAGGTGAGCACGTGACCAATCAGCTGCAAGTTGAAGTCATGTCCAACTTCAAACCTTAAAGGAGACCTATTATGGCATTTAATGTATATTTTAAAAAGGCCTTGAATGTCTTAAAAACAATCAAAAGCTTGTTTTTTCTACATAAATCAGAAATTCAGCCTCTGGGTCATGTCTTTATTTTTGCCGCTTCTAACTTCCTTCTCTATGAGTGGATTCTGATGGGAGGGGAGGCTATGATAATGAGGAACTGCGCTGATTGGCTGCCTGAATGACGTGTAGCAGAGGAGGGAACAAAGCCACGCACCGGGCAGAAGAGCCGGCTGCGTAAACTATTAAACCATGTCCCATGCGAGCGAGCGTCAACGACAAAATAAATTCCATAAAGCCTGAATTACGGTTCTGCGTTAAATCAACGCTTACCCTACGCCGTAGGCTCTGCGTTGGTGTAACGCGGAACCGTAAATCAGCCTTTAGTCACCTGAAGGGGGAACGGGTCACCTCGTCTTCACACTAATTCACACAGGAAGATTTAATTGAATTCTAAACAGTTACACCACAGTTATTTACTCCGATTCCTCATCATTTCATTTCTTATGTTACAAGACAAATGAATCATGTTAACTGTAAAGAAATCACAACACTGAATGTTCACAAATGGCAACTTTATTGTTAAAAAAAATAAAAGAACATAAGTTGTATATAAATAACATTTATAACAATAATAATGACTTGGATTTATATAGCGCCCTTCAAGGCACCCAAAGCGCTTTACAGAGACCATTATTCATTCATAAACATTCTCACTGGTGGTGGTAGCTACGTTTTTGTAGCCACAGCTGCCCTGGGGCAGACTGACAGAAGCGTGGCTGCCATTCCGCGCCAAACGGCCCCTCCGACCACCAGCAACATTCATACACATTCACACGGGGCAAGGTGGGTAAGGTGTCTTGCCCAAGGACACTACGACAGCAAACTGGGACGGAGCGGGATTCGAACCGATCATTGGACGACCCGCTCTACCACCTGAGCTACTGCCGCCCCAAATGCATTATGCACTATTGCTGGCTCAAGGAAGGACCGTGCGTCTTCTGAAGGTGTCGTTGAACAGCTTCAGGTGCATTGCTTGGAAGATCTGAAACCATAAACAGAAGAAAAATGTATTACTAACTACAACGGAGCTAAGCTAAATACTTAGCCCATGCAAAGATCATACTTGTAAACAAAAATAAATAACATAAAAAATTAACGTCACTTACCGCTGACTCGTGTGCAGTTGCCGGGTCCGTACTGCTGGTACTGATCCTTTTATGAGGGTAAATGTTGATGCAAAACCTCATTTTTTACTGTCCCTCGTTGTTAAAACAGCCACCGCTTCTGAATAATGGCGGACACTCTGGTCGGCGGAGTTAGTTGTGGGCGTGGTTTCAGCAGAGGAGTCAGACCTATGGAAATCTGAGCCTATCGTTACGTAACGATAGGCGCTGATTCTGAACGGCTCGTAAAAGTCACATGACACTGGAAGATTCAGCCGGGCGGGGTGAACAGACCCTGCAGAATTTCGCTGTTAAAACAGCCACCGCTTCTGAACAATGGCGGGCGCTCTGGCCGGCGGAGTTAGTTGTGGGCGTGGTTTCAGCAGCGGAGGAGACCGAGGCGTGGTTTGCATTTTGCTTACGTAGCGAAAATGCACAAATCTGAACGGCTCGTAGAAGTCACATGACACTGGATGGCTCAGCCGGGCGGGGTGAACAGACCCTGCAGAATTTGGTTGCTTTCCTCCTCCTCTGTGTTGGCAGGGTGAGGGGAGACCACTTTATATATGTTAAAGCAAGAAAAAACTTGTTTTTCATAATAGGTCCCCTTTAACCAAATCTAATCCCACCAGGTATATTTGGACATTGTGATGTATTATTGCCTCCAAGTACTCAAAGTGTCTTCCTCTGCCCGTCTTTGTTGGCTCCAGGGTTATTTCGGAGCTGTGGGAGCGCTGATGGAGCTGCTGAAGACGGCCGACGATTCGTGAACGTTGTCAAGACATTATCAGCTCGTGACAGGACGATGTCTGTCTTTATCCCGAACGCTACGATGTCATCAACTCTGAATGCTGTGACGTCAACAACTTTTAACGCTGCTGAAAGGTCCCAACGATAGAGGCCGCTAAATGAACACTAAGATGGAGACGTGGAAACTGAGAAAAGCCATTTTAATAATTTAACACTTGTAAATAATAATAGCCTTTAACAGTCTTCTAAAGTTCCCAGAGTCCCTCTGTCATAGAGGTTTTAATATTGTGACCTTTAATTTATGGTTTCCTGTTGATTCCTGTGATTAACCCCGTCAAGGAAGCACAGAGACATTTTGTTTTGTTTTTGTTTTTTACGGTTTTTGTGTGCAGAGCTACTGTAGAACTACATCCCGGGGACAGTGGTGCATCGGGCGACGTTTTATGCAGTTGCTCTTCTGGGGAGAACACCTAATAAGAAAAGAAATCAGTCTTGAATGAGTGGTTTTTGCAACCCACAACTCTAGGAAGTTGTGTGTGCGGTCACAGAAAGGCTGGACAGTTTGGTTGCCTGTTTGAGCTACCGTCTTCTGAGGAGTGCACTGAAGCCAAATCCTGTTGAGATGCCTCCTTCAACTCAAATGGGAAGCAGATAAATCTCTTAATTCTGTCTTTTAAGCCACTACATATGGCCTTTTGCTTTTTGTTCATCTCCCCTCTGTCTGCCTATCTGTAAGCAACGCTAGTACTATTTAATTGTCGTGCACACTTACCCAACCTGCTTAGTTTAGTGCGAGATGATGGGACCAAGACATTGTTTTCCAACAAATCGGAGGTCATTGTTGATTTCTGTTCGGGGCCCAGTCTGGCTCAGCGGTTTATATTTGTGATGTGTTGAACAACTTTGCTCTCTTATCCTAACATCAGTTCCTCACCTTTTGGCATCTCCTCCACCCTGCTGCCTTGCTTGTGATGCTTTGGCTTTGTATTTGAGCCTCGTAGATTCTGGCGTGAAAATAGCCGACAACCTCAGCTGTCGAAAAAAAAAAAAAAAAGACTAAAACAAAGGGACTGACAGTGGGGACCAAGATGCTTATTGGCTGAAGTCACCCTCTCTTGTAAAAATACACCCATGTGCTAGTTGTAGAATCGGCATGTTTCACGTGCTTTGTCATTCTGATGGTGCAGATATTACATCATTGAAAACTACAGTCTGGCTAAGACCAGGCTTTGAAAAGGCAGTGATGGGGGAATGGCCTCGTAGGCCGTGGAAGCCTCGTCTCTTCCCCGTCTCTCCCAAGTTGAGTCTCATCCATGCAAGCTAGTGCATGCTGTAAGTGCAGACATCTTTATAAATGTGCTAGTTATGAAATGCTTAAGGGCATGTGGATCTGGAAGTGTGGACCCATCACATTTTAGTGAAGCCTTTGTGATTTAAAGGAACTGGATACATAATTAAGAGAAATTGGAATAATATTTTATATGCATGCCTCATTGTATAAGTGGATTTCTCTGCAGCATCATCACAGGTGTGTGTGCAACTAGCGGGCAGAAACAAGAGGTCATCCCTGTTTGTTTTATGCAGCGATGACAAGGCAGTTAACCGTGCCAATCGTAATGAAACGTTTAGAAATCGTTGAGTGTTCAGAGGGAAGTCTCATTTGTGAACCGAGGCCAGTAAACAGGTGGACCGGAGTCCCACAAGTTTCAAAGGCGGCAGTGTCTCTGCTGTTCCAGCTTTGTTTTTCAGAACATAAACCTCCTGATCCCTTGACGTAAGACTTTTATCTTTTATACGTTTACAACAGAACATAATTACCTACATCTGCAGATTTGACTCACTGTAGATTTTGCTTGCGGGTTATGTAGGGACACAGTTGCTTGGAAATTCTACCCATTTACTGTTTTAATGTCCAATTTTGGTAACTTCTCAGTAGTATTTGATAATATAATCCCCACTAATAATTTATTCAGTGCCAGCTGCTGTCAAACATGAAAGTAGCCGTCACTCGTGTCTTGTACAGTGTTTAAAGTCTTTGTAATTTTTGTAAAAATGTGGCCTTGTCCTGATTATCCTAATTTATTGAACCCAGTAAAACTAAGCCAGTTACCATGGCAATGGGACTATCAATCAAGCAGAGTAGAAATGAAACCAAGATCACATCTATATTAAAACTCTCAACTTTGAATAAGAGTTATTTAATGATTGAGTCAAGAACTGAAAGATTACTAAAAATGTTAATTTATTATATTCCTGCCAATGTTCTTTCCTCCCGCATGAGCAAACAGTAATATTTATAACCAAGAAACCCGTCTAAACAGAAAATGTATTAATCCCTGATGACAGCTTTGGAGAAATTCCTCCATCAGTATGTTTCCTTTTAGCTCTCCATAGATTACAGCCAGTCAGATGATGTTGGTTTTTGAGAAAAATGGACCACAAGTGTATTTCTTCCCATTAAGTGTTGGTGATGCAGCACTGTGCCCCTTCTTAGCCAGGATTTATACAGCCTTTTCTTTTTATTGTCAAAGCAGCTGTGTTACATGCCTTAACCTTCCAGCAGAGGAACTGGGCTCTCTCTTCAGTCGGATCTTAATGTTTTGTGGATTCTCCTCCATCAGACACATTATGACTACATAACAGTTATCAGTTATCTACTCACCATTGGGGATTCTCCTTCAGATTTCTCCTGCAGCACGTGGGTGATTCATTTACACCCTCCTAATAAGGTACTTTGTGAGTTAAGCGAGTATTCTGAAGGTCTTTTTAACAGAATCAAATGATTGACATACAACACTTGAACCCCGACTAATAACATTTTTGCTGTGCCGTTACTTTCTAATGAAGCCGGTGATTTATTCACATCAGCTGAAAATACAACAACGTATGCGAGTGTAGCAAGCTTCTTTTTTTATTTTCTAAAAAAAACAACTCATCTTCCTTAATAGTCCAACACTTTTATCCGTGTTGGCTGCGATAGTATACTGTTTTAGTATTTTGAGGATTTTTTTTAGCTTCCTCTGACGACACTGAATCATCAGCATGATCAATCCTGCTGTGACGACACTGCAAACTGTGACACAAACCTCGCTCTCGTTCTGTTTTTCTTTCACTTGCCTTGCTCAACATCAGGTCTGGATGATGATATCAGGTGCCGTTCCGCTTTATAATCAAGCCGGTGTTGGTCATCTTGTGCCACCCTTTCTTTTAATCTTAAAACCCATATCAGTTGCCTTCTGTGTGTTTCACCGCGTTTGTGCCCTCCACTTTCCTGCTGATTTCAGCTTCTTTCCTTCTGAGCTTTATCTCACTGTTTTGATTTTGATTCTGTGTACGCAGATGCTTTTTTGTGGTCTGCCCTTGCTTTCTGTTTCTGACTTTGCTTTGTTTGTTTGATCTATTTGCCATTGTACTGTAATGGATTGTGGTTCATACACTCTTTTTAATCACAGTCTGATTATCAAATAAGATGTTCACAGCTCACCTGCTGGTCCTGACTTCAGCTTAGTACAAAAATAACTTCCAGCGGTACTGCAGCAGTTTGGGTCGCAAACCCTCTTTGTTTTGTTTGGAACATTTATTTAAATCTTTTTTTGTTGCTGTTGTGTTAATGAGATTATACAAATATGAAGTGTCCCCCCACCAGTGTTGCAGACTGCCAGACGTTAAAACACTCGTAGTATTTTTGGACCTAACTGTTGTACTAATGTACTTCCAGTTTTCCCGTCTGTGAGCTTTATAAGTGGTGATAGTTGTGATTTAATACTTTGTTATTTGAACATCACTAAGCTTGGGGTTCATTTCCCACCGGGACCATCGACACTCACCTCAGTGAGTATTTCCTGGTACTGTAAGGAGCTTCTGCTTGACGCGTCAACCCAACGGCAAATGTTAATCTCATCTGTAGCGAAGTCCAACTAACAACCTATGCAGCCGTTCATCCATCGATGTTTTTCCCCTCTTCAGCTAATGTATCTCTTCTCTAAATCTGCAAGAGTTTGATTGACTTGTTTGTAAATGCTTTTCAGAAATATGCAACCATGTTGGTGATCCCCTCTGAGAAAATGTATTTGAAACTTGCCCCGGAGAGTTTCTGTCCTGCTGTTTCTTTGGGGAGAGTTTTGTTGTAAATCTAGTCGAGGTGGATGCTTGTAACAGGATGTACTAAACCCAATTATGCAACAAAAGATGTCGGACAAACATGTTTTGTCCGTGTGAACTGATCAAGAACAGTTATTTTTTAACTTTCCTGTCACGGTACAAAGGTGCATCTCGTGTGGACGAATGAGCCAGAGCTGAACTCGTTCCAGCTGTTCAATGACTTTCTTTTATGAATGTCGTGGTGGGAGCAGGAAGAAACCTCCGACATGAAGCCCTTTGACGGGGTGTGTTTGGTAGAATCATTTGCTGTCATACCTCATGTGACATAATCCTCACCTTGACTTGTAACTTCCTTGTCACCTTTTGCCTGTCTCATATACTTCACTGTATTTTGCTGAGCTTTTCTGTAGAGACTCCTTATCTGGTCCAACACCCTGTTGCGTGAAAGCATCCGGCCTGGAAACTTATCTTCTGGAAAGCTTGACTGGCAGGACGGACATTTTCACTTTTGTGTATTTGATTGTACAGAGATTTGTAAATAATAACAGTAACAATAATAATAATATGATATATTCAACACCAGCAACCTGTCTGATTACGTGGTTTTTAACTTTCCAACGCCCGCTTTCACAAGCACAACTCGGCACCTCAGACACAATCCCAACGCAGACGGAAGAAGGATCGAGACACTAAAATGCTTTTCTCTGTAGATTCATTGCCCTTTCCACCAATTTTAAGAAATAGTAATTAAATGTAATAGCTGATACTTCTAGAAGTGTGTTTAAATATACACGTGGTACACGATTAATATACTGCTCTTTAGACTTAGATACGTTTTTTTCTGTGCTCGTCCAAAGATCCTACCTTTCACTTTATTCATGTTTTAAGTTCAACAGTTGGATATGTATATTGTTGTACTTTAAAAATTGTCCCAAATCTGTTCAGATTTATTTGACTTAAAAAAAAAAAAGAAAGAACCTTATAAGTTAGTCATTGTTAACTGAAAGCTGACGTTCTTGAATCAAACGTGCTGTTTGGATGGAGACCAGCCTGGATGCCGGTTTCTGTCCATCAGATTTCAGTGCCAGGTGTCCGACTCCTCTGAGTTTGGAGAGTTTAAAAAAAAAAGGGAGAAAAAAAAGGATTTGAAAGGAAAAAAACAGCAATTTCTAAAATGACTGGCTTGTGCAATGTGTATGTATTGAAGTGAAGAGATTTTTTTTTCTAACAAAGAATTAAACTAAAACTGGATGGAAAACGTGTTCCTACTATTTTTCCAGTTGCCTTTATATTTAAAAAGGGCCTGAAGGAAATTGATGTATAAGAAAGGAGATAAGGAAGCACAAAGGATTTTAAAAGTAAATCTCACACTGGAAAAATATTTCCTACATGTGACAAATGTATTAACTGCCAGTTGTTTGTTTGATATTAGCTGTAAACTGAACGACTCAAATACATCCAAGGTTATACTACATACTACCAGTGCAGAAAATCACAGTCAGCATTTACAATATTAGAATAATTTTAGATCTAAAAAAAAGAATAATAATAAAAAATGACTGTTAACAGAGAAACACATTAAAAGACAACAAAACCTTAGATTAGCTACATCCAGCGATGTTGATGACTCGGATCACCCTGTGTACAAGGTTTTCTACCTTCACTTCGTTGTTCATCCAGTGATTGTTGATATTAGTGTTGTTTATGAATCTAAAAGAATGCTGAGAAGTTTTCCTACTACAAACATATTCATTTTTTCTGTTTAGATCGATTACAATAGTCTGAAATAAAGCAAATTCCACTGCAAAAACCGGAAACTTACAAGTCAATGAAACGATACCATGTCATTTGATGGAAATAAAATATATCAACCTACATAGGGCTGAATTCAAAGGGACCAAGAAAACTGAAGTGAAAAAATGTAATTGCATTAGCTACATTTCTATAGCGTCCCTGTGCTTGTTTGCATGCCTGGCAATGTCGGGGCATGTTGCTCATGAGAAGATAGATGGTGTCTCCTCCCAGATCTGGACCATGAGGCCTCACTGAGCTCCTGGACAGTGTGAAGTGGAACTTGCATTATTGAAACACTGGCCAAAATGGCATTAAATAAGATCAAATATAATTATGACAAAGCAGACTGTGCTGGGTTTTGTATTAAAAGTGATGGAACTAGGGACAGATGCAATGTGTAGAATCTGTCAGTCATGGTTAGATTTGTCTGTAAAGGCATTGCAGGGACCTGACTGGTCTGCTTGACCTCAGTGAGTTAAGTGCTGAATTTATCACCACCCAAATTCTTGAGCATCTTTCTGACTCAGGCTTTAGTGCAGCTAAAATGATCAGTCAGTGCTACGATGGAGCGTATGTCATGAGTGGGGTTCAGGCCTTATTGCAAAATAAGGTGGGGGAGGATTTTCCTTAAATCCACTGCTATAACCACCAGCTGCACTTGGCCGTGGTCCATGCAAGCAGAGCCATGTGCAAAAACCTTTTTCGATCTATCAGGATCACTGCACTCATTTAACTAGGATGTTCCCTCCCTTAAAGGACTGTTGGAGATCAGGTAGACAAACCGCCATGATGTGACCAAGTACCATGATGGAGAATCAGGATGCTATTATGAGTATCCTGTCAGAGGTTACAGAGGACGGAGCCGCTGCTGTTCATATCTGTACAGAGGCATCAGGACTATTGATGATGTTAAGGAAGCATCATTTCTTTGAAATAGGACATTTCTCATAAAAGTTCTAGGTTCCTGGAAGTCTGCAAATGCTATGCTGCAGGCTCATTCTGTTGAAACTGTGCTGTGCTTCAGAAATAGTCAGTGCATCTCTGCAGGCTCTGAAGCAGATGAGAGATGAGGAGAGTGAGACATTAACCAGCACGCCTGCACCACCTGCTAAAAGAAAGAGAACCATGAGCTCACTGCTCACAGGTAAAGCGGTTATGTCCACTGTAGGCCATGCAGGATACTCCATGACTCCTGGCTGGGCTCTGAAGGGAGATATTCTCAACATTTTGGACATAGCTATTGTAGAGATGGAGACAAGATTCTCCAAAAGCAATCTTGATCTCATGAAAGCAGTTAATTGCCTTCAACCTCGATCGCCCTCTTTTCTGGATGTTGTCATGTTAAGTACTCTGCAGAAGATGGCAGGAAGTGACAGTGACAAACTTTCCAATGAGATTATTGTTGCAAAAATAATGTTGGTAAAAGAATTAAAAAAGACTGATGATGATGGCATTGTAGAGTCCGTGGACCTCTCCACCGTTGGCAAATATCTGCACGGGTATAAGAATGCATTTCCTCAGCTCCATTGCATGTACGTGATCTCCCTTGTGATTGAAATATCATCTGCATCCTGTGAGAGTCACATCCACTACAGTTCCATACCTGCCTCACTCACCTGCCAGCTCCTTATCTGTCTCTATGGCTTCATTCTCCCACCTCCCACACCTGGTCCACACCTGCAATCAGGGCTGGGCTGCTACTTCAGCACTCCACTCCCAGCCATCACTGCCAGCTTGATCTTTGTGTTATGTAAGTCTTTCCAGCACTCACCCTTGGACTGATCAGCTGGTTTTGACCCTGCCTGTCCCCGACCTGTTGGCCCGTCTCCATAATCACCTCAGCCTTCTGTCCCCGACCACGACTTCTGCCTGAGTGTTACTGCTCTCTGTGTTTCTGCTCCCTGGACTGGCTGGGGATTCCTCTGACTGACCGGTGTTTCAGTTCCTGTGTTCCAGCTTCCAGATCAAACCAAATCAAATCAATCTTTATTTCTATAGCGCTTTTCATACAAATAAAAAATGCAACACAAAGCGCTTTACATAAAACTTAATGCACAAGAACAAACAACAAGAACAGCTAGTTAAAACAAGGGTATACGAGAAAGACTAAAAGGAATCAGCTAAAAGCCCATTTAAAAAGTTGAGTCTTGAGCCTGCTTTTAAAAATGTCAACAGTGTCTGCGGCCCTGAGGTGACGTGGGCCGTAGGAGTGAAATGATGCCTCAGCGTGGGCTATGGTTCTAACTTTGGGGATGATTAAAAGGCGGGTGCCGGAGGACCTCAGGGTCCGCCAGGGTTTATAGGGTAAAAGCAGATCAGACAGATGAGAAGGCCCGAGACCATTAAGAGATTTAAAAACTAATAAGAGAACCTTAAAATCGATCCTGAAGTGCACGGGGAGCCAATGCAGCGATTCTAAAACTGGTGTAATGTGAGCCCGCCTTCTGGTCTTCATCAGCACGTGTGCTGCTCAGATCTGCTCAGCGACCACACCAGCGGTTTTCTTGTATTCACTCTCCTGCCACTCTGAGCGTTACCACGCTCCTGAGGACTGAACTCTGCCTTGCATCTTATTCTGCTCTATTTCCTGCTGTGAGGTTGCGTTTAATAAAGACTTTTGCTTAACACTCCGTGCCATTGTGCTGCACCCTCGGCAGCAAGAGCTCTTTCTCCACTTTGTCTTGTGTTCTTATCGCCTTCCACCGCATTATGCTACATGAGAGAAGTCTGACAAGTGCAAAACAGGCCTAGGTATGGATGCATTTGTTAGGACTTTTGCACAGGAAAGCAGACAACTGATGCTATAATGACTGATATAAGCCATGCTGTGTATAAAACTAAAGAAATAAAAAGAACAAATACATAAAGATATAAATAAAAGAAAAAAAACATATCTGGACATAAGCAGACAGATTAAAAAGAAAAAGATAAATGCAGCCTCAACATTTGTGCCAGTCCCAAGCCCGGGTAAATGCAGAGGGGAGGTCAGAAGGGCATCCAACATAAAACATATGACACAAATCAAATGAATCAAAGATATATGGATAGATGAACTGATATAACATAGTTTGCATGCATTTAGGGGTTTGGGGGGAAGTGACATCCCAAATTTTTTTCTGACTCTTACCACACCCAGACTCGCATCCCTGTTATTCTACCTGCAATCCTTAGTGGGACCCAATGACTTCTTTACTTTCCATTGACTGCATCAGTTTATTACTCTGCTGCAAACTCCTGTCATCCCCAAATCAAGTATTTATCAGTGAATTCTGTGATTGGAGACATCGGGGAACGGCTAGCGACAAAGAAAAGAGTGCAGAACATAGACAAAGCATGCTGTGTTTAATGTACGGTACTCGTCTAAAAACACTTGCAGAGCCGACGCTTCTCTTGCTCGACAGTGTGAGTATTGGGGATACGTGTTGTTAAATAAACATAGGATGGTTTGACAGGGGTTGCTTCTTTTTTTGTGAAAATGGAGAAGACTTCCTTCCCTCTCAATGTAGTAGGTCAATATTACCAGATTATACTGATCCTGTTGTGTTTGGTTTTCATAGCATCATATGTGAAGGATTTTCCTTCACAAGAGGAAATAGTAGTCCATTTATAGTTTGGATATTTGCAAAATACACTTGATAGTTAGAATTTTAAGTACTGAGTATATTTACTGTATGATGTACTGATTATGGTGATTCTGTGGTCATGATGAAAGGGGCCCTTGAATATTGTTGACCAGGGTAAAGCTAAGTGTTAATCTGACCCTGGGTCCAAGGATTTCATCTCCATGCCTAATGGCAGCCAGTGATGCTGTCTGGACTGCAGAAGTCTGCGAGTCCTTCCATGGATATGCCTGTCCAGACTAGGGCTGAAACAGTATACCATATTTTGGTATACTGTGGTGGTGTAAAGCCACAGTGGTGACACCAAGAGATTTCCAAACTCAGACGACGGTAATTAATGAATTATTTGAATATTACTACACTGCTGGCTCAACTCAAGATAAAAAAGAATATGCACAGCTTTAATCCAAGCAGATAAGATGAATCATTATAAATCCCATTGATGTTTATTGCGTGGTTATATACATATATATATATATATATATATATATATATATATATATATATATATATATATATATATATATATATATAGACACAGCATCGTCTTCATGCATTGGCCATCATCTGTATGGAAAAGAAACTTGTCAAAAAACAAAACGAAATTCATGTACAAAAAATAAAACACTGCATGTCATTATAATGTTGCTATTGCAATTTCATTTATTTTATATATATATATATATATATTAACTTTAAGGGGAAATAGTCCTCCATATGGCTGTGGATTTTAGGAAGACAAGATATAATCCCAAACCATTTCCATTCTGAGAGGAGGCTGAGGTAGTGAAGGACTGCACATATTTATTTATTTATAATCTACCGCCATGCTAAACAGGAGCAACATTTGTCTGTGCTGATATGTTGTTTTGTTTTTGCTAAAGATGGCAGTGAGCATTCTGGTCACACATCTCCCCTCTCATCTGGCAACATTTTTTCTTGAAGTTTGTTCAACTATACTTTTTTTAGAGAGAGAAAAATACGTTTTCGCCTGGAAACCCTTCTGACTCTTATGATGTTTGGCAACTGTCTTTAATGTTTTCCACTCGTTGTAGAATGAGGGACACGTCGTCTTAAAATTAGTCTTTTTAATGAACAGCAACAATTGATTTCCTAGGACCTATAGTACTTCACCTCTTCATTGCTATGGAGACAATTAGGGTCTATGTCGTTTTTCACACAGTGCTTCTGGATTTTGGTTAAGTAATATACAAACTATATAGTTTTTCCTTGTTTTATGTTTGATATGTAAAACCTTAAAATGGAAAGGTGCTTTTCACATGTCTGTATTTGGGGAGCTTTCCTCCTCCTCTTCCTGATTTGCTCCTCCTTCCTTTCTCATATACTTTCTCTTTTGTGCTGCAAAGTACCTGCCGGTTGTTTGCAGGACAGGCAAAAGCTTTAGGTCTTTCTTTGTTAGACTTTATCTTGTGAGCATTTGAACCACAAAGCCATGCCACCAGGGATCTGAGACTGACATGAACTGAAGTAAGTAAATGACACTTTGCTTGACACTTCTCTTCTTTTTGGCAATTTGTATCTTGTTAATCTTGCAGCGATCTTTCACTTTTTATTTCCCACACTGCTATGCTTTTTTTTAATGTCTGCTTTTTTATTTTGAGAAATGAGCCATAACTTAAAAAAAAAAGTATTTTATTTCAGTTTCAGAAACAAAACTGACTTTAACAAAAGTAGTTTTCCAATTAACAAAATGTGTGATTAAATTATGTTTCAATTTACTCTATCCGGTCATTAATTTTTTTCTTTTTGACAAACTAGAGTTTCTATGATTCAGATTAAACTGTTGTTGACAGTTTATGTTGGAGTGGGAGGGAATCACTGCATTGGTGATGGACCCGTGTCTGTCAACACAAACCATGCTCACACACACACACACACACACACACACACACACACACACACACACACACACACGCGCGTCAACTTTACAAGCAGTCGCAAGATAAGCAAGATAAGCATTCTAGGAAAATAATAACATATAACATAACAAACATAGAGAGCAAATGAACCTGCAGAATACCTTTGGACAAAAACAGAGTGTTTCAGCAGGAACATTTCATCATACTAGCAGACGATGTCCTTTGGAAGACTTCCAGGTTTTTCTTGAGTAGATAACCACACTGTAAAGGTCGTAGAGTCAAATCATAAAATCAAATGTTCAACAAGCCTGAACATGTACATTTAGTCTGTTAGTATGAACTGTTAGGCCATTAGAACATGAAAGCAAAGAAATCTCACTTCTTGTATTGTCTAATTTTGTAAAACTAATAAATATCACCAGCATTACTTTAACAGTCTGCATAAGGAACAATGACACAAAAAAGATCAATGTATTAATGACTGATGGACTTTAATAGACTGATGAAGAATTGAACCTTTAATAGGCTATAAAGTGAAATACAGTTTAAAGTTACAGTTTAAAAATGTAAACTGTAGACCTTAAACCTTTTTACTTTGGTGGCTAATTTGTCTTGTAAAGGGTTTCACTGTCCTGTATGGCATGTCTGAAAAAGAAAGGTTTTTGTGAGTAATACTGATATACTCCTAATCAGGTATTTTGCAAACAGCCCCCTGCTGGGACGCAAGATAAGGGAGGATTTAGTTTTTGACTTGTAAATGAGAGGGTGGACTCCCTGTGAATACTGATACTGTTGTTGAATTTCTTCCCTGGCAACTTTTTTCATTTAACTTTTAAATCATTTGGGAGATGAGAACACTGAGTGTTTTTTTTAGTTACAAGATTTTAGCTGCTCCATAAGTCATTATTGCCTGATTTGCATCTTCAGATATTTTCCGTGTTTCTGAAGCTATAACTCATCACCAGGGAAGCCGCAGTCGACCATGATGACTGGCAGTTACTTTTCCACTGTGAACCTGAGCAGATATGGGTATATTGATCAGTTTGGAATGACATGTTTTCCTCCGGCCTTGGCCTTTATCTACTCAGAAACTGATTATTTCAAAAAACGTTTACTGCAGAAAAAAGCGTGTACTGCAGATCAACCTTCGTTCTCAACATTTCCAACCCCTCAGCGGAATCACAAACATCAGTGTTCTGTTTGTACTGAACAGTTCATTGTACGGTAATACATTTTAAAAGAGGAGAAAAAATAGATAATTAAAGTCTTTTAATCATCTGTGCCTGCGTCCAAGGTATTCTTGAATTATATGGTGACACAAGTTATGTCATACAGGTGGTTTTGTAGCTTGTCTTGCATTTTAAAATAGCTGTATTTAAATCTTAATATGCATTTACTATTCCCCAAATGAGCATGACATTTAGGGGAAGATGTAAGGAATAAGGCTCAGGAGCAAATTCCTGTCTACAGCAATAAATGATAAGTAAGGGTTTTATGGTTTGAAATAAACCTCAGCAGACTGTGGGCGGATATTCAATATAACTATTGCAAAAATGCATTCATGTAAATGACACCACCAAGTTGCAATTTCAATATGCATATAAAAATGTGTGTCTACATGACTCATGGTTTCTCTTTTTTTCTGGACAAATTAGGACCTCAAGGTAGAAGAAGGACCAGAAAGAAAAAGAGGAAAACGTCCTGATGCAAGCGACAGCAGATTCTAGATTAAAAAAAAACAACTAAACAACATCCAGCCAATGACAAAGTCCTGCACATTTAGAGACAGAAGGGAAGTCAAGAGCAGACAGAAAAGCAGACGGTACAACATCCAGTTGTGAATGCCTGCAGGGATGGCGGTGACCAAGGAGGAGAAACTTGAAAGTGGCAGGAAGGAATCTGAAGTGGCGAGCCCACCTGAAGGCGGCTGGGGTTGGATGATTGTCGCTGGCTGTTTCATTGCTACCATCTGCATCCGGGCCGTAACCAGGTGAACTGTCTGTGTGTTTGTTTTTGCAACCAAGCGTAGATGTGTTTATAATAATTTATATGGTTTTCACACTGAAGTAGCTGAGTAGTTCTCAACTTTCTCAGCCACCCAGAAGAATGATTCCTGATCATATTCTTTTATGCACATTTTGCAGCTTGACTCTGGCCTGACACCAGCGAGTGTTCTCTGTTGTATAACAGACAACAACTATCATAAAAATCAGGTCATGGAGTACAGAGCCCTCTCAGCACCAGATAAGAGGTGCCCCATAACTGATACGATTTAAATCTCACTCAGCTTTAGTTTATCACCTCTAACATGTAAATGGTTCCCAATTATACCTAAGTACCTTAGTCATTCCTGCATGAAGCCAGGGTTCAAACTCAATCCCCAGCAGTAGAAGTGGGAAAGTAAATCTTTATTATCCCACAGTCACAATTTATTGTCTACAATTTCTTAAGACTATCTTTTCAAACTTTCCAAAATACTTTGAACAGCACTAAAGATAAGGATAAAATAAGTCACAAAATAAAACACAAAATGCTTCATTGGTTGTTATACTAAATGCAAGAATGCCTTTTAAGGGTTATGAGTACAATATACAGCGTGTTAAAAGGGTTACTGGTCTCAAATTCCAAAAGTCAAAATTTAATTTAAAAATCACTGATGTATTAATATTTTTCAATGTTATTCACGTCTTTGTGGCAAATGAATGATCTGATACTACTTGTCAGTCATTGAAAAAGAAAGATCTGTGAACATTTTTGCACAGTATTGTTAAAATGCACTCCATTAACACCTCTCCTCCCCTGGCTTCTGTGTGCAGATGTATTTCCATGTTCTTCGTGGAGTTCCAGATGCACTTTGAGAAGGATTACTCCACCACGGCTTGGATCCACAGTCTGGTTGACTGCACCACCATGCTGTGTGGTAAGACAGTCACCAGTCTCAGAGCCTTTTGTAAGGGTTGCCCGTGAAATGAACATGAATTCTAAATCTTCCACACAAACTGTATTTTAAGCTCCTCTTGGCAGTTTCCTTGGAGCCCGCCTGTCCTGCAGAGCAACAGTCATCCTGGGGGGCCTGCTGTCCTCTGCTGGTCTGGTCCTCAGCTCCTTTGCCTCAAGTCTGGAATTTCTTTACATTTCTCTGGGTGTCATCACAGGTAAGACACAAGAACCCCACCTACAGCACCTTACAGTCATCTGTACTTGCACTGTGCAGTAGTTCTTTGTCATGTTCTACCAAATGCATCTAATCCGCATGACCCAAAAACAAAAGAATTCTAGGATATATTACAGTGAAAGATTAAATACTGACTTGATAACATTTAAAAACATATTAATTTGCACATAAAAAAATGATCTGAACATGCTACAGAAGTTCTGTTGTCAGGGGTCTGCTTAGATATAGCATTAGGTAGGTTTTAGTCAAACTCCAAACCCGTTTGTCCATCCTCTGCAGGTCTTGGCTTTGCTCTCAGCTACACACCAGCCATAGCGATGGTTGGGAGATACTTCGTTGAGAGGAAAGCTCTTGCCTATGGCATCGCCCTGTCTGGTAGTGGCTTTACTTACCTGATGTTTTGTTTTCTTGTCATTTCTATCTCACTTCCCCATCTTCTCTCTTTACCTTTCAACTTACCTGTATTCATTTCTTCTCTCCAGTCTGTTTTCAAGTTACCTTCCCCATTTAGTCCTCCTTGTCGTATTTCATTCCATCAAATCCAATGTCCCCTCATCTTCAGGCAGTGGCATTGGGACCTTCATCCTCGCTCCTGCAGTTCAGCTGCTTATAGAGCATTACTCCTGGAGAGGAGCTCTGCTCATCCTTGGGGGATTTGTTTCCAACCTGTGTGTCTGTGGAGCTCTGATGAGGCCGCTGGAACATAACACAGTTAAAAGGTCAGTCTCGCACTACAAGTATGAAAGAACAAAAATACATTCTCCGCCCCCACACACACTTTCACTGCCACTACATATGAGCATGGTTTATGCATTGATTATTTGGTTTTAGATGAAAGTTACAAGTTGAAATCCCCAAAATATAAAATGTCTCTATTACCTGTTCTAAAACAGTTTTTTTTTCATCATCAACTTGCCAGCATCAACTTGCCAACTGTGTCTCAGATGTAAGTCACTTTGGATAAAAGCATCTGCTAAAATGACAGTAGAAACTATGAAAAAGTTTGCACAAAAAAAACGAGACAAAGAAATAAATTTTAATTTAGGATGCACAGATCTCTCCGTTTTGATTGTTCTGTTTCTTTTGGCCAATAGATGGGGCTAGCTGCTCATTAAAGCCGTCTGTATTCTGCTGTGAACTGCACTCTGCCCTGTTGTTTTCCACAAAGCTGGGATCTGTTTGAATTATCTTTTTTTATTAAAAAGCTTCATAATTGAATTGAATAAAAAATAAGCTGGGAATATCTGAATTGCCACCACGATAAAGAGCCAGGAAAGTCTCTAAATACTAAGGAGTTGCCCTTTTTCCATTTTAAGGAAGGAAGATAGCATAATTCATCGTAACCACAACGTTCAGTTATATTGATAAAGTCCAACTAGTTTGGACTCATTTGGATACAGAAAAAAATGCATTCAAAAAAATGAATAATCAGTTAGAACTGCGTCAGTATTTCTGGCACTGTATTGAACTGGTTCACATTATACTTCAAAATCAGATTTTAATTTTTGCCACTTTGTTGTGTGGTGTCCTTCAAGGTTCAGTCTTAGGACCTATGCCTTTTTTCTATAAAAGCTTCCTCTGGGTCATTTGTTTGGTCACTTTCCAGCTGTTGAATGCTGTTATTATGCGAATGATATATACATTACATTTCTGATCCAGTGTCTTCAAACTGTCCTCTGTCCACAACTGCACACCCTCAGCAGAAAAAAGGGAAAAATAAAATCTGGATATCACCCATGCCTGTCATATTACCTTAGATCACAAAACACATTCAAGACACACACGGTGAGGGGTTTTTTATTCTTTTTTTTTAACCTTTTTCAGAATTTGCAGCTTATTTGAATGTTGTCACATTTTCATAAAATTTCCATCATATTTTCGCACTATATCAGCTTTGATGTTAAAGAAACGATTCCCAAAGGCAGTGCAACCCATTGGCACTCCAGTGAATTCTGCTGTCTTGTCTGAACTACTTGGTGTTACTAATAAACATCAAGTTGCATTTAGTGCCAAGATGCCAAATAAAAGCAGCGAAAGTGTGCAATTAAACCAAACTAAACCTAACCAGCATGTGTTTAGGATTTAAGTGTAATAAAACTGCAGATGGAACAAAGGAAAAATACTGACAGAAAGGAAAAATCAGGAACTAAGGAACAATTTTTTAAATTATGATTTCAAACTGGTTACAACTCTTGTTTAACAGTTTTATGGGTTAACAATTTCTGTCTTATTTCAAGTCCTGTCTTTTGACCCATTGCTGAAGCTCATCCCTCTTTCTCAAAGCCTTCTTTTCCAATCAGTCTCTACTCTCAATAATGGTTTCATGTTAAATTATTAATTCCTGTTTCATCTGAATGAATATTTGCTTACTTTTAGGAAGTTTTGTTTAGCTCGCATGTGTCTCGTCTCTACTGTGAGCAAGTGCAAGAGAAAAACTACCACATAAAACTTTGCACTTCTACCCTTGCCGCCTCTTGCGGCAAGTGTGTATTTGCTTTACAGTTCTGTGTCACACCTCAGTGTTGAAACCAGCTCACAGAGCGACAGTGGACATCATGGCAGACGTGACTAAGATACTAAAGAAAGTAATGACAGAAGGGAAAAGGATTGGAGCAAGAAGCTAGATGAGAAATCTTGGACAGTTTTAAAAGTGACTTAACCTCCACACCAATAGGGGGACCTGCCGAGCTAAAGACGTAACAGAAGAAAAAAAAATCCTTCATGCTCCTTTGACAGTGATTCTCTGAAGTGCGATAAATAAAACTAAAAATACAAAACAACTGAAGTATTTTCAGTGCAGTAACTGTGTGGACCCATGAAGTTTACCACCACCATTTTTATTATCTACTAACTAAAACATAACAGTGGATAGTCCGCTAATGACCACTAAATTGGGAATGTCTGTGCAAACAAGGCAAATAAAAAAAGAAAAAGGTTTTTTTTCTTTCTCTCTCTTTTCAGTTTTTATCCTAGCCTAAGTTTAGTTGATCAGTTAGAGGAGAGTGTGAGATAAAGCTTTGGTAACTAATGTGCTGTTGTTGAACGAATCCTTTGAGCACTTTAATATATCTTATCATTTTCGTCCTCCCTTCTCTGTTATCTAAAGGACCCGGGCCAACAATCTTGAGGACGTGACAACACATGTGGGATCTAAAGTCAATGGACAAATAACTTTTGGCTACAGACACGATGAGCCAAAGCAGCAGAAAATACACATCTTAACGGAGACACAGAGGCTTTTGACTGCAAAGGGAACATTTCACAATCTTGGAGCTGATAACGACAAACTGCAGGCAAACCTAAACCTGCTACCAAACCCGAGGCAGCATGATGCCAGGTCAACAGATCAGAAAATGGCCAACTGCATTTTGTTATGCAACAAACTCACAGAGACTGTGTTGGGGGAAAATGAAGGATCAAGTCTTAAGCTGTCCGTCAGCAGCACAAGTGAAAACTTGAAAGCCATGGAAAGTATGACTTCGAACACATCTATAGTCGTGGATACAAAGAAAGAAGACTCAGGACTTATTGAAGCCAAACCAGCAGATCATTTAGATAAAACTGTCCTTGCAAAGGTTTTAGGAAATGCCCAGCGTTCATTCAGAGATTACTCTGTTTGCCTCAAGTACAGAGAGGAGCTTGGTTTTCTTACGATACCTAACTTCTTGACCCTGTCAGTGTCGTTCCTGTTCCTGGCATACGCCTGTAGCGCCCCAGTAGTTTACCTGGTTCCCTACGCCCTCAGTGTCGGCGTGGAGCAGCAGCACGCAGCATTCCTCATGTCCATATTTGGAGTCTGTGGCATTCTAGGCAACATCACCTTTGGATTGATCACAGACATGAAGTAAGTGCTGGCTGGAGGTTTTCTTCCTTAGATAAACACCAGGTACAGTATTAAGCTGAAACTGTGTCGTGACAGGTTTTCTTCCCTACAGATGTCTGAAGAGATATCGGATGCTAGGATACATGTTGGCAATAGGCTTGGAGGGCCTCTGCTGTATGTTTGTGCCCTCCCTCCACTCTTTCTCCCTCCTGGTGCCATTTTCTGCCCTCTACGGGTACTTTGATGGTGCATACGTAGCACTTATACCTGTGGTCACTTCTGACACAGTGGGCTCTACTCATCTCACCTCAGCTCTGGGGTTTGTCTACTTCCTGCATGCTATCCCGTATCTGGTGAGCCCACCGATTGGAGGTAAGGCCTCATGACAAATGTTTGAGCATGCCATATTCATTTTAATACATAAAAATAAAATATTTCAGATTATTTGGCCACTTCTGCCTCTTTTTAAAAGATAATGTTAGTTTGAGCCTTTCAGATTCTTAAATGTACCACCTGAGATAACCAAGGATGCAAGTTGACATCTTAGAAGCACAAATTACATTTTTATTTTGTACCTTTTGTCCTAAAACACAGTGTATTTTCTCTTTTTTCAGGCTGGTTAGTCGACTGCACAGGGAACTACACAGCAACCTTCTTCCTCAGCGCCACTTCCTACATCATCAGCTGTTCAATAGTGGCATCTATCTTTTTATTAAAACATGCAATAAATATCTGTGGAAGAGTTCAGGCCAAAGAACATTGTTCAAGAATAACCTCTCAGTCAAAACTTGCCTCTTTTTTTAATAAAGAACCGAATTAAACAGCATTTAAAGACTTTACTGAAAATATGCAGTGCACCTAAACTTTGTCAATGTATTATTCCTGTGGGACGAGGAGTGTCAATTTTTTTTTATTTTGTCACTTTGTTAGCAGGATTATGAATAAATAACCTGTCTACATGTCTTGAAAGTTGCACAGACATGAAGGCTGGGAAAAGGAGGAAAAAAAACTACCTTTTGGTTTGCCACTGTACACTAAGAAGTGCAGCTACATAACCCAAGTTAATTGACCAAAGGAATAAAGAAGTATAACACTGATACAAGATTATTGCTTATGGATGGATGAATCAAAACATAGTTTCCTACTTTCCTGGCTGTTAGTTGTCTGTTGTGTTTTATAAGCCATATGGCTAATGTACGTACTGTACCACATATACACTATTAAAATGTTGTGTTGGTTTCAGTGCACCAGTGATGTGGTACCTGCTGTGTGGACCCATTCCGCTGGCCTTTTATACCTTGTAAAAACATTTTAAGCTTGAATAAACTTAAAATGTTCCCGTAGCAGACAGTTACTTAAGCGCGGAGAAGTGAAAACTATTTAGAGGAAACAAACACTACCAAAGCATAAATCAATGTGAGGTTACAACTGAAATTTCAGTTTCTTTCTCTTTCAAATCATCAACACAGACTTGTCACTCTTTACTTCTTTGAAGTTGATCTAAACACTGCACTTTGCACGTAAGAACATGTTGAATCAGCATTATATATTTTTCTAAATAAATGCAATGGCTGTGGTTAAAGTGGTGTTGTGCCGTTAAAGTTTTTGAAGGGACAAGTACACAGTTATTTGTATGTGTGTCTGTGTATGTGTGTGTGTGCAGGAGCTGGGTTTTACATGCAAAATTCAGAATTGCATTTTTTTTTTGTCTTGTGCATGTGTGAGCATTTACAAGGGTGTGTGTGTGTGTGTGTGTGTGTGTGTGTGTGTGTGTGTGTGTGTGTGTGTGTGTGTGTGTGTGTGTGTGTGTGTGTGTGTGTGTGTGTGTGTGTGTGCGTGTGTGTGTGTGTGTGTGTGTGTGTGTGCACGCGCGTGTTTACCAAACAGAACATCCCGTTCTGAAAGTATCCACCCACACACAGGGAGCCCTACTTTGTCTCGCTGCGAATGCTCGAGTGTTGTCTCTGCATCCTTAACAGCGTGCATGTGTGTAAAAATCTACCACACAGCGGTGAGTCTGGATTTATTCATCAGCTTTCAGACACCTCAGTATGATATGCATGGTATAATATATGCACTGTAGTGAAGTGTCTTAAAAGCTGACATATCCTATATACATATATAATTTATACTATATAAATAGTCCTGAAGAGCATAGAAAAGGCACATAAAAGTACTGCAGAGCCGAATGAATGTCAATTAAAACTGATGTATGGTCTCTGGTGCTGACTGCTCGGCGCTTAGGAGAGATAAGGAGAGATAAGAGTTCCCTCTAAGTGTAAGCAAGTGAAGATGCTGGAGGGATTCTGGGGACAAACGTAAGATGATAAGACATGTGATAGTATGGGAAGAGTGCATGAACAACCTTGACACTACGTATGGTTGTGTGGACCAGGATCACTGCCAACATGTGATTATGATGTGTGAGCAGGAGGTGAAGACATGAAACAAGCTTTTTTTAAGATCCACCAGTAAGAATTCAGACTGCAATATAGTCAAAACCTGTACTGAAGATGAATATTAAGTAACCAATATGTTTAAATCTAGATTATTAAAAAGGAGCATGATAAGTCATGCCCTTTAACTAAAATCCCCCCCACAAAGATGGATTTTAAAAGTTGGTGCTCAGCTTTGTAACTTCAGTTGTGTCTGCAGATCGGCTCGTGTTGTTACTCCTGTTTCATGGAATAAAAACTCACTGGACTCGATCTTTCAAGACTCCTGTGTTTTGCTTAACTCGGTGCTAGCTCAATTTGAAGACGTAGTCAGCCATTAGTCCATCATCTGGTCTTCAAACCGGCCCGGACGAGCCACATCAGTTGGCAGAAGAATGTCTCATCTCTTAAAAGAACAGAGCAGCGCGGTTTGAGCTTGAAACGTTGAATCAGAACAAGCCACAAGACTTTTACTCAGAGAATAGTGTAGGTGGACATGTGCAGCCATAATGCACAGCTCCAACACAGCACAGCACAAACATGTCACACTCAACTGTCTAGCATGGTGGTGGAGGGATGATGACCTGGGCTTATTTTACAGTCGCTGAACCCTCCATGAGCCCCACAGTGTACCAAGATATTCTAAAGGTGAGATGTGAGGCCATCTGTCTGTCAGCTTGTCTAAAATTGTGAGCTGTGCTCTTTGAAGAGACCAGAATATGATTCAGTTTCCTGCCATGGAAGTCAATGGAAAGTAGAAAATAAACACATGTAGTGAATGTTACGGACATAATTCACCTTGTTTGTTTCGTTAGTGTGGTTCTACACACCGTTCATTATTAAATGCAGCATGTTGTCCTTCATGTAACTATGACGGTTCAGGGATCGTGGCCCCTTTAAATGTGGTCATGACGTTGAGCTCCATGCGGTTTTAGCTGCTGGACAGCTCCATTTTGTAGTTTCAGTGTTCTGAGGTCGTTCAATAAACAACACACGTTTTCGAATGGGAAATTGTCTCCGCGTTTTTCTGCAATTCCCACACACATTTGAAAAGAACTTTTGACATAAATGACGAATCATCCATTGATTATCCATTACAAGGCGTTGCATCTGCAATTTTCCTCCAGTGAGGACAAATGACTGCTGCTGCAAATGTATAGGTCTCCAAAAATGTGTAGGTACGTGTCAACTCTCGAAAATGACATCTATGTGAGCGCCAGGATGCAAAGGTTCCCAGAAATGGGTTTTTCCATGTGTTACCCACTTTCAGTGGTTTTAATGCTATGGCTCATTGGTTTAGAGGATGTATTGCATTGTAATAGTCAGCATACAGGTCTATCAATGTTGTACTCAGGGTAATACATTTCGTAATCTAATATTCTTCGGTGAACTCGGCTGATGTTTAATAGAATTCTTTTCATCCCCGCTCAATATGGCTTCCAGAAGGTGCATATACGTCACCTGAAAGACTCACAAGTGGCCTCGGTGAGCACACTGTGTGATTTGTGAGCGTGCATGTTTTTGTGTGTGTGTGTTTCTCAGACGGAAGTTTCCACTGTGTAGGTGGATGCGTGGGAGGCAGGCAGAGGAGGGGTTTCCTCTGAGGTTGGCATCCCCAAACACAGACAAGAAAAGGACTTCCCCTGGTAATGCACATGTAAAAAAAAATTCTGACTGTCTGATATTCAAGTATGAGTTATTTTAACCAATTTAACACAATACATTGCCGTGACCAGTTTGTGCATTTTATTCTAGCAGAACATTTTCAGAAAACGTGATTAATAATCACACAGCAGTCTGACCAGCACTGATCCAGCTGTACCCTCCTAAGTGATTTCTTGCTTGTGTTGTTCTCTCAGATGTAAGTCGCTTTGGGGAAAAGCATCTGCTAAATGACAGTAGTAGTAATGATTAAATCTTCCTCCTTTCCATCTTCCTTTCCATTTCTTATCTATTGTTAAGTGTTTACATTTTTCTGTCGCTCCATAATTTGAACATAAGGCGTGCAGTCTCTGCCTTCATAAAGAGCATGCACATGTCCTTGTCCTTGGTTCAGTCTGTTTAGAAATTGCTGATCCACGTGGGGAGCAAATGTCAATGTGATGGAGAAGCAGAGAATCAAAACAGCCACCATGCCAGAGCTTGTGCTTACAGATATGTGCAGATATGCCTATGTTCTTCTGATCCTTTTTAGTTTTCATTACATTTTCAAGAAATGTACTGTAGGACTACGTCTCCCTTTTTTGGTCCGAATGCATTAACTCTGAGTTGTTAACAAACTTTTATAGTTGGAGAACAAATGTGAATTAACTTTTAATTAACTTGACACCTTAACACTTCTGTGTCAAAAACTTTTCATTTTTCTTTCAATCCACCATTCTCGTCTCATCTTAATCACATACACTGCTGAACTGCAACAGCAGAGCTGATCTCAGGCGGGAAAAAGGGTCTCGTCTGTACACGGATACGCACACATGCACACGCACGAGACACCTGCAGCGTTGGTTTACACTAGATTCACTCGCTGATAAACTTTTGTCAGGCTACAGCCAGGTGCATAATGCCACTGCGTTTGTGTAAGAGTGTACATGTTTCACCACATCACACACTCTCATGCTTCTGTGGGTAGACAAACACTGAACAAAACAAAAGGTACTCCAGGGGAAACACAGATAAAACGTCTTTATCTAAATCATCGTATTATCCTATCAGCTGTCATGTGTACTCTTTAACACTTTTGATCCACAAAGAAATGTCAAACCTGTTATGTATGTGCACATATGCTTGGAACAGATACAGGGTTATTATTTGTAAGTCGTTGAATTCATTAAAAAGAGGAAGCCGGAATTATCTTTTCATTATTCAGTTTTATGATATTATGAACGTGTTGAATGATTTCTTCCACGTATGTTGAATACAATACATTTAATGATAAATTAAATGATGTAAATATAATTGACATTTTATCAGAGGTCAATCAAATGAAAATAAAAAGATAAGCAAGATAACTGATCTTTTTTGTGTATTTTTATACCAATGCTGGACCCAAGACTCCACGTAACATAACATAAAAATTACAACAACAAACAGCAGCTATACTTGCACATTATAAAGTCTATTCCACATATAAAAAACATACAACTCATGTAGTTTTCAGTTACATCTCACTACAAAATTCACTTTTTTATGCTATTCTTTTAGGCTTTTTGGAAAGCACAGCCAACAGCTGTGTTTGTTTCCGTTTGTCAACCATATTTAAAAAGTTCTCGGGAAAAATTGAAATGATAAATACAAAAATTTACATCCAGTGTCTTTTCTTTTTGGCGTTTCCACTAAGCGGTCCGGTCCAGGCGGTGCGGGCCAGAAAGGTTGGAATGGTCCAGCCAGTTCAGGTGAGTGTTGCCGCTGCAAGTGGAACCGCCACTGGGCCCGCGGGGCTTAGACCAAATGCCAAGCGTGTCATCACACTAGAGCAAAAACAACAAACATGATGCTACAAACAACAACAATTGGAGGACATCCAGCTGGTCGTTCTTGTTATTGTTAGCTATCGCCAACTATAGCCAGGAAGGTTTGTAGCTCCAGAGCCCACAAGATTGTTTGCCTATTATCTTTCCAATGTTGACTGAACAGCATGTTTCGTGCTTGCTTTTGTCGTGGGGGGTGACTTTTTTCAGTCAAAGGATTGTAATGTACCGTAGCACTTTCATATGGACTTACAACTGAAGGGGCCACAGAAATTGTTTTGTGTTCAAGATATCGTGCCCATCTAATCAGAAATTGGATTACTAATGAGAGTAATGATTAAATCATCCACTGAGTGATAGCGTACGGGTCGGCTAGTCAGGGTTAATTTCTTTTAGTAACAGTCATGGTCCTGGCAATTAGGTGAATTTAGGTACTCATACTAGGTCACTAGTGTGAGTTTTACAAAGTATTATTTTCATCCATAGCTTTCAAAACTAATTTATGGCTGCTAACGCTGCTACCAGGTTACAGTCGAAGTTGTTTTGCCTTCAGCTATGCTCCGCCTACCCAAATATGCCATAGTCAGTGTGGTTCCATGCACATCTAAATCAAGCTATTGGCAACAATCTAGCTAAGGATTAAACTGGAGGTTCAGAGAAATCCAAGTATACATGCGCCAGAAGACAATTGATAATTGAGTGATGCATTCGACTCCGTGACGCTAGGTGGCACGTCACGCACTTTCGCGTTGGCGTTCTTCCAGTAATTAGGAAACAAGCGCAAAAAAATGTACGCTAACAATGCAGTAGCTCTGTAGATTTCATACATACTAAACCTGATCATGTTGCAGGTAAGATGCACGCAAAGTGTCCCTCTTCTTCTTCTGTTACTGTGTTGTTGTGATGCCGTGACTGTTATTATTCCCGCTCCTGTGACTCGTCACTTCCCGGGGCAGTCAGTAGCTCGGTTCAGCATGGGTTGCGTATAGATGCCAAAATTATTTGGATTGGGATGCATTATCTGGCACTAAAAGTTTGATCTCAAGAGCTTCAGTTTGGCCCGGCTAAGGTGTAGATATACATGGCTTTTAAAAATTCGGTATTGGTCGGATTATGGCAACGACTTTCTGTTAATGCATGTAAACGTACTGACTGTTCGCTAAAATGAAAGGGGTCTATAAGCTGGTCACTGGGATACAAAGGTAACTGAAAAAAAAGTAGTAATAACAACTGAAAACTTCAATAAAAGACAAAAATCCTCTGGTTTTACACAACATAAATATATTGTTTCCAGTTTTATACATTTACATATATGTTATTTCAGTATGTCTGTACATACTGAACAGTAGGACCCCCAGATTTACCATGGTCAATGGAAATTCAGTACATTTGGAGCCAGCTCCTAGTGGTCATTTGAGGAACTGCGTTTTATTGCACTATAGCATCTTGACTAGTTTACTGCCACCTATACGTTTTTATTTCAAAAAAAGAAATCTTTTGCTCAGTGTCGAGCAGATTCAGAGGCAGATAGTATTTTCCCTGATACACATGGTGTCACTACTGCTTTTAACCAACGAGTAAAAGCGAGCGTAATGAAAGGAAGGTTGCTGTTTCCTGTCATGTCAGGTACTTCAAGCAAACATGAAAAACAGCCCCGTAATATCTGTTAGTAATTACAAAATTAACATTTACTTCTAGAGCACCTTTTACAGACACGGAGTATTTTAAAGTAAAATCAAATATTATCTTATCTAAGATCAAAATACCTTCAACTGTTTGAAGGCCAGAGCCTCAGGAGCTGCATGCTGACCTGCAGTCCCCCTCTGACCATCCCAGTGTCGGCTGTCTACATCTGTTATTATAGTCGTCCCTGTTGTACACCAACTAACAATGTATCAGTCATATGTACTGTACATAGAACTCTTTATTCTTTTTATAGTCTCTTTATAGTTTTTACCTGCCATTGTTTGTGTTATAATTGCTCGGGGGTCATGTTCTGGGGCTCTGGAAAGCGTATAGGGACAACTTGTTTTGTAATAGACGCTATATAAATAAAATTGAATTGAATTGAATTGAACTGTCATGGAAACCTTTATCTTTACAGGTCTGTGACAGTTTTTGAATTTCTGAAACACTCAGACATATACAGTATCTAATTTATGCATTATGTGCAGTACAATTAAAACTCTGCTCCAATCATACATTTGTAGACTTTTGTTTCTCTTTGGGACTTTGTCTGTCCTCGACAGTCCTTCTGAAAAAGAGAATCATCTGAACCATCTTTAACAGATGCTGGTGCAGCTGGACATAAAATCAGATGTGGATTTACCAAACAAATTAATTTTCATGGCTCTAATTTTAGAATGTAAAAACAGAAATAGTTTGGATTCACTCTTGCTTGTTGAGCCTTCAGAGAAAACAAGCAAAACAAAACTGACAGCATCGAGTGGAAGCTGACCAGGTATGAAACTGAAATAATAAATTACTTGAACAAGGGACAAAGAAGTGAGATTCTTTTTTTAATCTTTAAGCTGTTTTTCAAAGAGATTTTTATGGGACAACCTGTTTTTTCGTTTTTAAGATTTGCTATATCTCATTTGCAATGTGTGTAACTTTCATTTTGAAGTGTATATGGTTAAAATAAACAACTGCAGTGTACTTTATTAGGTACACCTGTCCTGTTCGTTAAAGCAGATTTCTAATCAGACAATCACATGGCAGCAACTCAATGCATTTAGGCATGTAGACGTGGTCAAGACGATCTGCTGCAGTTCAAACAAGAGCATCAGAATGGGGAAGAAAGGTGATTTAAGTCACTTTGGTACAACAACCATGCCACGTTCAGATGGGCTGGTCTGAGTATTTTTCACCCACAACCATCTCTAGGGTTTACAGAGAGTGGCCGAAAAGAGAAAATATCTCGTGAGCATCAGTTCTGTGGGCGCAAAGGCCTTGTTGATGCCAGCGGTCAGAGGAGAATGGCCAGACTGGTTCGAGCTGATAGAAAGGCAACAGTAACTCAAATAATTATTAATTACAACCGAGGTATGCAGAAAAGCATCTCTGAACCACAACAGGTCGAACCTTGAGGTGGACGGGCTACAGCAGCAGAAAACCACACCGGGTGCTACTCCTGTCAGTTAAGGCTAAATTCACACAGACTCACCAAAACTGGACAACAGAAGATTAGAAAAACGTTGGCTGGTATGATGACTTGATTTCTGCTGTGACATTCGGATGGTCGGGTCAGAATTTGGAGTCACCAACATGAAAGCATGGATCCATCCTGCCTCGTATCAGCGGTTCAGGCTGGTGATGGTGTGGGGGATATTTTCCTGACACACTTTGGGCCCATTAGTAGCAACTGAGCATCATGTCAACGGCACAGCCTACGTGAGTGTTGTTGCTGACCACGTCCATCCCTTTATGAGCACAATGTGCCCAACTTCTGATGCTACTACTATCCAGCAGGATAACGAGCCATGTCATAAAGCGTGAATCATCTCAGACTGGTTTCTTGACCATGACAATGAGTTCACTACTCAGACGGCCTCCACAGTCAACAGATCTCAGTCCAATAGAGCACCTTTAGGATGTGGTGGAACGGGAGATTCACTTATGGATGTGCAGCCGACAAAATCTGCAACAACTGCGTGATGTTATCATTTCAATATGGACCAAACTCTCTGAGAAATGTTTCCAGAACCTTGTTGAGTCTCTGCCACGAAGGATTAAGGCAGTTCCAAAGACAAAAGGGGGTCCAACCCGGTACTAGAAAGGTGTACCTAATAAAATAGCCAGTGAGTGTATGTTTTTATCTGGCCAGCAAGGAGTACAAGTATTTCTCCTTTTCTTCAATATCTCCATATTTCTGAATTATATGTCTGTGTTTGATAATCATCTCATTAGGTAAAATGGCTTCTTTATGTGGTCTAACCCTTCTGAGAAATGCCAAGTCATGTGTTACGAGTAATCACAGTGCTAACCAGTGTGTGTGCCCAGTGTGCACACATTTTTGTGACATGGTCAGACCTTGTGGGGAAAAAAAAAGTAGATCACTCTAAACTCTGCTTTGTAACATAGTTGTTTCATAAACCGCACTTTGGTGAACATCTGGGTGAAATGTAAGTTGATTATGAAAAAAAAAGCTGAGATAAAAAAAGAAACAATCATATTTATGTGCCTCTTGCCTTCTGCTTAATAAAAACCATATTTGTTGCCATGGCAAGAAGCTGAGAAACGCACAGCTTCTGGTTTTGGTTGAATAACTAATATGGCATTTAAAAAAAAGCACGGTTGAAGGAGCACACAAAGCAACAAGTCAAACAATTTTTGCAGTCATACTGTATGTATTGCTGCTTATTTGCTCTTTATATCCCAGTAGGACATAACACATTAAGGGTTAATCAGTGCTCTTTACCTTTCAAACAAACGACCAACAACAAATCTTTAACATCTTGTGACGGAAGCTGTCTCCATGACACAGCAAACCCTCTTTTAGAGAGAGAGGTTAAAACCACAAGCAGTTTCTACAATAAACCCAACACCTTCCACTCTAGCAAAAGAATCTTCACATTCAGTCACATGGTTTCTCCGCTCCGCTTGAAATGTAAGAGGGACCGTCTGCTGAAGCTAAGCTAAGTTAAGTGTTCCCTGGCGGGGAAAACAAATCAGATTTTTCGTGCACTGAAGACAGATGGGGAGAGACAGCTTCATTTGTGGTGGCTGAGTTCACAACATTTGTGGATATATACTGTTGTAATTAGGTTAGCACAGTGCTCAGTACTTCTAAATACAAACAGTCATGAGAAGCACATGGATCACATCTTGTGGCCAGTGAGGGCACCATGTGGACATGTATTGTTTATGTTGGAAAACACCAGATAGTCCTGAAATTATTTGCAAAACAAGGTCAAGCGGCAAGGAGAGGTGGTGTTTTCTGCCAGATAAAGGGGTTTCTGTTGTAGTTACAATGAGGCAGGAACTGTTTCTGCATGAATTTAACAAATTGACACAGCGGGTACACATTGGTGTTGCTTTCCAAACAGCTAAATAAACATTTTGAAGCTGTGTATCTTGACAAATTATCAGACACATCTAATCATTAAATCAAATCCTGACTCATGGAGATATACTCTTGTTGTATTGGTCGCCTTAGTTGATCACAATCTGTAATTTTCTGCCTTGATGGTGCTGAGATCTGGGAAGATGGTTTCAAGATGTTTCACTATTGTTGTACTCATAGTAGGAAAATGTGTTTCCTGCCCAAACTTTGGCCACAACAGTAGTGACGTTTTAAGAGGAAATTGCTTTTGCTGCTTTATTTTTACACTACAATTATCTTTTCCCCAAACTATAATTAGGTAAGTAACTAGTGCTGAAACCTACGTCGAAGTGAATGACAAGAGAAGAAAAGCCAACGCTGCAGCGTTGAGTGCAAAAGACATTTTTAACACCCAAAAAGGTTTAGCTTCATTGTGCCCTTTTTGTAAGCATTCTTAATAAATTATATAACCAGTTTACATAACTATAGCTGAGGTGTTTCGTTGCACGATGACATTTGAATGGATGAAGAAAATAAGTGAACCCGGTGAGCCTGTGTTGTATTATTATGGCGGTGTTAGAAGAAGTACAAACTTAAAGAAAAAGACTAGTTAAAAATACTCAAAATGAACATCCTCAGCAATCTTTCCAACAGGCGTTGATTTATTGAGTGCAGATAATCCTGGGAACCTTAGGTTAGGGGGGAGCTATAAAGTCTCAAGGCTCAGTTGTTTGGTCTGGATCATGGTCTGGGAGGTATCATCTACATAAACATGGTAAGTCTAAAACTCCAGGAATACAGTATACCGACCGATTTTATCAGCCCCATGCCATCCCTCCAAACCTCATATCTGCGGGCTTTTGTGTACACCACAGTTCACCACAGTTCACCACTGTGTCCTTAGAATGCACCCTTTTGGAGAGAGGTTGTGTGAAGTACTTATGAAGAGTAATTGATGTCCTACCTGAAGATACAGTGCTGTGAGGAACATTTCCGGCCATAGTCTGTCGGACTGTCACACTCAAGGAGAGGAGGTGAGAGTCTTGAGCAGTGAATTCCATGTGTCTGTGCTCTGAGACGTACATGTACCGGGTGGTAAACTGTTGCACTGCAAAATCTTTTACACTGGATTTTCTTGAAGCAACCTGGGGGTCAGGATTTAGCTCATACCATATCACAAAAAAGACCATATTACACAGATCCGGTCCATGTAATGTCTGATGCAAAAGTGACAAAAATGTATGAGGTTTGAGTTGTTGAGGTGATAAAATTTGCTCTAGACCTCATTCTGAGTGAATGTTACAGATTACAGCAGAAGTCTTCCCTGATTCTCCAACCTGTGTGCGCCGTGAAACACTTTCTACTAACTATTCATAAGTATTTCTCACAACCTGTTTTTATTATCATTAAATTGATAAAGAGTTTAAAAAAAAACAAAAAAAAAAACACCACATCACATGAGGTCATGATGTGAGCTTCATTTAATTATTTAATTATACTCCATCTGCAGATTGGATAACATTTTAACTACATGGATCTTTTTGGTAAAAGCTCAAACAAAGAGCCTCTGAAACTTTTCAGTCAACTACTTTAATACATTTATTTCTCTGAATGACTCTTTTAATGTAGTTTTTTTTCCCCCTCAAGAATGGCAAAACTTAAAGCTTAAAGGCTGAAGAATAAACTTTCACCTTCGAGGGGTGCTGTTGATTCAGTTTAGTTTCTGTACTGTATGTTGTCATGGATCTTTAGACCAATATACATACAGTACATACATGATATTATACTTTTGAATTAGACTTTGCCATCTGGGAGAAGGCCCAACTCTATCTGCAGTTATGTTCACATCTAGTATCTCAGACACCATGCTCACATGATTATATATTAAAGAGTCTTGACAAATAATGTGGAACCTCTGTACTCCACTAAACCGATACTAACAGGGCACAGTCATACGACACTTATTTGCATTTTCCCACACAAATGTTACAGACGGCAGTTGTTGACTTGACAACTGACTGACTGCCAGACAAGTGAAAATGTACACTTTGACAATGAATCTTCTGGTGTGGCAGCTCCTGGAACCTAATCTCACTAATACACACATGAATCTCTGTATAAATTGGTTGACACGTTACAAAGTTTACTGTGACATTACTGCCAACTAATTTGTATGACACCATTTGTCAGAGAGGATTCTTTTATCAATAACTGATGTTACAGTTTTTCTCAGTCGCTTTGGTACATTTCTCAGATCATCCTCGACATTTGCAAAACAGTAAGTGCATTTCTCAAAACAGTTCGTACAAATAGCAAAACACCATGGATTACCTGCAAAAGCCAGTCTCTTGCTCAAAATCCTTAGTTCATCTCTCAAAATTAAATATCTGTGTCAATGAACGTGTCAGTGCATCAGAATCACAAGTGCTTGTGTCATTGTGTACGGATAAGACAGTCAAATTGCTTAGTCTTTATCTCCCTTAGTCTTATGGCATTGTTTTGTACAACCATGGTGCAAATAGCCTCCTCCTGTTCAGGTGTGAAAAGGGGCCCTCTGCCACCCCTGTGAAGTTGTCTTGCAGTCCTATGTGGAAAAAATATAGTAATGCAAAACACAAAATTGAGTAAGATAAAATGTCACTGTATATAGTATACTTACTGTATATTGTAAAATGAAAGTAGAATACTGTCATATTGTATGAAGCATTACAGAAAGTGTACAGTATTACAGTACAGTGCCTATTGTTAGATTACATACCTGTTCTGTCGACGAAAAGTCTGAACGATTGAGGACACAGTTGTTCTCCCAACATTTGGCTGCACCCTTCGACCAGCCTCGGCCATTGTAAGCCCATGATTGAGAACATGGTCTACAAGTGTAGCTCTTATCTCATCAGGAACGCGCATATGTCCTCGGCCTCTTCTGCCTCTTCCTCTGTTTTGCCTCCCAACTCCTCCGCCACGCAGCCTCACTCCTCTTCCTCTTCTTCTTCTCTCTGGCTGTTGACCCCGTCCAATTCCTTGTCCTTCCATTGTCAGACATTGTAACATTGTGTTGTGCTCCGGCTATATGTATACTTGCCAGCTGATAGTTCATGAGATGCACCTTTGAGCTATTTCAGAAAACGGGTTGATCATTGGTTGATCTAATGCTTGACATATTTCCCTTCATTACAGAAAGTCAAGATTCACCTGGGCTCAATTTACCAATTCAGGCCAGATTTAGAAACAAAGTCTAATGGAAATGTATAGAAATATGCTGACATATTATGACAACTTGTTCAACCATTTTGCATGTAAAGACTTATGCGATGAACTAATGCCTAAATGTTGTGGGGGGTGAGACTATTCAACAGAGACCCATTATAATACATTTTGATCAACATGACATACACAACTGATAATGTAGGAAACAGCAGAAAATTGTACATTATCATTTGCATGGATGACAAATGCATTTGCAACTTGTTCAAAGAAATGAGAAACTGCTTTTTTGATGTGCACAAGTGACACAATGATGTGAAGATTGAACAAGTAGTTTCGAGAATTTCAATTCTGATCTGAGAAATGTACCAAAGCGACTGAGAAAAACTGTAAATGAATTACTTACAGAGAAAGAAAACAGGACTGTAATGGTCACATTATCACTCTGTATTCTAAGAAAAGCTTCACACATACATTGAAGTATAATTTCATGATAACATATAAACTGTTAAGAGCTTGAAGTTTCTCAGAAAAGGCTCTGTGTAACTTATCTATTTTAGCTCTGCTGGCTTATCTTATGATAATTACTTTACATTAATTCTGATCAAATCTTTCCACACATCCTCATTTCAAGTGTCGCTACCAAAACGACATCTGAAACAAGTGGTACCAGAGCTGAAATGCGGACTATCAGATTTCCACTGGGACCCCGTGTTGCTCCGTCTGGCACCAAGGGCTCGGACCTGCTGGGGTCACCTGCAGTCTGCTAAGCCTGCCGGCCAAGGCCTGCAAGTTGCAGCCTGACTGACTGAGGGTCTCAGGAAATGTCTGCTTGTAAGAAACCTGAAATGATCTGCAGTGGCTCCTGGCTCCTTCATTTGATCCGCTCTGAAGGAGCAGGATGTCCCATTTCAAATGTTTCTTCAAGAACGACATCAGAGCTGATAGCTGCATGTAGCCAGGCTGCCTGCCTCTTAATTGAGCTCTGCCCTTGGATATTTCCAGACCAGCCCACTGCCAGTAAGGTGGTTTGTTAACACAATTAGGGCCTGATTTACTAAAGGTTTGCGTGTGTAAAAACGTGTGCAAACTTGACATCACCCGCAAACCAAAGTGCCAGCTGATCTACTAACAGCGTGCAAAGAGGACTGCGCCTCTCAAATGCGCAAAATAGCACACGCTATTCATTTAGTACTTTTGCCCTGATGAATAATCAATATGGGGCGTACCCGCCAGAAATCGCTAAATACTGGGAGGGGAAAAATGCAAATTGGTCCATTTACCACGCGCAATGAGATTTACCAAGCCTGAAAGTTTTTGCGGGGATTGTGATTGCGTCTGTATTTAATACGTTCGAAAGGAAGGTGCTAATCTCCACATGCAAAAGGAGAAATATTTTATTTGAATGTTAAATCGAGTATTATTCAGCAAAAGGTTGCCACAGGAGGCACATTCATTTTTTTATTTGTGATAATAAATAAATCACGTGTTTTCATGGAGAAAAAAGTGTTTCTTATTGTGCGCCTATACTTGTTCTGCAGTTGTCATACCCCGGTGTTGTGCCGTATTCAGCACCCCTGCCGTGAAAAGCACCCCCTCGTCTGACAAAAATTATATTCTCATTCCGTGTCACGTTCTGTTTAGCATCCAGTTTTGTGTTAATGATTCATGTTTAAATGTGCTCATGGATTCCACAATAGTCATACTTTCCCACAATCACAGTCACAGATAACAAAAATCGGGTAAATGGTTATTGATGTCATTAATTAATAGCCTGCTTACTGTGTTGTCTTCCATAATATTTGTAAATATATATAATATAAACTCCTAAGTATGTGTTTGTGTGAGTGTGTATATATAAATATATTGAAGTGTCAGTGTGTTGTTTTTTTTCTTGGTCTACTTATCATTGAATATACGAGGGGGTGCTTTTCACGGCAGGGGTGCTGAATACGGCACAACAATTTGCCTCTTCCACTAATATCTCTAACTCCAACTCGTCAAATTTCATTTTTCGCTTGCGACTTTATCCTGCTTTCCATCCAGACTCTCCATGGCGCAAAGTTTGCGCCGCAAACCGTAAGACACGCAACACCTCATTTAAATACTGAGGTTTGCACCTGTTATCAATTGCGCACGCAATCTTAGTTGATCACCCGCAAACCACGCAACAACAGCACGCGCAAACTTTTTCAGTGCACACGCAATTTAGTACTCTTTATTTAGGATCTTAGTAAATCAGGCCCTTAGACTCACTTGCTTTTGGGGTCAGCCCCTAGTGGTCAGTCAAAGAACTGCAGGTAGATGTACTTGCATATAGGATTCAACTTTGTTAAAGCAGCATTAAGTAACTTTTCCACCTTAATATCACATTTCCAGAGTCATTGTGATGGTACATCAACTTCCAACAGGTTTAATGAACCTCTGTCATGGTCTGAGGGGTCTGTATCACCTTCACTGGCACTATGTAACTTTGAGGAGCATGGTAGGAACCCTGCCACACTAAAAAACTACACATTTTTACGGCTTTGACTGCTTTATGTCATATGTCACTTCCCCCTCCTTCCCGATTCGTAGTCGAGATGAAAATGGGCGGGGCTTGGAGCTCAGAGCTCCGCAGAAGCTGATAATCCTTTGCTGTGTTGTGGCTGCAGCAGCTCCACACAACAGACGTGGGGAAAAGATCAATAATGGTTTAACTTTTCACCGTTTTCCTGCTTGGAGGAAGAACCACGGAGACCAAGCATCTGAGATAACAAAGAGTCGTCGGCTCAGTTGGATCGCGGCTGTAACGACCAAACATACATTCACACAGGTTTTATTCCCCACTTCTCCAGCTAAACGCAGTTGCTGGCCAGCTCTCTGCGGTGCGATTAACCCCAATCTTCAGATAAAACTAGTTTGTTGAGGAAAAGATATTAACTCTATTTGTAACTGCAGAGGAAACAAATAATCTCACGAGGAAAACAAAAATTTTCTTCACGCCTCAGAGCCTCTTCAGCATAATATAACAGTTGAAAAAAAAGAAAAGAGAAGTAAGAGTGATACAAAATATGTACTGTATGTTGTACTATTATACAAATTTATTGAAACACATGGTGAGTCAAACATTTACCAAAGCAGCTGCCAAACACTCCTAAACAAGGTAGCCTAAGACGTGGGTTGTGCAGAACTGCGGCAGTAAGTCCTCATCGGAGCTCCACTCTTTGATAGGGATTTCATATGAACCCTAACCATTAATAATCATTATTTTCTCCATATACCGCTCCCTGGCTTCCTTGTTTAAGGTATCCCGGTAAATTCCAGTTCCTTTCCAGCAGTTTAACTTCGTTCCGTCTGTTCACTTGGTGAAACAGAAAAGTAGTTTTGAAAGTCCGTCCCGTCTTCATTCGCTATCAAAACAAATGCACGCAACAGGGACAGGATCTTTCCGGCAGTACGCGCTGGTGCTCATGGGAAACGTAGTGTTCTTTCTGGTAAAGCACTACCGCTTTTGTCCAAAGGAGCCGCCAAACTCAACAAAAGCTGAAAGTTACATTGTGCTGCTTTAATGTATTAATTGCTCGGGGGTCATGTTCTGGGTCTCTGAAAAGCCCTTAGAGATAACTTGTATTGTAATAGATGTTATATAAATAAAATATAATTTAATTTAATTGAATTTTGAAGTTTGAATGTTGCGTCTTGTTCAGAAAACACACATTATTATGGAAAAATGTATGAAAACTGAGGATGATGTTTTGTTTAAAAAACAGAGACGTTGAAAGCAACACAGCTGCTCACAGCCCCAAGACCATGGTACATTTTGTGCACCCTCCCACACACCCACAGACATATGCACGTTTGCACAAAGAGAAAAAAAGATATGGGGGGAAAGAAGAAAACAATCATAAGATACTGAAACTTTACTCAAATAATGTGGCAAAAAGAAGAAGTCATGGAGGATGGACAACCAGCTTTGGGGAAAGGTTCACTCTTTGAAAAGAGCTACAGAGTGAAAGGCGATCTGCGTTCAAATGTTAAAAGATTGCATTGTGCAAGAAACAATACAGATGATGAACAAAAAGGTTAAAACACACAGAGAGAACACTTAAGGGTGTTTCGCTTTGTTGTGGGGATCTCTGTCTTGAGAGTCTGTAGCCTGTTCTTATTTAATGTACACCACACAACTTTTTGATTGTATCTCCACATAAAAAATGAAGGTCATGCTCAGAGGCATGAGCTTCCTTCAGATATGAAAGCAAATCATCATAGAAATGCAGGAATGTATTAATAACAACTACTATAGGTGCTGTTGACCCACAGGGTCCTGTTATTAACTGTTGGTCAAAGAAGGATAGTTGGAAAGTGTGTCTGTTGGCAAAGAGAAAGGAGAAACAACAGGAGACTAGGGCTAAGAGTACCGACTTTGAATGTTGGGAATATCACAGGAAAAGCTAAAGAGTTGGCTGACATGACGCAGAGGATGAAGGCATATTTTCTGGTCATTCAGGAGACCAGGTAGAAAGACTGAAAAGAGTGTCAAATAGAGTGATGAGTCTTAAGCTAGAAACTGAAGATGTGATGTTCAATATTGTTAGTGGTTATGCTCCATACTCTGGTGGTGGTAAGGTAAAAAGGACAAATGCAGAGCAGAGGATGACGTGGTGGAACCTGCAAAAGCATTAGTGTTGTGTGGTTTTCAGAGAGGTGTTGAGACAGGCTCTGGGCGGTCAGGAGGTGTTTCCAGTTATTGGTTAACTACAGCTAAAGTCATCAAGTGTACAGGAGGAAGCTAGAGAACAAACTCCAGCAGAACAGTGTAAGAGATATGTGGCCAGGGATGAAGGAGATCACAGGCTTCAAGCAGAAGGAGAACCAGACAGAGGGAAGCACGGAGAGAGCCAACCAAACACATTCTTCACCAGGTTCAGGTTCGTAGATCTTGCTCCTGCTCCATTGTTGTCTCTTACCAGTCAGAGGCTTTTCAGATCCCCTGCAACAATTCATTTCCCTTCAGGGATTAATTAAGCATTTTGAATTTGAATTGAACTAAATGATTATTATTTGAAATAAAAGAATCAGGGAGACATGTAAGAGAGGGATTGGAGTGTCAACTGGTAGGGAAGTACAGGGAGATACACCATAAGGTGAAGGAAGAGGTGGGATGGGCTAAACAAAGGGGATATTATAATTTGTAAGCTAAATTGGACAGCAAGGAGGGAAAGAATGATTTATACAAGTTGGTGAAGCAGAGAGATAGAGATGGGAGGGACATGCAGCAGGCTGGAGTGATTAAAGATAGAGATGGTAATGCATTGACAGGTACCAGGGGTGTGGTGGGAAGATGGAAAGAGTACGGTACTTTGAAGAGTTGGTGAAGAAGGAAAATGTAAGAGAATGAAGAGTGGAAGAGTTGACCGTTGTGGAACAGGTGGTCACTAAGATTAGTCTAAAGTCTAAAGTGAGGAGTGCATTAAGGAGGATGGAGAATGGGAAGACAGTTGGTCCTAATGATATAGAAGTCTTGAAGAGAATTGATCTGAGGTTGACGAATCAGGACCACTGACTCACCTGAATCCACTGACAAACAGCTCAATGATACGTTGGAAGAAAAAGTACAGATTAAAATCTGCTGGTCTACAGGCTTCTTTCATGTTACTGCACTTTTGCATGCTTCTGCTTTGTTGTCACACTTACATGGACTCAAATAACATGAGGGACATCTTTTCAAGTTTTTACAAGTCGAAAATAACTAATGTTTAAATAACACATCAAAATGAATTTTGTTTATACAGTAACATAGGACATGTTTAACCAACTAGTATGTCTTTATGTTTGCGTTTGAATAATTAATCATTAAATTAATGCTATTTAATGCAGAATAATGCTACTGTTTAAAAACGTTAATGAAACTTCTTTAAACAATAGAATGAGGCTTCAATGACTCTTTTTGTTATAGGTTTACATTAGCTATCATCTTGGAATGTGTTTATTAGTCAGAAGTAAGTGATTCAAGAGGACACAAATCTCTTCTAAAGGAGCCATGTTTCACACTAAGCACAGTGAGACAGCGAACCTTTTCAGACCCATTAAACAGGATTTGTGTGTTATGTGTATTGCTATGCATGTGCCCGTATATACAGTAGGTATGTATATATAGAAAGGTGTGTGCACATTGGGTATAGATTTATCTATTTTGTCTAAATCCAGTTAAAATATTTTCATTTATTTATATGAATTTATTTACAAGGGACTGTATATGTTCATACTGTGTATGTACGCATGTGTGTATGTGTATCTGTTTTTATACTGGTATATAGATTCATAGCGTTAATGATGTTACGCTCTATACAATGGTTTTGACATGTCTGGATTGAATCAATAAATGAAAATGCAGGAACACCAGCACAAAAGGCTCCCCTGATGGGTTCATTGTTGTGCAAGTGTTGGTATGACAGCGTGCTTATATAGATAAAGTTGGGATCTTTGAACAATCTCTCGAAACATGTGAATGTAGCTCGTACCAGTATGCTGCTTTGAATCTCAAATAAGGAGAATAATCTTAAATAACAATAAACACATTTCGTTTACCTTTTACGAGCCTTTTACGAGCACTTTCAAGAAGCATGCAGTCTTTTAAGGTCGTTCTGTTTTCATTTTGCCTCCGTACACTCCAGTGAAGTTTTCTGTTTAACTTAGCTCCTTGTCTGTGGAGCCCAGTCCAAATAAACACAGCTGGCCTTTCACCATCTATGCATGAATGTGACTTTTAGTGTGAAAGTGCTTTGAGAGGTCAACAAGCCAAGAAAAGAGCTATATAAATGCAGTCCATTTACCATTTATCATATAATGGCAAATCCAACAGTGCATTTTACTATTCAGCAGAAGCCAGGCTCACACAATGTGTGTGTAGAGGAATTCACGGGTGATTAGCAAACAAGTGTCTGCAGCATTCAGGCCTCTGCACACCAGACAGGCCACATTTACACACACATGCACATGCATATATACAGTATATATATGTATGTATATATATATATATGTATATTTTTTTCATATGTTTACAGTTATAACACACTTAGCGATGTTAAAACCAATGTTACTGTCTGCAAATTTAAAAATGAATGCTGTTTTATTGCATTAGATAAGTCTAGTGGTATTTTTTGCATTCAATTAAAACACTTTGACTTTTGACCTCCTATCTAACCCAAAACGTGATTTAGCCCCCTCAGTGGTTTGGAGCGCTTTGCTTTGCTGCTGAACATTTCCTTGCTGAAGAGAGCCACACCTTCTCAGCAGAGACACGTGCGTGTGTTGTCTATCTATTTCACAATAAGGCATCAGTATCTGAGCGTCTGTCTCAGTATGTGAATGCTGTGTCATGACTGGGTGTATTGCTATGTTTTGCATGTGTCATTTTCAGCATATATAATATATTTTTGTCAGTACATGTTGACATTTCTTTGTAAAAATAGTGATTGAGTGTGTGTGTGTGTGTGTGTGTGTGTGTGTGTGTGTGTGTGTGTGTGTGTGTGTGTGTGTGTGTGTGTGTGTGTGTGTGTGTCTGTGTGTGTGTGTGTGTGTGTGTGTGTGTGTGTGTGTGTTTTTGTGTGTGTGTGAGTAAAAACCAGTTTTCCACTCGTCTTATGTCTGACAAGCTCGTAAAGGAAACCCTAAGTTCTCATTTTGAGTCAGCCCACTCTTCTATATGGAAACTTCACACAAACACACACACACACACACATCACACAGACATGGCACCTGATGGAAATATGCAGCAAACATGTGTACATCTGTCAGGTTTGATACATACAAAAGTACCTTTTAGTACAAAAAATAACCATAATAAACCATACAAAGATTAGGGAGGTGACAATTACTTCAGCCTCTGGTTTGCACAAAGTTAGCTTATTGCATTATTTTTTTGAATAAAAATGCCCCGTTCTCACTCCACTAAGGGAATAAATGTATTTATGTTTTTAACATTAGGAACTATTTTGAACTTTATGAACTGTAATCATGTCAACAGTTTTTTGTTTGTTTGTTGCATTTAAACCTTAAAATGAAACCCATATCTTCTGGCCCTTATTGTTAATCTACCTATTTGCAAGCAAAATGAGGCACTAAGGTCACATGCCTCACAACAGCTCAGTTCAACCTGTGATCAAACCCAATTGCTGAGTAACTTTCCATCAGCTCAGTGGGCAGTTTCTGCTTTTGTATTGTTATCAGTTTAACCTGTCAGAGGAAATGGTTTGAAATTAGCCATAGACTGGTGTATTTGAGTAACATACTGACAAACTGACATAAGTGGAAGGCTTCCTTCTGTATCCAAAACTTTTTAACTTCTGAGTTTGTGAACAAAATTATGGAAATAAATGGCATTCTTGACAAGATGAATTTGATTGCTCAACTTGTGAAGAGCTGCTCACATTAAAACTTAAAAATGTAAAGGATTACAGTGGAAAAAGTCCAGTAAATCTATTGGGAATTTGTGTGACTTTCACATGGATCTGTCACCAGGAGGAGTATTTTTCTCTTTTAGGAAAGCTCCTGTCTCCTTTAGGTAATATTTTTAAGCATCATAATGCAACTTTTAAGAAAATAAGGAGGAGTGTTGGTGCTACTTCTGTGACAAAATGTACATACGTCATCTGAACTACTTGAAAGTTTTGTTTTCTTACAGATGCACTGATTTTTTATTTCATTCTGATTTTGCAAATTTTTTCCAAATACATCAAACTATTTAGACTCCTTGTGGGCAGTTTATACTTTAAAGCTTGTTTAGAGGGAGACTAGTTGCCTACGAATAATTTAATGTCAAGGGTGTCATTGACCCTCAAATGACATGATGAATTTAACTTAACAACACTCTGTTTTACGTTACTGATATTTTTTATGCATATCCTAAAATGAACCTAAAACTCCAGCAGGCCTGCTGCGGGGAAACACCAAGAGCACATTATACTGTTTCTTCCTCTTTCATCTAAATATCTGCATCCTGTCTCTGAAATATCACTTTTTGTATATAAGAGTCTGTGGTGTTTTGGTGCTTTGCACTTCAGTTTCTTAGTTTGGTGTCTTGTGAAATGCTATTACAAGTAAATACGGAAGCTGATGAGTTGTCACCTCCATTAAAAGAAGATTAATTACTGTCAATTAAACATCTAGCCATGCCTTTGGGCTAAATGCTTATAGCCTTACAAATTGCAAAGATTTAATTAATTTTCTTGCATAAATATGGCATCTTCATAGCTGATAATCAGTAAATTCATTAATTCACTTTGCAGTGGTGGCCTGGACAGTTGAAAGTGAGCGTTTGTTGTTTTTCTGTCTGTTGCAGCATCTATAGCACCACTGATGCTTGGGGTCTTTAGTTTCCAGGTGCTTCTTGAAGAGATAAAAACATTTATTTCACTGATGAACCTTTATCAAAGTATAACTTACTTTCATCTTTGTAATTTGTTCTTCTTTTACTTTTCATAGAAAACAATCCCAGCTGTGAGGACTCCAGCACCTCAAAAGTTGTGCAGTTTGCTGCCTTGCTCACTGAGAGAGCCACACGTGTGCACTGGTGTGTGCAGGATTAGTTCACGGCAGGGTCTTTCTTTCTTTCTTGTTTTGCTCATCAGTCATGTGATCAGTCTTTTAGTGTAAAAACATTTGCAACATAGAGGGAGTTTTACATATTTTTCAGTTCCTGCAACCTAAACTAATCCACAGCCTGAAAATACATTCATACATAAAAAAGTTATTAACATAACAAAGACAACTTTCATGCCTTACTGTTAACATGGAGTAAAGCATTTATTGTTCTAGTAACACCTTTGATCCTATTAAACATAATCTAACAATGTCACAAAACTAAATATGCTTACACATATGTATTCTTTTTTATAAAGCAAATGCAAAAACAGCTCTCCCCAAAAACATTTGTGTGGGTCACCTCTGTCTTAGAAAGGGACTGAGACCAAAAAAAAAGCCAGAGGAGCTTGTAGATATTTCTGAAACCATTAAATAAGATGAGATAACGAATAGGAAGTGCACGCACCTACCACTGCAATTTTCCACTCTTTGATTTGACTTTGGTGGGCAGTTTAAGACCAACACACACAATAGAGACCATCCATTAAAGAACCCATGTCTTTTTTTTCCATTTCCTCTCTTCACACTGAGCTGTTGAAACAACTCAGTAAACAAGTTTTTCTTTTCCAGTAGCTTTTTGTTCACACAACCCAGCTCATTGTGTGGTTTTCACACGCTGTTGGTTTGCATCTGCACCATTCTTTACCAGAAAATTTCAAATAAATACGCTTTAAAAATGCTATTAACAAAACAACTTGTTTTTCTTTCTTTCACACACACCTTTCTTCAATATGATCATTGTATTGAGGAAAACAGCAACTATGATAACAGCAAACACATAAATGAAAACAATGCCCACATTTTATGGTTTTTGATCATATTGATCCTCATTGGATCTTCAACAGTAGATTGTGCAGAAGTTAGAAAACTCAGCTTGAGAAACAAGGCAGACTATCTCATCAAAAGGTTAGCTCGGCAGTTATTTTAGAGATTTTGATTATATCACGTTTAAATAGGATATGAAGTTTAGACGTAAGAAGTAAAAAACTGAGATTACATTCAAGTTAGCCATTTAGTTATCTTGGCTTAGCTCATGCAAACCTATGACGCTAATGTTATTTTACATTCATGCTGATCAAACCTGTCAGTCCATCCTCATTTCTGATGTCACCAGAGAAAACGTGAAAATGGTAGAAATAAAACAAGGATGGGTGAAGTTGAGGTCCGGTGTGGACCAGGGTGGCTCCCTGGGGTTGTGTCACAGCTGGGGGTCTGGAGAAGTTAGTCCGTCTGAAAGGATAGCTGACATGGAGGGTGGCTCGCCTGGAGTCGCCCAGCTGTGATGAAAGCCGGGAGGATTACAAGGCTGCTATCGTTCAGCTAATGCCCGCTAAGTATAGGCTGCTGTTTCACTGAGCTCCGTCCTTTGACCCTTCCAGACGAACCCACAGCCGGTCACAGTGGCCTGTTATTACAATTAACACCACAATATAGCATAGTCTCTTCAAAATATAAATGATTAAGCACTGTTAGGTCTTTATTCACAGATCAGAAGACAGTCCTAAGCACTAAGTAGCTAAAGTGTCCACAGGTACCCATTGGTTATGCCCACCAACAATAAAAAGTCTATACACCTTTTTATGCAAGCTATGCAAGGGGATTATCATATATATTCTATTATTATATATTATATTATAATGATAGCGAACATTACCTTAACAAGTTGACTTTTGACAAATGGTGTCTGACTTCCAGATCCGTGTTTTACTAGTGAGTGGTTGAAGACGTTAGCAAGTGGCCAAATATTCAGTGGCCAGATATATATATACCGATTTAATTGAGAAACCGAACGTCTACAAAAAAGAGATAAATTATGAGCCTGGATGTCACTGGATGCTTATGAACATGTTCTCTGTGGTCAGGTGCAGAACATCAAATAACATGACATAGACTCAGAGTTTTGTGTTTTGAGATCAGAGACTCGGACTCTATATATGTATCCATACACATAGCTTGCAACCTAAAATTCGTATTATTTACCGTTTACAACATACAGAACCAGTTTGATTCTAATATATTGTACATACAAATGTAAAATCACTTAAGGTTGTCTGGATGTGTCCACTTCGTGTGCAGGAAGCTGCTTCTTTCCGTTTGTGAAGTGAGGGATACGAAGGGATGCACCATAGGCCGCAAGCTTGTCTCTGATGAGAAATCCTCCCCCCTTCTGGCTTTGTTTTCTGTACATAAACACAGATGACACAAAACCAGGACGACTGGAGTCCAATGACGCAAGTATGACAGTTGCTTTCTCATCTATTAGTCACAACCATAGAGAACAACACCAATTCAAAATGCGCGCACAATATTATATGACGTAGGCTGAAAAAGGGTCTATGGTCCTAATAATATATCAATTTGTTGCTTTATTTAATTTTACGTAATGTGGATGTGGTACATACAAATTCACCATCTCCCCCTGGACCTTAAAAACAGCTGAATGTGAATTCTAGCCATGGAGACCAAAAAGGTTTTTTGAACCAAGCTGTAAATGTTTATTTGTGTTACAAATTTGAACATTTTACCATCAGGGTCAATGGAGACCGACTTGGCGCTACTCCCAGTGGTCACTTGAGGAACTGCAAATAAATGAATGTCTTGCATCAGACTAGGAAGATGTAGTCCCACAGTCAGATGGCAGGGCGGCAGGAGGCTCCCCCTCATGATTCAGGTCCTGAACAAGGTTTCTTCCCTCCTAAAAGGGACTTTTTCTTGCCACTGTTTGGCTTAAAGTTTTCTCCCACCTTTTATGTAATAATTGCTCGGGGGTCATGTTCTGGGTCTCTGGAAAGGGCCCCAGAGACACCTTGTATAGTAATAGATGCAATATAAATACAATTGAATTGAATTGTTTCCAATGACCTGTATTTATCTGAAACATTATAAAATGGACCCCCCACATCTAACCTTCACAGGTCATGATGATGATTGGAGTTTATAACTATTCTTCTTTCTACCGTTTTTTAAATGATATATATCAGGATTTGAATGATTTAAAAAAAAACATCCTTTGACCTTAATCAGAATAACCGTGTGTGTGAGGTGTTGAATCATGTTTTCAAGAACACGTGAAAAGTAATACAATACATAAGCCAACACTAGGAAGACACAGTAGCAGCTTCTGAAAACGGGCCTTCTTGTTGTCACATGTGTCTTTGGATGTGAACAAGAGATCTAAATCCTATTTCTAAGTAAAAATGATACTTCACCCGCACAGATCCACTATCACATTCTTGTTGAAGCTTGTTTCTTGTTTTTGGTTATTTATTGAAGACAGACATTGAAGAGTACCTTGATTAGATAAGAACTGCAACTACCCTCTGTTCCTTTAAATCAAGGTTAAAAACTAATTTGTTTACGGCTGCTTTTGACTGAATTGTTTAAACCATTCAGAATGTCACAATCAGAGTACATGCCCTTATCCTTCTGCACATCACAAATATCAACCACAGTAAGTGCGGCTACATGCACATCGTAATCAAGCTAATGGCAACAATCTAGCTAAGGATTAAACTGGAGGTTCAGAGAAATCCAAGTATACAGTACATGCGCCAGAAGACAATCGATTATTTTTATTTTTTTTACCTTGTCTGCACACATATCAATGGTTGCCATACTGGTAAAAACCTAAGGCATATATATGTGCATTATTACTATATTTAATATATATACATACGCATACACACACACATATATATATACACATACATACATACACAGACAATCGATTATTTAGTGAGGTGCGTTCGACACCACAATGCTAGGTGCCGCCACACAGACCTACGCGTTGGCATTATTCCGGTACAATTAGTTAACAAGCGCATGGCATTTAAAACTTCGATATTGGTCAGAATAAGGCAACAATTCAACTTTCTGTTTGTGCATGTAAACATACTGAGTGAGTCCACTCTTCACAGAAAATACTTTAGGTTATTCTGTTCTATTCCACGAGAAAGTGAATGATGCAGGCCTGGGAGAAAAGTGGCCCCTCCCGTTTCCCTTCTTTTACCAGTAGCCACGCAATCGTCAAGTAATCAAGATGATTTAAAAGCTGACGTCAATAATTGTTTATAATAGCTTTATTAGTATTCTGCTCCCACTTGCGTGAGCAAAGACATTTCCCTGTAGGATGTGACTGGATGCATTGACTGAATCCATATTTCCCACCTAGGCTTCTTGACCCTTTAGATTTTTCAATTCCAGGGTGCCGAAGTCATGGGGGAAGTAAACACGCCCTCAGCGCCCACAGCGTCCCTGGTGAGAATTGAACCCTGTAGCTTCTAGCTGTGAGGCGGCTGCACCACCATTTCCCCTCTGAAGTGTTTTTACACAGAGCCTGTTGTGTTTGAGGTACATATCTGAACAATGTGTTATGCATCGTCTTGAACTGCTTCCACATTCTTTTTTTCACCTACCTTTTTTCACCTTTTTGGACCTACATCACACTGAATATTGAGACCAATACTTCTGCATTAATTTGCCCTCATTACGATATTATTAACAGTTCTTAAATATTTTAATTTTCCTTAACATTCACATGCTCTGCAATTTTCCCCCCACGCCAACTATCTTTGTCTTTGCTGCAGCCATGTTGCATGTGAATTTGTGCTCATGTTCGTGATTGCAATAATTTCTAGCTAACTAAAACAGGAAGATCACTTTCACTGACTATGCATTGCCATGGTCAGTCACGGTATCGGAGCTCCATTGATGAGGGCTTTTTATAGTTGCGGTAACTCAGGGTTAACATACTCACTGAACCGCCTCTAAACACTTGTTCTAAAACCAAAACCTCAGAGTTTCTTTACTCAGAATTTGAACGAGACTTTCAATTATGACTAACTTTGAGACCAGTTTAGAGATGATTACTCTCTCATTTCCTTCTGATTAATTATAATCACAGTTTTAAATGACTACAAAATCTAAACAGGTTTAGGCAAACCTAGAAAATGTGACCTGACAGTATGGCCTGGAAGCCCACGCTCACACTGCTTCCAAGTTACACCAAAAAACACCAAACAGCCGGAACCACTCTGGAAAGACTCCTTGTTTGCTTTGAAACACTAACGGGGAATAACCCATCAAGCCGTCCATCACGTATAATCACTTATTCCAACTCAGGATCACAGGAATCTTCTGGAGCCTATCCCAGCTTTCTTTGGGCAAAGGGCAGGGGTACACCCTGGACAGGCCTCCGGTCTGTTTATTGCCCATTGATAAATAAACATCCAGACACACAGACTCACATTCGTATGGGCAATTTAGAATAGCCAGTTAGCCTAACATGCGTATTTTTAGACTGTGGGAGGAAACTGAAGTAGCCAGAGAAAACCCATGTAAGCAAGATGAAAACTTGTAAACTCCACACACATGAAGGGGCCACCCAAGATCCAGGTCAGGACCTTCTTAGCTGTGAGGCATCAGTGAAAACCACCGAGCCGCTGGGCTGCTGCCAGTTCTTCCAAGTGTGTATATTGTTTATTAACCCACTGCAGATATGAGCCCCCGAACATGAACACTCTGATCCCAAATGAGTACCATCTATTGTATTAGCATACAGAACCTATGTTATTTAAAATGATTGAAATTAAAATTAGTGATATTGAAATTAGCTCTTTTAAAGATGTCAAACTTCTGACGTGTTGGTGAATGGGCTCGGCGACCCCTGTCGCAACGGAGATGGAGAAGTTGCTCGCCAAACACGGCACATTTTGTTGCCTTGTCAGAGGAAAAACACTCAGCATACATTTGATAATGTGCAGGTTCAGTGGTTGTTAAGCCTGTTTTGTTTTTGAGTTTTTAACAACCTAACAAGTGTACCTCAGCCAAACTGAGAGAGACTGTGAAAAAATGGGCGTAAACCACTGTTTCATTAAAAACTGTCACACGCGTTAAATGCAAGTTTAGAGGTCAGAATGAATGTACCACCTCTCCCTCTATCACCAATGTACCCTTTGATGGTTTATATTTGCTTTTAGTTTGAGCTTCATTCACTCACAAGTCTCCTTCTTTAGACCGCTCTTCCATTTAACGCTGAGGCCTTTAAAATTAAGTACAAATAGCCACAAGCCAAGTGTCTGATTCATTGCATCCTTGCCATGTGGGTGTCAGGTGGAGAAGTTTGTGTTAATCTGCTCAAATTAGTGTCAAGAATCAGGTCCATCATCCAGTGTTTGCGTGTGCGGTGGCAAAGAGCACAAAGAACAAAAAGTGAGTAACTGTCCAAACACGAGTGTGTGTGGTGAATCTGTTTGACACGTAGCTGTGACCTCTCCCAGCATGGTGTCACATCTTCAGAGTCACAGTTCCATTGTGTCTTGACCTCTCTCATTACAACCAACCAACATGATTGAGACACTCACACACACATATAGTACACACTATTAGTCCAGGTGGTCAGTATTGTCCTTTGGGGGAGGAGGTGTCATGCTTCAGTGCCTGGGAACTGGATGGGGCTTTCCATTAGTACTCAGATGCTAATAATCACTATTCTTTTAGCACACCCACCACAAACATGCACTTTTAAAAAAAATACACACTGTTAAATGCCAATTAAATCTATTACATACCATTTCAAGGCTCAATCTAACATTTCAATATGTTTACTTTCTTTACTAACCAAACTAATCATTGAGGTTGTTAATTTCCTCACCCTCGGGTCCCACTTAGTAAGTGCAGCGATCCTGTTGCATAGTCCCACCAGTGTGACTCAAGCGCAGCATGTTTGACTCTCACCTCGCCTGATTTTCACTTGTTTTTGAAACTTTCAGGTGTACTCGTAACCTTGCGAATCCAACTGAAGAGCGCTTGTGAAAACGCCGCTTCAGAAATGCTCATTCAACTTTGAAAGGACAGTACCAACGGGCGTATGAAAAATCGACATCTTGAGACCGTTAGATAAGCCTTCAACCCATCAAGGAAACAATAAAGTTTGTGGCATCTCGGAGCGAAAACCAGATTAGTATCAGCAAAGGACTTTCAAAATGATGAGCAGTGCAGCAGGAATGCTGCGCTAGTGAATGACAGTTTTACAGTCAAAACATGTTTATCAGAGCTGCTGTTAGCAGTTCTGCAGCTATCTTGATTGTTTTGAATAGTGGGTGTTTTGCATTGTATGAGATAGAAAAATAACCGCCTAAACTCAATAGAACGATCTGCATAGATTAGGAGCGCATTCTGACTGGGGCTCATAGAGCCAAAGCAGACGGTCGTTGTAAAGTCGGGATTTTCTTACAGATACATCGTATCGCCATAACAGTTGCTGCTCAGAGTAAATGGGTGTGTAAAATAGCAGCAGTTGAAGGTATGACCCATATATGATCCACAGTTTATTGTGCAACGAAAGGCACCTTGTGTGCAAGGATTTATTGTACTCAACCGTCAGTCTGAAAAGGTCAGGCTAATGCGTACCTGTCTGTTAATGTAACTGCATCTATTTTAGACTTATGCTTAAATGCTGCTAAATCCTGTGAAGTAATATTGCCGGGAAATTCAGGATTATATACAGAGTCATGGCCAGTGGAAGGTATCTGTATTTTGTCACGGCAGCCCGTATTTATTGGCTGGACGGATTGAGTCAGGGTTTGTTTGCTTGCATTAAAAACCTACTCATCTTTACCATGCAGCGTGGTTTTCAACCTCCTCATCAATAATCACAATCTTCATAATTCTGCATTATAGTTGTCTAAAACATATAACATGTTTTCATGATAGTTGATGGTTTTAGCTCTCGGAATATTGCAATACTGCTGAAATTTCTCTACCAGTAAATAACAGTCTTCCAGTTATTTACAGTTTTGCCCTCCGGTTACACGTAAATGTGTCTAATCTCTGCCTTCCAGCAAATGCAGGGTTCAGTGCTCTGATTCACACATTTGTTTTAATGCTTCACTGATTTTCACACCTGTCTCAGTAGACTGTAATGAACCCCCTCCTTTGATATCGGCTATTGATGTGTTTATCACCAGCTATTAAGCGAGCAGCAGTTAATACCTCATGGTTCTCACTCAGAATGAGGTCACCATTTGTCATTTTTTTATTCAGCCATCTAAGCGCAGACGACCTCTGGACATCAGTTTATTTGCTCAGTAACATAAAATTGTTAAATTGGCACGACAGTGTAATATCCAGCTCGTTATGCTATGCCGTGCATAATGGGGTCTACTGTAGTGATTAATCTGTAATTACCCTGTCATTCCGTGGGGGCAGCTAAATGATACCATAAAACTTGGCTGAGTTTCGATGTTCCAGCGAGACAACAGTGAATCACTTGTTTAAGTAAATATGCTGAAGAGGGCCCGGGCAACAGTCAACACTGTAAAGCGTGAAACATTTTAATCCACATGAACAAATCGGACGCAGCAAAAGCCTTTCCCTTCCTTATTGTGTCCTCTGTAAATTTGCTTGTAGTTGATAAGTGTGATAGCGTGACAAGAGCCCTGTCGGGCTTCAGCATTATCAGCGCCAATGGACTGAACATTTATTTCGTGAAGAAGTTAGAGGAACCTAAATCTATAGCCATCTGGAGTTTCCTTTTAACTTAAAGCTAACAACAACATCCCAAGATATTTACACTGTCACAAGAAGAAAAACAATATCTTTAGCAAGTCTGAAAAATAAAGCAAATGTGCAAATAAAGCACAATCCCACTGAAGGCGACAACGAGTTGGTTCTGAAGCAGTCTGTGGCCCAGACCCCCTCTCTCTCTTTAACTCTTTCATAAAATGCTATAGCAGTTAGGGTTTTTCCAAAAGTAATGCAAAAAATGTGCCCCGTCTTTTAAAATGGATGATTTTTTTATGTAGTTTGGCTACCTCCGAGTGTATAGGAGAGGTTGGAAGTTGACCAGATGTTCATTCACCTCAGACAACGTGCATCTTGTCTTGATTTCGTATTTAATTTGATGACAAAAATAAATAAACATCACACTTCATCATTTTGTTAATTTGTTTTATGTTGATTATTATTTTTCACTTGTTCTTTAAATCATTCTTGTAAAAATCCTTTAAGGGATTACAGCTTTCAATTTGTTTCGTAAGAAAAAATCTATTTTCTGTAAGAATTCCCTTTTAAAGCAGCATGGAGGAGCTTGGTCACTCCTATAGGAGCAAAGGTTAAGTTTTCATACTGTAGGTTTAAATCCTTGTATACATTTAAAGCAGCACAATGTAACTTTCAGCTTTTGTTGAGTTTGGCGGCTCCTTTGGACAAAATCGGTAGTGCTTTACCAGAAAGAACACTACATTTCCCATGAGCACCAGCGCGTACTGCCGGAAAACTCCTGTCCCCGTCGCGTGCATTTGTTTTGATAGTGAATTAAATAAGACGGGACGGACTTTCAAAACTACTTTTCTGTTTTCAGCGGTCGTTTGCAGGATGGATAGCAAAGAGGTAATGTATCTATTTTTGGCTAAACAATATAATATGACGATGTTGAAAAACACTAAGTTCAACTTGGTTTTATTAAGTTGTTTCAGCAAGATAATGCGCCCTACAAACTCATACGCTCTGCACCTTTTTCCTGTAAATTAGTAGTCCAACATACTTACTGACAAAATAAAAAAATACTTTATAACCTGTGAATAACTGAATGCCCATTCCTAACATTTTGCAGATCAGCCCTGCACAATTTTACAGTTCTCAGGAAAAATACTAGAACCCAAGATGAATCCCCTGTATGTGAAAACATTCTAATTTTGATTTTTATTGAACATAGAACTCTACATTTACATTTGTATCATAACAATTCTGTCTCTTGTTTTATCCCCATAAATCCCCATCGGACGGACATCCCTCCTCGTCTTTCATCTCACGCCAGCAAGTGAACGCCGGGCCAATGTTTATTCTTGTCCGCATTTTTTTTTTTTTTTTTTTTTTGTCCGGGCATTTAGCTTGTTACTCTCCCGCTGTCTTTTTTCGCCTCCTCCGATAAAACTTTTATTTTCTTCGTTTTTTTTGCTGCTTTGGCCATGATACCAGCTTCTGCTGAACTGCTGAAATTTGTAGTTTTTTAGTGTGGAAGGGTTCCTACCATGCTCCTCAAAGTTACATAGTGCCAGTGAAGGCGATACAGACCCCTCAGACCATGACAGAGGTGTCATTAAACCTGTTGGAAGTTGATGTACCATCACAATGACTCTGGAAATATTATGTTAAGGTGGAAAAGTTACATAGTGCTGCTTTAACTACCGTAAATCAAACTTCTCATCGTCGGACTAACACTAGTCATGTTTCCATTTCCCCTACATTTGTGTAAAACCTAAATATTACAAAGAAAAACCTGTAATGGAAATACTTAGAATTCGAAACAACTGTCAAATATGGCAAACAACCCTTTTAACACCTTCATGAGGTGTTTTTTCAGAGGTGTTGATAGACCAGTTTATCACAAAGGTGTAATGGAAACCCTTTTTCCACACTTGCACATCTCTGGCATCACTGGTTGTGACACAGTTGGTCAATGTAAAGCTATCAAAATCTCATTACGAACAGTTTTTGGCCTCATTGACATGACGTAGTTGTGCTATAATCCTACTTAATTTTTATGCATTACTGCACCACACAACAGCTTTGCCTTTGAATAAGCATTTGAATGATAATCTACATTCTTCTTCTGTTGACTATTTTTGAAACAGTGACTACGTTTACATGCAGTCAAAATTCGGGTTATTACTAATATTCCGGTTACTGAAACATTCAGAATATTCCGTTTACATGCGTGAGCAAACAGGGTTATCCCTGTTTACATGGTAATTAATCATTTGGGATATCCCGATCAAACCAGCGACGTACGGAGAACGTGATGACGCAATTAGCGTCATTTCCGCTTCCTCTTCCTGTATCCAAATTCAAAACAAATGCTGCTTTGCGCAACTTTTCGCTCACCTTCTTGTAAATCTCGCTATCCCCGTACTTTTTACCGTCTACAAATGCCAAAATGTTCATATCCTTCATTACATTTATGAAGTGATTAGTCTTTTCCTCACTCCAAAAGTGTGGCGTGGTCTTGCGTTTCGCCGTGTTTAGACTCAAAAGACCATGATTCCTTGCGAACAGAGCATGCGCAGAAAACAAATTCTTGTTCCGTTTGATCGGGATATCCCGTTTGGCGTTTACATGACCGAATATTCGGGTTTTAAAAGGAGTAACCCAGGGGTAATATTCGCGTTTTTAAAAACCGGAATATGAGAAAATTCGGGATATTCAAAGGGGTTATTGGTGTTTACATGGCCGTGCAATTTGGGTTATTGCCAATATTCGGGTTTTAAAAGGGTTATTGAGTGCATGTAAACGCAGTCAATGGTAGCGGCAGTTTATAATTTGTCTAAAATTCAAGATATTTTTGACCATCAAAGTCGAAATCTTCTTTTCCTTTGATTTGAAGAGAAGTCTCCAAGGACAAGATACAGAGCGTTACGGAGATACAGAGAATGAACTACGAGAGTTACGCTCATGAAAAGCAAAACACTGTTTCATAAAAGCACAGGCACCCCACAGAGCTACCTCTGTTGCTTTTGTATTGCAAAAATGTGTAACGGAAAAAACCACGTACTAACTCACCTAGATTACACAGTTAAAGTCAAGTTAAACGAGCTTGAGGCAGGATTGAGGCAGGATTTATGAAAAAAATTCGTATACGTTTTAAGTTTTCTAGTAATAATGTCAGATGAAGCGTTCCAAACCAAAACGAATGAGCCCTCTAGCGCAGGGGTAGGCAATTCCGGTCCTCGAGAGCCGGTGTCCTGCATGTTTTAGATGTTTCCCTGCTTTAACACACCTGATTCTAATTAATCATCGTCATCAGCTTGTCATCCAGGTCTGCACAATTCTGTTAATGACACAGGTACTTTTATCACGGTGTGCTGAAGCAGGGTAACATCTAAGACATGCAGGACACCGGCCCTCGAGGACCGGAATTGCCTACCCCTGCTCTAGCGTATCTCTCCGTTGCCTTGAACAGGCTGTGCTGCAAAATGTGCTGCAATTCCGGGCTGGAATTTCCTGCGCTGTCCTGCGGATGTGACGTCACATGACGCTGCATGTGCGTTCCCCCGTTCTCCCGTGCCGGCTTCGCTGTTGGCTGCAGTACCCCCGACGGCCGTCCTGGCAAAGGTGGCGCTAATGAGTCTCATTTCTTAAAAGGAGCCTCATGCTCCTTTAATCCCTGCATGAAAACATAACAATGGCACTGGAAGGCTCCTAAATGACTGCACCGAGCTAACCTGGAGAGCTAAGCTGTGCCCACCCAAACGTGCGTCCTGCCCACCCAATCATAGTTATGGGGATCCTTTATTTTTTTATAATTTAATTTTTTTTATAAATATAAAAAAATATCACAGAATATCTGTACCGTTCCTGATTGGGTGGGCACTGCGCATCATTTTTAGACACAACAATGAACGCATACCGCAAAAGTTGTGTTTCGGCGGAGGGACCCGACGTCCCAGCAAAATGAGCACACTGGGACACTCTGAGCCGAGGAGAACCCGTGGGAAGCGGACACGGGGGCTGGAGGCAGCCTGGAAGCAGAGAGATGTGACGAGTGCGCGCATGGGACGGAGGCGGGCGTGGGCGGGACTTAAAATGAAGGCATCTGATTGGTTCTTTCCCCCCTGCCAAGCCTCTGATCCTCTGACCAATCCGTGCCATTCGGAGTGCAAATAACAGATTGGTCAGAGTTTTTACAGGATTAAAGCTGTCAGAGAGGTCGGATTTTTTTCTTTCCTTTTTCTGAAGACATTATTCACTGGCTACTCTCAGGATGGAAGGACCATTTCACCCAGTATAACAATAAATGTTTTTGAATACGATTACAGACTATACCTTTAAGTCATTCCTTCCTTGAATATCTTCAGAGACTCTGGAATGATGTCCACTTTACTCTGTGAGCTAGTTTAATTGTTGTTGTTTGCATTGTAAAATGATATGCGGTTGTTTCAAGAGACCACAGGAGTCCTAGTTAGTTAAACCGATTTTTGCTGGACAACAGCTGGACGACACTTTTTAATGAAATATTCCTTCCCATGAAACTGAAAAATATATCTTAAAATGAAAAACTCCTTGGTTGCCTTAAAAACAATCTATATGAAATAATATCATTAAATTGAATCTGTTCAATGAGATTTGTTTTTGTTGTTGTTGTTCATGGATTCAACAGTGTAACAGTTTATGTGAATGACAGATACATCTTCCTGCTTAAGGTTTTTACTGAACAGTGTTGCCAAATCTTTTTAATGCAAATTAGCTAACAAGGTTGCTAAACATTAAAAGGTGATGTCATACACAAATGAGCATGTGCCTTACATCATCGTGTTACAAATGCATCCCGTTTCTGCATGATCCCTTTTCTAGAAAGAGGTCTCAGCAGGGGGAAGCAGACTTTGAACTCACAGTGCAAAATGAGTGTCATTTAAAATCACTGAATTTGTCCATTCAGGACGTATCCACAAGAATCGTGCATTTACAATGCTCCACATAAGCCATTGACCTTATATGGTGTTACAGGTGGAGTTTTTTTTTGTTTTAAAGTCATGAAGGGCTGTGAAAAATCTGATGACAAAGTCATTAACTTGTCTAAAGCTGAGCCGTCACTGGCCATCTCTCCAGCAGAAGTGATTCTCCTTGATTCTTCTCACCAGCAGAAGTGATTCTCCTTTATTCTTCTCGCCAGCAGAAGTGATTCTCCTTGATTCTTCTGCTTAGAAATATATCACAGACTTTCCATAGAAAAAAGTAAATAACCCCTTTAGTGCCTGACACTTATATGACTATCTGAAGAAAGATGAAGTTGAAACAACAGATACCTAAAGCTGGTACTTCTGGACTTTAGATTTGTGAAACTTCACACCATTCCACTCAGGTCAACAACATTGTATATTTTTTGTTTAATGCAGATTGTATAGTAATTACAAAATTTGAATACACAAAACATATGACGATCCTTTACACCATATTACTGAAATTAAACATAGTTTATATTATTTAGTCTAGGCTGCAGAAACAGGGTCGTGCATTTTCACAGATTAAAGTGCGTATAGAAATTGGGGCGAAATGTTCCTTAAAATTACACTTTTACAGGTATAGAGTTGAAAATGTGCAAATGTGTTGTTTACCTTTCCATAAACCACAAATTTGACCAGTAGAGAGACAATCCAGCAGAAGAAACTTACAAGGCAGATGTTTGTGAATCTCATGAGTTCGGTGGCAACGATCTTTGAAATAACCAGCAACTTATTATTGTCCATAAATGACATTGTTTAGCAGCCAGCACGTCATCTCTTATTTCACAGCACACCAGAGAATTTCACTTCTCTTAGTATGAAATATAAAGTATATATGTTAATGTTTCCCCTGTAAATTTACTATGGTTGTTTGCTTTTGTTTGTTTTGTGTACAATACAGCATGTAGAGATATGTTTTCTGTTTGCATGGTTCTGTGTGTTCACCCCTTTCCAATGTAAATATATGGACCACTTCCAGTATCGCTCACATCATCACACGGATCAGATCTCCAAACTAGACGCAGCAGCACGTCAGAAACTGTAGAGATGGAAAGCCATTCACACACACATTTTCCCACACTCCGAGGGATTGATTGGTATTGATCACATGTAAATGGCATTGATTGTCTTGCTGTTGTCTGTCTGTATTGATTTGTGTGTGTGTGTGTGTGTATGAGACTCCTCTCTTTGTCTTCTTCCCCTGCAGCTGTGAGATTTCTGTGGATCAGATCCTCTTTTTGCTTCCAGGGAGCTGACTACACCACATAGACACACACACAGACCCACGCACACACACTCACACACTACGGATGGATGCAGGCCTCCGCTATGCGTCAGCATCACAGAGTCAGCCCAGGCTGCAGGATGCATGACGTGTTTAAATCCATAAACAAGTCATAGCGACAGTTTTTCACCTTTTTCTTAATGCTGGAAGATTATTTCATTACAAATGCATATGTCTACGCTACATTGTCAATGAACTGAGATGAGAAAGTTGGGACTTGAAATGAATGACACCTGTGTACTAATGAATGAGTTTTTGTTTTGTTAGAATTGTGTTGTATACAGATTCATGAGAACAGGAACTAAATGAACACATACTGTACTTCATAATTCATCAGATTACTATGCAGCTTCCCAAATGTCATTTATTTCATTCAAACATTCACAAATGGCACGGAAGGACCCCCCCCCCCCCCCCCCCAAAAAAAAAAAACATAAAAAATAACCTTAATGTGCTCTACTTCTACGATAAGATAAGATAAGATAAGAAATCCTTTAAAAGTCCCCCAGAGGGGAAATTTCCAGATTACAGCAGCAAAGGGGATAGTGCAAAACACAAGAGGCATCAATATTACACAATAATAATAATAATAATAATAAAAAAAAACACTATAAACAGTATATACAATAATAATAATAAGAAGAAGAAGGAGAATAAAAATAGTAATACATAAAAAATATGGATGTGGATGTGGATGTGCTTGCTTTACAATAAGTATAAATTGCAATCAAGATTATAAATGTCTAAATATCAACATTCAGGTTTGTCAAGTCTAAAAGGAAAAGGAGTGATGGCTCATATTGATTAAACATTTAGTACTTTTTGACACAAATAAGACATCATTTTCAGGGAGTTCTTGAATATTTACAAGGCCATTTTGGTCCAACAGATATGTGAATATCTCCGGCAAAAAATGAGGGAGAACATTAATGAAAACATTTGGAAAACTACAAGGAGAAAGCTGAATATCCACTCAAAGGTGTATTAATACATTCATTTTACCATTGTTCTTAAGCTAAATAATATGATTTGACTTGTAAAGGCAGAAAACATGCAGCAATTGTACATGTTCCCTTCTTGCAGAGTTATGATATACTCTACATGATATTTCCTAAAGTGATGTAAATGAATAAGCCCACATGATATCTGAAGGCTTAAGAGATGTTTTTCTGTCAAAGTTGTGTTTTGGAGCGCAGAAACTTGAAGCAGGGAGGATTTATGTGACAAACAGGGGGAGATAGAGAGCTGTTAATGAGGCAGATGTCAAAACCCGCCCACCGGAGGCGGGCCTGTCTGGATCATCACAAAACCATCTGAGTACAGGAAGTTCTTTCTGTAGTTTAGAGGCAGAGGCAAAGGAAGGAACCTCTGCTGCAAACAAAGAGCTGGCAGCAGTTTGTTTACCTCCTCTGCTCAAGTTTCTTCTCCGACGAGGTGGATTATCCAACCACTGCTGCATCATTTGAGCCTCCATTCGTCAAAAAACTCTAGGATTTATTCTCCCCCCCCCTTTTGTTTTTAATTTTAACCTCTACTGTTTTTTGTCTATCTGGAACTGTGGATCATATTGGAACTCCCATAATATTTGATTAGGCTATTTACTTTTTCAACCAACCTGCCATCGATTTGTGAACCTTGAAGTGATGTGTACTCAGTAGAATGTACAGCGAGGCCAGGTGAGTTTGTGAGCGAGTGCGTGCGCGCTCTGTCATGCAACTATTCCACAGCAGTCTGCGCTCCGACTCACGCCGGCTCCATCTGTCACGCCGCGCGGACGCAATTCCAGCCTGCTGGCCCAATATTGTGTCAGGGAAACTTAATTCATGACAACGTCTCTGTTACAGTTTCATTTACTCGCCAAATATTAATTAAACGTCACAGTAATTTAGATAACAAGTACAACAAAAGGCAACATTCTTCCCGGTTCTGTCTTCCTAATTTACCAATATGATTAAACTATATTATTGCGCATGTTTGAGGGTTTAAACTTTAAAGCTACAGTTACGTTGAGATGGATGGAATAGTGCACGCCAGAGCGCTCTTCTAGCCGTGAACGAAGCGCACCAGCTCGGCTTATTCACGACCCCCTAAAAGCACTTTTACGCACAGCGCCGGCATCGATTACATGACAAACTGTGCAGATGCTGCTCTCACTTGACTCCCGCACGAAAAGGCGTTTCTTTTACTGATCTTGTTTTGGTGTCTTTTTTCCCCCAAGAAATAATGCTTAAAGACTAAAGCGATGATGGCGTGTGTTACTTCTAACTGGACAGAAGAGCTGATTGTTTGTCATATAACCAAGCGGGTCTCTTGTTTTGCCTTATTTATGCAGAAATCTCCAAGTCTCACAGCTTTGAATCGCACGTTTTGATTTGTCAACTTCAGAGTTGTGAGATTTTTGAAGACCCATTCCAACTCTGACACCTGTTGCGCTTCTGTTATTAACTAATGAGCAATTACAGGTGAGTGGTAAATGATTTTACCATTTTAGGACGAGCATGTAGAAACGAGCCTAACGCCCTGCGGGAGGCGCACACGCACTGTTGCATTTTGGATGATACATATAATACATAATATTCCACAAACATTGTGACAGCTGCTAAAGTACTCTTTATATATTTCTCATAATAGTGGAAGCGAAACCTTGTCGTGTTAGCAGAAATGTTACTTTTATAAATAATATGGGTGCATGGTCCTACTGTCGCCCGGAGAGACAGAAACTAATCCCTAGCTCGTACTGTAACGCGGTGACGGCGCAGAAACCCCGCTGGAGGGATTTTCCTTCAGTCCGCCCCGTAACACTTCATCACATGCAGAAGTTATGTCGCACTGGCGTTGCTGTTTCCCTTCCCTGCCTTCTGCCTTTTGCTTTGTTCATCCTACTTGCTTATCGGCCCTCCCGGGGCTCGCTGCTGCTCTGAAGCCGGCGGGCTTTCAAAGTTTACGCGTCCAGTTTAAAGATCCTTCGCTTTTCCTCCGCGCGTAAAAATGCGCGAAAGGTCAGAATTCCGAAGATGCTCATCAAAGGTGATGCGGGGAATTCTTGACTTGAAGAATATAGCTGGTTGGAAATAAATAAATAAATACACAAATAAAATAAATAAATAGTTGCTTGCTATATTTCGGAGCGTATTTTGGCACAGAGGCTGGCACCAGCCGTCGGGAATTGGCGCACCGAGAAAGCTGCGTGTAGTGCGGGCAAACAGGAAGCGCAGCTACGAACACATTAACCATAACACTGTCAGGTTGAGAGTCGGTTTTGGCGAGTGAACGTAAAAATAATGGACATGCACGAGTCTGAGGTCCTCATTGCGAACCACTTTACTTCAAAATATGTTAAATGCAACACGTGATTTGACTTGATCTAATAAGTTCTGTCTTACTTAAATACGCACTATCACTGATCATCTGCTCTCAACGCCACATGATAGATTTGTCTCAGGGCGGCTTGTAACGCAGTTAAACTTAGCCACTGCAGCCACTTCCTTCATGCTGGAGCAGATTTGATTCTCCATTAAGGTCAAACATAGATTTTTGCCGCAATCAGCAGTTTCTGTTAAACAATGGAGAAGACCCGGGCGTGTGCTTGGACAGGAAAGCTGCTCTTCCTCCCGTGCAGGAACACGCTCGCTGCGCGTAAACTAATCACACTGGCTGCACGACTCCCTGCGCCGCAGACTGGAAGCCTCAATAAACGCCAAATAAAGGCGGAACACAGACTTCCGCTTAAAAAGATGCGTCAAAAAGGTCAGTGGTAGTGTAGCGACGTGTGAAGGTATCCGGGTGAACATGACAAAAAAAAGAAAAAAAGGTGGAATGAGCGCGGTGTCCAGCTGTGTGGCTGTAGCTGCCGGGCAGCGATGACAGCCCGGACTGAAGGCTGATTTATGGTTCCGCGTTACACCGACGCAGACCCTACGGCGTATAGGGGACGCGGCGACGCCGTAGGTTACGCCGTGCCCTCTGCCATAATTCAGGCTTGACGCTGCCGTTCTGTCCATCCAGCAGACCACCAAATCCGTCCCATGGCTCGACCGACGTAGCCGCGCCAGCGGGCAGCGGGGGGGATCCACCACCACCCGCCGGTGCCGCTCCAGCAGCCACAGTACAAACTATCCGTCCAAAAGAGCACGGCGCCCCGCAGCCGTCCACCGGAGGAGCAGCGCCGGAGTCGCCGTCATCCCACTCCAGAATCAGTGGCAGCTTAGGCGTGTTTCAGACCGTATGTCACTCCACACGTCGCCAGTCGAGCGGATATTTCTCCTTCGAGAGCGACTCCCTGCCGAACTCCCCGCTGTCTCCGAGGCCGGGCACGGCTGACAAAGCTGACAAAGCCACGCAGACCCCGAGCCCCGCCGGCCAGGCGGTGCGGGCGGTGCAGCACGCCCTGCAGAGAGGAGCAGCAGCGCAGCCGCAGCACGGTGAGCACAGCCACTTCCCAGACACACAGGAAAACGTGGATGTTTGACATCTCAGAGTCCACTGATGAGTAGGCTACTACTCACAAAGTAAAGTGAAATGCACGAGGTTTATTTTCGGAAATAAAGTGATCCCTCTTCCCAGCTTTGCAAAGCTTTCGCTTGCATTTTCTCTATCTTGCATGCTGCTCCCTTAAGTGGTAAAATAGGACGTCTAAACAATTAACCTTGAAATTGAGATGCCATTATTGAAAAGGATGTATAACTACCACCTTTGCAAGTTTCCATAAATTAATTGCTTAAGTGTTTAAACGTCAGTGCTCATAATAAATAAAGAAATGCTGTACCTTTTTCTGGGTGAAAGGTGTTGACCTGACTCAGCCAACCAGAGCTACTCTGGATGTTTTCACTGGCTGCTGCTTTGTGTGGGTGTGCTGCAAATTATGAAACCAAATGGAAGCTTCCTTTCAACCATTTCTGTCTGGGTTATACAGCAACACTGATATCGTGCAAAGGACCTCTGTCCTCACCCTGTAGATATTACTCATAAGGGAAGATGACCTTTTCCACACCTCTAAAGTATTTTCTAACGCTTTGGATGAGGAAGGCAGGCGCTTGATGTTGCTGACATTCAGATTTATTGACTAATATTCCTCTCACATTCACCTTCTTGGATCGTGAGGGGTAAATCCAACAAATTCAGGCAGAAACCTGCAGATGTAAAACACATTGACAGCCGTTTCCTGCTGCCAAGCCCATCCCTGCTGATTCCCACGTGTTCATTCCGCTGCGTACTACTCCACTTCCTGCTGAGTAATAGTGTGTCTGCTGCCTTTCGAATGAGTAAAGCCTTTCCAATCATAACAGGACAAATTTAAACTGAACTCTGAAGCCCGCTGTCAAGGGAAGTTCATAACATGTTTACACAGGATTTTCATTTTCACTGGTTTTGTGCAGAGACTTTGGTCTGCTTGTGACAAACACACAATTATGCACGGTTTGGTAATTACTTCATATAATTTCCTCTCAGAATGAGTGGGACTCCAGTTCCACTCATTTACTCTCATTCTCAGAGTAAATGATGCACTGTTGTCATGGAAACCTGCTGAGTCGGCTTAACAAAAAGAGAAATTGGTCTTCTTGACCGATGTCTGAAACAACAGGACCGCACCCACATATGTGTGTCTGCATGCAATAGCACACACACAAATGTTACAGGAACCGGTCGATTAAATTAGAAAATGACATTACTTAAACTTTTTGTTCTTCAATCTCTCACACAAAGCAGGAGCAAAACCACATTATCTGTAAGTACTTCAAAAATATAGGCCAGCGTTACCCTTATAGCAATAATTCAGTCAGATATAGGTTTGTTGTCTGGTTCTCGAGAAAAGTAGGAGCAGTTTAAAATAGTCTGATTAATTTGGATTCTTTTCACATGATGCAGTCTGTCAGATTTCCTGGAGTGCACTTTACAGTTGAAGGCTTCATCACGCTTTTGATTTGAGAGCTAATATGCCCTAAATCCAGAGAAGTCATGTGGCGTGTGAAATGGGCACACTTCCTCTGGAGTATGCACTGAAATCAACCGAGCCGTCCGATGAGGTGTAACGCATAAAATACCTTCTCAAATCAACTGTGGGGTATTTAAAACACGTCTCCTGGTGGTAAAGACAGCAGCTGGGCTTTTGAAAAGAATCTCAGATGAAAGCAGTGGAAATGTAAAGCAACAGGAAGTGGAAGGAATCAAGGACCACTCATTCAGTTTGTTTAACCATCTCTTCATCTGAAGCCTTTTTCACAAATGCATTGAAGGCTTAACATTTTGTAGTCGTTACCTGGAGCTCGGTACCTCAGCCTCTGAATGTCTGACTCTGCCTGACTGCACAGAGTGGACTTTACCTTGGTTACAAACTCAGCTGCAGTCCAATGTTCAAGTGTGATTATCCCATGACGTAAATCTTCTCAGAGCTCAACAAGGATATTTTATACCCAACATTACGGTCACCATATGTCATAGGATAGAGGGAACTTTGGTATTATTCAGATATCACTTCTTGTTTCTTATTTTATGTCACAGAAAGAAGTGAATTCCATTTCTAAAATGCCAACATAATGTACCCATGTTGTTTATTTTGGGTTTTCTCAGTTAAAAAAAAAACAACAACTGTGACATCATAGGCCCAGATCAGAGCAGATTTACCCAACTTCATATCAGGCTGCATTTGATGTGATTGTGTGTTTAGGTAGCAAAAAAAAAGCAAAAAAAGCTGCAAAACCAATTTCAGAAGAGGGACACCCACTGTAAAAAGGGGTGGAGTTAATTTGACTGCCTGACTCCACCCCTTGAAACTGTCTGCTTTGAACTGCACTGCAAAGACAGTTCATAGTCGAACAGGGCACTCTTATGCAGTATCTCTGCAGTATTTCGACCTAAACATGTCAGACATTTCATTTAGACCACAGGAAATTGTATAAAGTTTTGAATAAAAAAAACAACCCAAAAAACCATTAGTGTCTCCTTCAAGTTCTTCTGTTTTACATTAAAACACCAGCTTTAAGGACCAGATGGTCACTCATCTTAAAGTTTTGTTCATTGTACAAATGAGCACAGCTCATTTGTACAATGTACCTTGTACCTTGTACATGTACCTTGTACGGAGGTGAAAGCTCAGCTTTCACCTCCGTGGTGGAATCAGTACCTGAAGGTCTGAACTTAAAGTGATGGAGCCACTCAAGTGTGTGTTGGACTTTTCGGTTCCCATGGCCTGGATCGTGTTTTTGTGTCTGCTGTTTATCTCAATACAAAAACAGAACAAAGCATGCAATCCTGTCACCTCCAGCAACAGTGGCGTTCAAGTGGGCCTGTTTACATCAGTGCAACTAAAAACAGAAAACTCCACTTTTTAACTTTGCTGTCGGCTAAAGTTGCCCATCATGTTGCTTGGTAACAAACAAAACTGTGCCGTGAGGGTTGGATATGGCTCTAAAAACAAAGAACACAGCGAACAAAGTAAATGCCTTCAGAGTGTTGGTGTAGAGTCTCTATCTACTTTGTAATCTCAGTTTTTTTTAGCTTTTCCCAACAGAGCAGGTGCAGAAACACACTAATTACTGCATGTTATAAACGAATGGTTAGATCTCAGTTCAACCATCACCACCCTAGCTTTAACCACAGACTTATCTGTATGTTTGCCTTTTTTTTTCTGCCTTGGATAGTGGTTGTTTTGTAAGTCAAAAAGTAATCTCTGCAGGCGGGAATAAAACTTCCGTAAGCCTCAGAACATTGTAATCTCTGTATGAATGGCTTTGCTTTTTTCCATAATAGTAGTGGTTAGCTTCACTGATTGCCTTGTGTCTCTTTTATTCTCCTTCTCTGCATCCAGACAGATGAGATTGCAGTCAAAACAGACCACTGCGCATGTGTGTGCGCGTGTCGTCCATTAAGTGTGTATGTTAAGCAGTCAAAATAGGTCTGCAGGTCTTTTGTAAGATGCAGACAGAACCTTTTTGCATCTCAACCAGTCTGAAACATCCATGTAGATGCAGAAGAGATAAATGCACGCATGGTGCAACATGCATTGTTGTCGAAGCGAAGAAAGTCTCAGCAGTCACGACTGTTTACCTGTTTGTGTGCTGAGGGGCGTGGTGAAGGGACTCGAGGAGGATCAGTTTATCTTCTTGTTGACGGTGCTCAGTATCACAGCACTTCCTCCTCCTGCAGCAGGAAGAACATGCAGTACAGCCAGCTCTTCAGTTTCAAAGTGAAACAGTTATTGATTTTTTTTTTCTATATTGATATTTACATCATTTAATATTTACATCACTGGATTAAAATGCAACCTTGGGGCCAGTTGCATAAAGACAGATTGGCCTGAATCTTTGAATTAACAACTAAACCTCTAACAGAAATCCTGCTAACTGCTAAGATTCTCAAACTAGCTGAGTTACTGGCTTCGGTTGGAGTAATTCATTTAGTTTTCTGGATCAGTGATGACTCATTTGAGCTCATATGTAAAATTTTGCACTGTAATTGCACTCCTTCCAGTATAAGGAAATCACAGATCGGGATTTGTCAGCAGATGACTTTCCGAATCTGTTAGTAGAATAAAAACGTACATTAATGTGGTTGTATAACGGATTCAGCTTTATGGTCCCTTGAATGATATCCTATTAGACATATTCCCTGTGTATTGCTTGGCTCAACTTCCTTAACATGTGTGGTGTCTCTTCAAAGCAACCTGACATCAAACTTTGCAATACATCCTGTCCTCACACTTAAGAAGCTGTTTTAAAACATATTCTTTTAAGTAAAGGGTTGCTGGTTTTATGCTCAAATCATTCAGGAAATAACTGGATATGTTATGTGTCTATGTGTCTATTAACAAATCCGGTTCTTTTGAAATTGCAACTGGGCAAATTGACCTCGTACAGTTTTGACTAAAGCGTGGCCATTTAGATGCAGCAGATTGTCGTTCTTACAAAGTACTCATTGTTTGGGTCGCCGTGCTCTTGTGCCCTTGTCTGCAGTCTGAAATACATTTGACAATGTAGTCAGCAGCCTGATGGATTTGGTGTCTACAATATTAGAGGATGTGAGAAATATTAAGTCTTGGTTTCATAAAGGCTCGGTAAGGTATGAGTCACAAGCGAAGATTGGTAAGAGGTCAGAGCCTTTCATAGTCTGCAGAGTGAAAATGTCACTGATTAACCACGAAAAACACACAAATACACACATACAAGTGCAGAGTATTCGTTTACTCATTCAGCCTGTTTTGGTCGTGATGTCTTGAGGCACACAGAAGTGACACTATTAAAATGTTTTTTTTTAAATGAATGTATCAATCTACTCTTCCGACTAAACTTTGACTAAAATAAAGATATTTGTTGAAATAAAGTTGTTGTTTTTGTTTTGGTATCCAAATGTACATCCCTATTATGTCATTTGGGGCTTCTGTTGTAACTTTTTGAATAAACTCAAAATGGTCAAAACTGAAAAGGTCTCTGCTCTGATGCTGCAATCTTTCTGCTTTCTGAATCTCACTAACAGGATTTTTTCTTTAACTTTTACTCACAAAGTTACAACTAAAATAAGACTGTGTTTCTGTAACTGCAAAGCAGTGCGCTGGGAACACTGGACATGCAAATCACATAGAGTCACTTACAAAAGAAATCACATTCAACGGTTTTGGTGCCTTAATGCAAAGAGGTGTGTGTATCTTTCAGAGCAGCCCGATGCTAAGTCCCTCCGCTGCTTATATTAATGACTTAAGTAACATTTTGAATACTGTATTTGGGTGTCTTAACTGCCCGACCACACGAAAAGCTGCAGATCCTATCAGATAGCAGTTTTTGTGGTTCTGCTTATGAATCATAAATAAATAAACATGATATCTTGGTGGAGGCTTCAAACACCTCATCAGTGTAAAATATGCAGTAGGCAGGGTGAAATATGTCTGACTGTGTACAGTACGTAAGCAAAGTTACTATTTGTCTTCTACCTTCTGTTGCAGCCAACCCCTCTGACACGCGGCAGCGAAACGCAGCTGAGGAGATGCAGGCAGAAGCAGTTGGACGACAGCTCAGGTTGATGGGTGACGAGTATAACAGACTTCTATTGCTCAGGGTTAGTGATCACACTGAGCATGCATGTGTGTGTCTGCGCCATTGAGTGAAAAAAAAAACGCCAGCAGGCAAATCTTTGCAACTTGAAAAGAGCTGTGACGAGCAGCTGACGGGGAAAACATTTTCTTTGAATCTTGGCTGTCATCTGCGTCTTTGTTGTTCTATTCTTGTCAAAAAACCCATTTCAGCATCTGGTATTTAATTATTATAGGAAGGAGGGTGTCAAATCCAGCCCAGTCAAAAAATAATAAACGGAGCTAATTATCACAGAAAGCCAAGATTATCAGAAACTGTTATCCAACGCATGATACAATGAGTTTCCATCTACTACTAGCTGGACATAACGCCGTGTTTGGTATAGCTCTTAGCTCTCTGTGCATAAACATGCTACTGATGGGTGGGATTTGTGTATCGGATTGTTGTTAAATCACATTTTTGTTGGGTTTAAAAGTGTAAATGAATGAACTGAAAGGTTGAATTTGATGGCGGTGGCAACAGGAGAAAATGCTTCTGAAATGTTACAGTGGGTGATCTGAGTGAGCCCATGACTAGCCACTGATTTCCACTGCACTTGGAATGCAAAAATAAATAAATCAAAAATACAGACTTTGTCAGAAAATAACCTAGAAGTTGGCCTGGAGCTCCTGAAAATCCAGAAATCCAGATCCCACAGAAATGACTGACGATGAATTATAGCAAAAACAAGAAAACAGCCCTTAGCACAAAACAAAAACCTGGAGATCCTTGACATGGACATGGGAACAGAAAAGCTCAGTTTTCCTCTGCAAAGCCTTCAGCTAGTCTCCAGCAGTGGGAAGGAAACAAAAACAAAACTTAGTAATATAAATTGGGTGTTTAAATGTGGTGAAACCCAGAGAAGCTGACTATGTTTTTAAATCACAGCTTATTTGCTCAGCTTGAGCAGCAGAAGTTAAGCTGCTTACTTCTTGGCTGGCAGAGCGACCAGGCGATGCACATGGAGGTGTTTGCATATGCTGAAAGCAAACTCCACTCAGTTTAATATCATACCACAAGTGTGGTGGGTTTTTTTCCTGCAAATGCAATAAACATGAGACCCATTGTTACCCTCAAATAAAGCGTTGCAGTCTTTCTAAACACGCTGTTTTGCATCTGGTTCAATGATGGATGAGTCCTTCAGTGTCTTTCTCTAATTGTGGCATGAAGTTGCAGTAGCTCAACTATTGCTTTTCAAAAGTGATGATTACACTATCATGAGGAGTATAAATCTTCTAAATGGTGCAGCTGTAAAATTATGTAGCTGCAATAAGACTTCATTTCCTCTTGGCTCCTGTTTCCCTGGCAACATTTCTGCATGTTGCATCATTGCAGTTATATTTACTATCAAAGGGATGACTGGAGCTTTGGGAAGGCAGCGAGGTAGAGGGAAGAAAGTCTGCGCTAGTTCAAATTCGCTTTAATCTCGCCAGAGAAGTTGGTTAGAAAATAAAAGTCAAGAAAATGCACGACAGGACTTTTACATCCCTGTGAAGAGCTTAAAACGCTCCCACAGTGTCGAAAGCTTAACGGCCCTAAAGCTACATACCTCCATCTCAGCAGTTTAATACGTCAGAAATGTGCTTCTTCAACGTTCTCTGGTGCCCTCGTTACAGATGAGCAGCAAACACGTCGAGCACTCTCTGTTTCAGTTCAGTTCAGTTCATATTTATTTCGAGCGGCACAACATTTTTACAACATAAGTGACCTGCGTGCAACAGAAGATTAAGCACATACCTTTAACAGCAGACGTGCAGGTTCAATATTCAAATTAATTCATTAACACTTGAAAGGGAGTGGGAAGAAGAAAATTACTTATTTAATCCCACCCCTGTTTCTCATCAATAATTTGACAGATTTTTAAGGCTTCCTCCTGTTTTAACTTTTAAACCAGAACAACGAACAAAAGACCTATGTCAAATTATAATAAAATTATTCTACAGTATTTGCATTTCATAACCACAATGTGTGTAAAATTAAGAACAATGTATATTGTCACCACAGGTGACAGTTAACTGTTAACTTACATTTATAATACATACCAGCAATGGTAAGGACAACAATACCAGAAGGTAATGGACATATAGTACATACATACACACACACACACACACACACACACACACACACACACACACACACACACACACACACACACACACACACACACACACACACACACACACACACACACACACACACACACACACACACACACACACACACACACACACACACACACACACACACACACACACACACGCATATAATTCGATATTACAATGTGTCACACTTTGCCACTCAGCGATGTTGTAGATGAACCCTGTCACATGGATCTAGTCTGACTGTAAAACAAGCTGGACCAACTCACTGTGATGTCACTGTTACACACTTGGAATAAAAGGAATCATTTTCCAAGGCGTAGGGATTTTTAAGGTGGTTTAATCTGAAAACACGAACACAGGCTCATTTAGACATCAGATGCACTCTGTTTAAACTCTGGTCTCATTCTGAGAATTAACAATAATCAATAACCAAAATCACCATTTATCAATAAACATATCAGAATTATCAGTTATCAAAATTATCAATCATCACAAACAATAAAGGTGCATCAGATTCATATTTCAAAATAGCAACAGTCAATCAATATTCTCACTTTTAAACACTATATCATCACAACTCTCTTTTGTCAAATATCTCACCAGTTATCAAATTATCCCTCATTTCCACCAAATCAGATGTCACATTACTGTAACCATAAAACGTTTTCACATTGTAAACAAAATAAAATAATCTTCACCATACTTTTCAAAAGTTACCAAAAACAATACTTTTTAACCACAAAAACGAAATGTATCAGTCTGCATTACATTACTCTGTTTAAATATAACTATAATCAAACCGTTTCACACACATGGCATTCACCCTGCATTCATCCCTGGCTGCCGATGAGGTTTAATACTTCCACTAGACATTGCAGTAAGTATATCAACAGGTTAGAATTAATGTGTCCACAAACATGCATTCCACACACACATTCGCGGCACAGTTACTCTGCACAGTTTATACCTTCATTTAACATCTTCTACATAACATTTCTACACCTTATCTCTTCATTGCTCACCTGAAAACACGAACACAGGCTCATTTAGACATCAGATGCACTCTGTTTAAACTCTGGTCTCATTCTGAGAATTAGGACCCCTGTGCCACCCACATGTGCCAATTTAGCTGCCCAAACGACTGCCTGTCTAAAATGAGTGTCACTCAGTCATTTCAGTGCATTACCAGGAATGATAAACTGTTTCACAGCTTAAGTGAATGAATCATGTTCCACAATAAAATTACAGTTTTCAGAATCATGTAAACACATCCTAATCTACATAAAATAAAATACAATAATGTCTCAAATGTCTCAAATTAAATAATATGGGGGTAAACCAGTTTCAACCAAAATAATCATGTCTCTCAATGCAATATAATCATGTATCTCACACTCTCCCCTACAAAACAAATGTCATCTTGACATTTCGAATGTTCCAGAACACTTGTGTCTCCAACAGATGAGTAATAGTTGCAGATCTCAGGAGTCAGTCATCAGGGATACAGTCCTGCTCAAAGTCAGTAGTTCACATCACATGTATCTCCCAGTTCCATGTAGGCTGTGTTCAAGCTGATACCATCGTGCACTATGTATATCTGCTTTTGTTCTCCGCTCAGAAGCGGGAAATGTGTAACCCAGACTGAAAGGTTATGACCTTTTTCCTGTACTAAAAACTCAGTAGTGACCAACACTTTATGTTGTATTGTCATATACTCAACACATATATCAAAATGTCACTGAATGTAAATGTCTGGCATTCAAAACAAAACAAATTCACATACTAACTATTCATTTCACTTGTGCTCTTACTTAAATTCAAGAAAAATATGCAAACTAATTATTAAACTGGAGTGTAATCTCAACTTTACTTATGTCTAGGAGTGATGCTGGGCTGTCCCAGTGAGTCATAGGTGAGTGTCTTAGTGGGGTGTCTGTGTCTGGAAGGATACTTTCTGGTTTCAGCACTCGATGGCTCTGGATCGCTGTCATCTGCTTCATCCGACTCTCCAGCCTCTGGATCTGCTGCTTCCGCATTCTCCCCATCCGGCTCCACTCCCTCTGGTTCATCACGGTTGGCCTCTGGCTCCAACCCGTCATCCTCCTCTGCGCCCTGGCGCTGTTCTTCCTCTTCCAGATCAGGCTCTGGATCAGCTGTCACCGGCTGTGGCACGAATTCCTCTGCTTCAGCTCTCAAGTCCCCGCTGACCTGGCCATATTTCCTTGCTGATGGAGCGCTGATGACTCTCCAGTTATCCTCTTCATCCTCAGAGCTGTTTTGCTGATCTTGTAGCTGGGCTTTGACTTGACGTTTGTCTCTGTGCTTGGTTCTGGACTTGCTCTTTGTTGTTTTAGGTTTCTCTGGTTGGCTCTGTTCGACTGGGAGAAAGTCACAAGGCAGGAGCATGTTTCTGTGGAGGACTCTTGTGCGACCTGAGCCTCTCTCTGGTTTCACCTCATAGACCGGACTGTCTTGGTGTTTTCTCTCAGTCACGACATGGACCTGGTCCTCCCAGAAGGATCTCAGCTTTCCGGGACCCCCTCTCTCAGACATGTTGCGTACGAGGACTCTGCATCCTGGATATAACTCTGCTCCAAAGCTCTTCTGGTCATAACGCTCTTTTGCTCGGTCTCTCTCTCCTTGTGCTGTCTCTGAGGCCAAGCGGTATGCTTCTTCCATGCGTTTTCTCCACTTGGCAGCATATTCGCTGTGTGATGCGCTCTGGTCACTTGGCTTGAGACCAAACATAATGTCCACAGGGAGCCTGGGGTTTCGGCCGAACAGAAGATAATATGGCGCATAACCAGTAGCTTCACTGCGCGTACAATTATAGGCATGAACGACCTTCGCCAGTGAGCTCTTCCAGTCAGCTTTTCTTTCTTCTGTCAGGTTTCGCAGCATGGAGAGCAACGTTTTATTAAATCTCTCCGTCTGGCCATTCCCCTGCGGGTGGTAAGGGGTGGTCCTCGAGCCCTTGATATCACAGTATGCCTCCATGTCAGCAAACAGCTTGTTTTGGAACTCACGGCCCTGATCATGGTGTAATTTATGAAAAAATCCAAACTTGAGCACGAAGTCACCGAAGATCTTCTCAGCAGCAGTCTTCGCTGATTTGTTCTTGCATGCATATGCCTGAGCAAAGCGAGTATAGTTGTCCATGACCACTAAAATGTACTCGTATCCTCCCTTAGATGTCTCCAGGTGGAGATAGTCAATTGACACCAGTTCAAAAGGATACGTAGTGACTATACTCTTCATTGGTGCTCTGGTTGGCCGATTGGGTCGCTTACTCTTGATGCAGCTGCAGACCTTGGTGATGTAATGTTCGATGTCACGTTGCATGTGCGGCCAGTAGAAGCGGTTGCGGGCCAGGTGCATGGTCCGTTCCACACCGAGGTGCCCCATTTCTTCATGCAGCTCTCTGTATATTAGTGGGTAGAACTTACTGGGAAGCACTAGCTGAGATCGGGTGGCTGTCTTTCGGAACAGGACGCCGTCTTCATCCAAGAACAGTCTGCTCTTCTCCCTCAGTAGTGCTGCCACATCATCTTGGTGTTCTTGACGCTTTACAGTGGGCCACTGTTTAGTCATGACACATTCTCTTACTCTTTTAATGACTGGGTCTTCCTCTTGTGCCTGTTTCATCTCCCTGGGGGAGATCTCTGTGACTGCAGATGACACTCGATCCTCTTCCTCTGCACATGCTGTGGCGATAGTCAGTGGGCACAGCCATGGTTGTTGCTCTTGCACCTGGATGGATACTGCATGCGTGACACTGGTTATTACTTCTGGCTGCATTTCCTGTGAGCATTCTTGCATGTACTTATCCATGTCTAGTGGCATTCGTGACAGGCCGTCTGCATCTCCGTTGAGCTTTCCTGGACGATAGCGAATGCAGAAATTGAAGTCCGCCAGCTCTGCCACCCAGCGATGTGTCGTTGCATTCAGCTTGGCTGTTGTTAGGACATACGTCAACGGGTTGTTATCTGTGTAGACGACAAAAGATGGTGCATAATAGAGATATTCTCTAAACCGTTCACATATCGCCCATTTCATGGCTAAGAATTCAAGCTTTCCTGAATGGAGATGATAATTTCTCTCAGGCTCTGTCAGGGTTCTTGAACCATATGCGATCACAACAAGCTTGTCTTGCTGTCTCTGGTACAGTACGGCACCCAATCCTTCTTGTGAGGCATCACAGTGCATTATGAATGGTTTTTCAAACTGTGGGTAGCCCAGGATGGGTGGATGTAAGAGGAAGTCAATCAGTTTACACAGTACCTCTTGATGCTCTGCCGTCCATGTGATGGACTTACTGGATGGTGCCTGATCTGATTTCTTCCGTCCTCCTGTCTTGTTCTTTCCTTTTCCCTTCGGCTTCCCTTCTGATGTCCTCTCCACCGCTAGCAGGCTATACAGTGGCTTGGCAATGCGGGAGAAGTTGGGAATGTACTGTCTGTAGTAGGATAAAAATCCCATTAGCTTTCTTAGGTCACCCACTGTTGCCGGTGTCCTGTCCTTCAGGGCTTGCACTGGTGCCAACTCAGTCGGGTCCATCGTGTAGCCTTCTTTTGATACAATCTTGCCCAGAAACTTCACACGATCTTTGAACACGTCGCACTTCCGCGGTGTCAGCTTGACCCCATGTTGTTGGTAGCGCTGTAGGACTGCTCGCAGATCTTGCAGGTGGCCCTGGAATGTGCGGCTGTGCACCAGATTGTCGTCCAAATAGGGTTGGCATGACTCGTCCCTGAGTCCCACTAGGCATTCTTCCATGCTGCGTTGAAATTCTGCTGGGGCTGAGGACAGTCCAAAGGGGATCCGCACCCATTCATATAGGCCCCAGGGTGTAATAAAAGCAGTGAGTGGCTGACTGCTCTCTTCTAGGTAGCCCTGGTGGTATGCCTTCCCCTGATCGAGTACAGAGAACCATGCACTTCCTGTTAGGCTGTTCAGCATGTCTTGAACACGGGGGATGGGGTGTCGGTCAGGGATGGACTTCCGGTTTAGCTCCCGATAATCACAGCATAGACGGAGGCTTCCATCCTTCTTACGTACACAGACTATGGGCGAGGAGTATGGAGACCTGGATTTCTTTATCCATCCTTTGTTCAATAAATCTTCCAGATACTCCTTGACTTCTTTGTGTAATGGCTTGGGCACTGAGGTGTATGTGCGCTTGACCGGGGTGGTGTCGTTTAGCCGGATCTTAAGCTGGAGGGAGGGGATGCTCCCCACATCATCATCATTTTGAGCAAACGCACGGCACTCCTCCCTCAGCAGTTGTTTCACCATCTGTTGCTTCTCTGGTGACAAGTGGTCCACGGGCACTGGGGGGTCCCAGCCGCATCCATCCTGTTGCACCCCAGCCATTTCACCTCTCTTCTCGTCCATCTGTGTCAGCGTAGTCTTTTCCATCATCACTTCCCCTGTATTTTGTTTCACATCGACTGGTCTCGCTTCTGCAGGATAGATGGCTTTGATCCTCTGTACCTGGCCCAATACTGTGCGTGGGTTGAGCATGATGTCATGACAGGTGTCATTTGTCACCGGAATGGGGACTTTGGACCATGTTCCTCTGTGCAGGCTAATAATGGATTCGCTGATATTCAGACCATCCGGCCAGTTTGGATTCTCATCAGGCTCGAACACTACTTCCTGTTTGGTGGACAGGTGGCCTGTTCGTACACAGCACTTGACCTCCTTTGTCTGGCCTGCTGGTATCACTGCATGACGTCGTCCAAGTCTGACCACTCCTTCTTTGGTGTCCATGTCACTGGTTTTGAGTAGCTGGGTCAGCACTTCTATTCTGCTACAGTCAATAGAGAAAGCTTCACATAACGCTTTGGTGGTGACGTCAGGCTGTTTCTCCATTCCACACTTTACTAGCTCTTCAATCACATTGTAGCCAATTATTGGCTCTGCTGGAACTTTTGGGTCACGGGCAATGAGCACAGGTACATGGAGTTCTGGGTTCAAGGTGTCACCTGATTTAAGCTGGAACTTCACTTCCACCCAGCCTGCGAAGGGTATGGCTGTCTGGTTCACTGCCTTTCCCAGCACTGTGCCTGAGTCGAGGAGTTCTTCGATGCTGCGCACGGTTGAGTGTGGCAGGTGATTTCTTCTCCATTTTTCACTCATCATGCTCACCTGCGACCCGGTGTCCCAAATAGCTTGTGTTTTCACTCCATTAAAGGAGCAGTCAACTAAACATTTCTTCCCAATGAGATTCAGCAACTTTGAATGGCGCTGCGTGGAAATGTGACTCACGTAGGCGGCGCCTTCCTCTTCTACTGACCCCCATGGCTCTGGCTCAGATGACTCCATCTCCTCTAGCTGTCTGATCCGTTCACACAGCAGCTTATGCACATCTTCACTCCGTTCACATTGACTTAGGGAGGGTGCATTTTGTGGCGTGACAGTGTGGCCTGAGATGGTTGCCTCTTCAGGGTTTCCTGCTGGCTTCCATGGTCCTCTGCAGCCCCTCGATACATGACCGGATTGGCCACACTTGAAACAGTGTTCACAGCGATCACCCACCCCATTGTCTTGACAGACTTTACATCCTCTCTTCCATCTGGGTGTACGGGGAATGGGAGCTGCTTGTGACCGCTGCATGCTTTTCCTCATTTCTTCCACTTCTTGTTTCAGCTGTTTTACTACTTCATACAGTTCAGCGTCCTTCTGACTTGTCATTACCGCTGCTGCTTTACGCCCTTTGGTGTGTTGTGCGGCAGTGGAGTGACCTTTGACCTCTGGACGAGCGTCTTCGTCATCATGACTCTGCTGATGAATTCCCACTTCAGTTTGCATCTCGTGTACTTTTGTTACTTTACTGCTTGTATTCTTCTTCATCTTGTTCTGTCGTTCTAAATCAGCACTGGCTGCTTCATTCATCTTTTCAACAAGGATTTCATCTGTGACTGTCATATCATCAAGAAAAGTCTTTAGTTGAAATTTGATATTGTCACTGATGAGCCCTGTGCTGACCGACCTCAGGAATCTGCGGTGTATGAGATCTGGGCTGTATCGTTCATCCGTCCCTGGTTCCTTAGCAGCAAGCAGTAATCTCTCCTTTAACTCCATTGCTCTAAAGAGAAAGTTTTGTGGGGACTCACGGCTGTCCTGCGTGATACTCACCAGCCGGTGGTACAGGTCAGTGGAACTCTCTTCCTTAAAATGACCTTTGAGGATAGTTTTTAGCTGGGGGAGAGTGAGGTCACTTTTAATTTCCAACATGTCCCTAATGCTGAGGCCTGGGCTGATGGCTTTTACTACAGCTTCAGTTATTTCAGCTTCACAGTGTCCCTTGCTCAGGCCCATATCAATTTGGTGCATCAGGTTTGTGAATGAGAGCTTTTCTTTTTGACCCCTCTCCCCAATCTGTCCATGGATCCTGAATTCTCTCCTTATTGTCACTTCAGGCAGTCTGTTTAAAGGTGGCTGTTGCACCACATGTTGCTGAGTTTCAGGCTGACTTGTTTTCTTTTTCTCTACTTTTGCACTCAGACGTTTTATTTCTTCACTGAGTTGTTGTGTAGATGACTGAAAACTCAACTGAAGGCTTGCATATTTTTTTTGGAGACTGGCAAGTTCTGCAGCTTCTCTGTCCATTTCACTTTCTGGTTCATGTCCTTTCTCCTCTTCTGTTAATTTTAACAGCCTCTTTAGATACTCTTCCGCTACCTCTGACTCTTCTTCCTCAATTACACTATCAATAGATTTGTTTATAAGACGGAGCAGTACGTTCCTTTTTGTTTCTTTTTCCGCTGACACCTTCACTTTTATGCACACTCTCCTCAGTTGCTCCACAGTCAGGTCCAGTAACTTCTCACCCAACTGGTCTTGCAATTCTTCCAGTGCCATTTTCACTCCAGCGTCCAGCAGTCTCATCCACATTAAGGCACTACTCCACTCCGGGGCTGGCTCGCCAAATTTGTTACACACTTGGAATAAAAGGAATCATTTTCCAAGGCGTAGGGATTTTTAAGGTGGTTTAATCTGAAAACACGAACACAGGCTCATTTAGACATCAGATGCACTCTGTTTAAACTCTGGTCTCATTCTGAGAATTAACAATAATCAATAACCAAAATCACCATTTATCAATAAACATATCAGAATTATCAGTTATCAAAATTATCAATCATCACAAACAATAAAGGTGCATCAGATTCATATTTCAAAATAGCAACAGTCAATCAATATTCTCACTTTTAAACACTATATCATCACAACTCTCTTTTGTCAAATATCTCACCAGTTATCAAATTATCCCTCATTTCCACCAAATCAGATGTCACATTACTGTAACCATAAAACGTTTTCACATTGTAAACAAAATAAAATAATCTTCACCATACTTTTCAAAAGTTACCAAAAACAATACTTTTTAACCACAAAAACGAAATGTATCAGTCTGCATTACATTACTCTGTTTAAATATAACTATAATCAAACCGTTTCACACACATGGCATTCACCCTGCATTCATCCCTGGCTGCCGATGAGGTTTAATACTTCCACTAGACATTGCAGTAAGTATATCAACAGGTTAGAATTAATGTGTCCACAAACATGCATTCCACACACACATTCGCGGCACAGTTACTCTGCACAGTTTATACCTTCATTTAACATCTTCTACATAACATTTCTACACCTTATCTCTTCATTGCTCACCTGAAAACACGAACACAGGCTCATTTAGACATCAGATGCACTCTGTTTAAACTCTGGTCTCATTCTGAGAATTAGGACCCCTGTGCCACCCACATGTGCCAATTTAGCTGCCCAAACGACTGCCTGTCTAAAATGAGTGTCACTCAGTCATTTCAGTGCATTACCAGGAATGATAAACTGTTTCACAGCTTAAGTGAATGAATCATGTTCCACAATAAAATTACAGTTTTCAGAATCATGTAAACACATCCTAATCTACATAAAATAAAATACAATAATGTCTCAAATGTCTCAAATTAAATAATATGGGGGTAAACCAGTTTCAACCAAAATAATCATGTCTCTCAATGCAATATAATCATGTATCTCACATCACCCATGTGTTTTCTGAAGAGTGGTTTTGAAGACCATTATTCAGAGCTGTGGTCAACACCATATTGGCACAAAGTGACCCCACTTAAACCCAGATAACCCAAAAAGGGGCAAATATGTGGAACAAACTACGCTGGTATCTAGTTGGAACACACCCACCTTACCCTGGTTACCACAAGCTATTAAGCTTAGCTTATGCTAACTACTGTTATGTTGCATTCCTTCTGACCGAATCCCTCCATCCTGGCTTTAGACGTTAATACTGAAACAATACGTAAAACAAGGACTGCTTAAACCCCGGCCAGGCTATAGCATCCGTACCAATGTAGATTAGTCCTTTTACATACATCCTGCAGCACAGCGCATCCATAGCATGATTTTATTTTATCAATATTTGAGAGTTTTATAATGATAAGGAAAAAAAACAACATTCCTGAATATTTCTTGGCATAGCCTCAAATGTTTTATGTTTATGATGTTTTATCTGGCACGTAGCTTACTGTAACTGCATCATAAACAGACACCATCAATCTCACATTACAACACACAGTAATCCTGGTGATAGTCACTGCCATCCTCAGATTTTTTTGTTTTGTTTTAGGCCACAAAACAATGTTTTGTGTTTATGTTCTGATTATGGTTTATGTTCATGTTGTATGTTGTATGTATGTATGTACTGATGGTTTGTTGTTGCTGGACTCACTAGACCACCTTATTGCAAGGCAAATTTACAGTACCTTCGGGTACAATAAAGTTGAACTGAACTGAACTGAGGGCATATGTTATGTAACATGTGGAAGAAGAACTAGAAATAGAGGTTTTTCTTGTAATTTAACGAGTATGTGCCCCTGAAGCGTGGCTGAAGCATTTACCTGTCAGGTAATAATCAGTTTACTCCTACTTTATAAGTATCTTTGGTAAACAGCCAGAATGTATGGCTATATTGGTATCAAGCAAGGCTTTCACCTTGAGGGCGCAGTAGTCCTGTCAGCAGTTGTTTTGTTATTATTGTTAGATGTGGCTGCGCAATTTCACTACTGACGTCAGCAGCCGGCAGCAGTCAGAGACAGCTGCTGACTGCTATCATTGACGTATCCATGTTGCAACAAATTGTTTAATACACTACTACTGTACGGAGAGAAAAACACTGTACACATAAGACAATCGAAAAACAAAAGCGTGTGAGTCACACCAGCATTTGGTATTCACACGCTGCCGTATTCTTTGTAGCCGCGTTATAAGTCCTCTGAAACATGTCTCTTTTCATTTCTGCAGACATGGTGGGCCTCTGACAGTTCAAAATTTGCTCTGCAAATATACTACAAAGTTAAGCTGTATGAAAGCGTCACGAGGCTTAGCGTTGTGACTGCATTCTCTTTCAGATCTCTTAATGTCTGAGTTAGCGTCGACATTCCCACTTCACTTATTCACTGCTCTGAATCATGCATGAAGCAAGAGCTAATTCCTCATCATCAGTGGCTCAACACCTCTCCTGTTGAAAGATGAAATGCTGCTCGCCGCTAAGCTTGTTACTCACCACAAGGAAATTAAACTGATTTCATGACTTTAAAATGTAAAATGTGTTAGTGATGTCAAACCCTGAAAAATATCACCAAAAGGGAGGTGAGTTCATGGCCTCTGGTTCTCATACCAACCTATTGTGTCATAAATAGTACTGGTCCACTCATACAGATGTAGAGACCATGAACTCTCCTCTTCTTGCGTCTCTTGACAGTAATCTTTCGTAAACTCGGCAGTCGACTTGTACAGTCAAATGAAAGATGGCAGCGACTGGATCAAGATCACAGTACAAACAGTCTTAAAGGGGACCTATTATGAAAAACACGTTTTTTCTTGTTTTAACATATATAAAGTGGTCTCCCCTCACCCTGCCAGCACAGGGGAGACAAAATACCATGAAATTCTGCAGGGTCTCTGACCCGCCGGACAGAGTCCCCCAGTGTCACGTGGTTTTTTTTGAGCCGATTAAAATCTGCTCCCGTCGTGACGTCACGACGGGAGCAGATTTCCAGAGGTTCAGCCTCCGCTGCTGAAACCACGCCCACAACCAGCTCTCTCCGCTGCTGGAGCGGTGTTTCCTTCAGCCAGTCGGACGCAGCGCCGCGGATCCGGGTTAAATCATCCAGGTTCCCGGGTGGTTTGGGAGCTGGGTCCTTGGGGGTCTGTCCCAGGCTGGACCAGCTTCATCCTCCGAGATTTTCAGGCAAATCTGTCGGTTTAATCCCCAGTAACGGGCGATGCGCCGCGGATGCGCTCTGGAGCCGATCTGTGCGCCCGCTGTGGGGTTGCGGCGCCCGTCGCACAGCATCCGCCGGGTAGATCCGGCTGAAATTCCGCTGGTCGGTCCCCGGGAGTCCCTGCTACCAGTCCAGGCCGGTTCCTGCGGTCCCGGCCAGTCGGAACCGGTCAGATTCCCCCGTTAAAGCCGCGGTGATGCGCGCTGCTCCAGCAGCGCTGCTCCCGGGCGCCCAGCGGGGCTCCGGGGCAGCGTTCAGCATCCGCCGGGTAGATCCGGCTTAAATAGTGCATAAATGTTATTTATATACAACTCATATTTTATTTTTTTAACAATAAAGTTTCCATTTGTGAAAATTCAGTGTTGTGATAATTTACAGGCTCGGGCTGCTCTGGCGGAGTGAGGTTTATGCTCCTCCCCTGCTACACGTCATTCAGGGAGCTTATCAGCACAGAGCCTCATTATCATACCCCCCCCTTCCCTAAAAATGAGGCGCAGAAAAAGAGGTTAGAAGCGGTAAAACTAGTGACATGGCCCACAGGCTGAATTTATGATTTATGTAGAAAAAACAAGCTTTAGATTGTTTTTAAGACATTCAAGGCCTGTTTAAAATATACATTAAATGCCATAATAGGTCACCTTTAAATATGCATTTTTTGTGCACACACATACCGTACTTACCTCGGTTTGTGTTTAGAGACTCTACCTACATTATCACTCGAGTGGAATAACATTTCTGTGTTTCGTCAGAGGCTTAAAATTTTATTCTGATGTTGCCCCATTCCACCAAGTGCTAACATTAATTGGCATTTTTATACAAAAACATACTCCATTCTGGCTCAAAGCTGCTTTGATTCATGTTTTTCTGGTCCCTGACTGAAACCTACACTCCTTCCCACCCAAGAATACCTCAGGGGCTTGTTTTAAGACCAATTATGTGCTGTTAACTGTATTCAGATTAAAGTGAGTAAAACTGTAACCGTGGGTTACTAGTGATCCTTCAGGCTACTTAAAGGAAAAGTCAGCAGAAATACAAAAGTATACTGGTTGGAAATCTGGGATGTTGAGTACTCAAATGAAAACCATCACTTATTAGTTATTTTGTTTTGATCAAAAAATTACATTTGTTTGCTTTGATCAAATATATTTTCAGTATGCTTGTTGAAGTTTTCACAAAATCAATCAATCAATCAAAATGTATTTAGCACCTTTCATCCAGGTACATGAAATACAAAGTGCTTACAGCTTGTCCACACTGCATGCGAGCGTCCGACTGTCGCGCCGCACTGCGTGGCATCGGACGCGCTCTGTCCACACTGAACGCGTTATCGGCCCCACGTTCTACCACGTTCTTTTGATTGACAGCTGAGACTCGCCTTTTAAAAGGCTGATTTATGGTTCCGCGTTACACCAACGCAAACCTTACGGCTTGGGGTACGCGGCGCACTCACCGAACGGTGCGCGTCGCCGCGTACCCTACGCCTTGGGTTACGCCGTCGATTTTACGCGGAACCATAAATCTGCCTTTATTCACCCGCCCAAGACTCTCCTTTTATTCGCCCCACCAACCGCCCGTGCGCTCGCTTTGCCAGCTCTCTGTCCATCTCCCCCAGCCAGCTGCCACTTTATTGAGGTTTTTGTGGTGAAATGAGGAGGAATCATAAAGATAACTTCTCATTTCAACTAACTGGATCAGCCGTTCCTCATCATGACTGTTTCCTACAGCACTTTCAACGCAGGCGGCAGGAAGAAAATAGAAGCAGGTCTAACGTCCGACCAAAGTGGGGAAAAAAAACGAACAAAATAACGGCGTGTGGTGACGCAATCAAACAGCGAACAGCTGGAGTGAGCGGCGTGTTCGTGGTGTTAAAGCAGCAAACATGTCGCATGTCAGATCATTACTGGGATGTGGGGGAAAAGCAGAAAACACGAGAAATGATCAAATAGGTACCAGATCTTGTTGGATCCGGCACAAATTAAGCCCTAATAAGATTAAGATAAGATTCTTATTATTTTATCAGAACCTTCCAGCTCCTTGGCGATCTCCCTCCAGCCAGCTGCCACTTTATTGAGGTTCTTGTATTGAAATGACTGTTTCCTACAGCGCTTTCAACTTTTTTTTCAACTTTCAACCGGCTTTCAACGCGACCGACGGGAAGAAAATAGAAGCAGGGCGAGCGACAAAAGTCCAGCTCAAAACGGCGCGCCGCGTCGCGCCGCATCGCGCTGCGTCGCTCGCAACCAGTGTAGACAGTGCAGATAATAAATAAAGCAATGGAACTGTTTTTGACGCTGACGCTCGCTCGCGTCGCATAGAGTGTGGACACGGTGTTAACATCAAAAGCAATTTGTACAACAACAAAAGAAGACACAAAAATCCGGAGCCTAACATAATGACATCATTAGCGCTCAGTGCACTAATATCAGGAAGAATTTGATTTACTCCATATGTGAAAGATCCCCCAAGATGGTATGTGGCAGGAGTCATGCAAGACCAGCCTGTTTTTCTCCTCCACTGCCAGGATCATAGCTACTGAGAAAAGACGAGGGGGGGTGGAGAAACGTGAGAAAGATATGAGCTGTGACTGTGATTCAACCTTTAGTCACGCTCATTCTGGCAAAGGCGGAAAGAGAATGAGAAGTGTCTGTTTGTCTCAGTGGCAACCCATCCTTGAACTTGGTTTCGGTGTTATCCAGAAAGTGTCCTTGTTTTTGCTGCAGAACAAAGAGGACGCAGAGAAAAGAGGAAGGTTGAGACATGTTCCTTATTCTTTTGGCCAGGTGTTGCACTGTGGACAAGTACACATGCACATGTGACTTCAGACCCACAGCTGCAAGACATTTTTAGGTTCTTCAGATTTTAATCAGGTAATTACTGAAATTATTTTTTGCCAAAACCAACAAACTATAGCATTCAGTTGAATTTACTTTGACAAAAAATCCAATGTGTTTGAAGCAGCTGAAAAGGTAATTAGATCATCATATGACGACAATTTCAAAAAGTGAGTACATTGCTACCTTAGAAGTCCAGGTCTAATCACACTTTAAGGCACTGAATTAGGGTGGGCGGTAGGACATACAGAAAAATCGTTACAGAACAGATTATCTCAAATCAGCTTTGCATATCTGCGACACAAAGCGCTCCCCTTCACTGTAGTGCTTCATGTTTTTACCTCATTTATGTTAAAACGCAAGGGATGGGTTCATTGGAACGCAACGAGCTGAATGATATATGATACAGACACAAGGTTTTAGTGGGCTAGGCCCACCTCCATAAATCCTGATTCAAGGTGTGACTCATTGTTTTTTCTACTCCAGTGAGGTTGGCTCAGGAACCCTGAAGAGTCTGAGAAGCAACATTTTCTTGTGTGAACTCAGTCACACTGGAGTGATTACTCCTTCAAGCATAACCATAAAAGTGGATAGATCTAAGGAGAGCTGGGTTTGAGTAAAGACAGATATTAAAGGGATTATTTATGTATTTATTGTTTTGAAGTGGAGTTCTGCAGGATACTTAGGGCCAGTATTTTACCTGTAGGAGATGGCAATCACAGCGATCCAGTTGTGACTCAAACGTCATGACTGTCTTAGCAGTATTAGCCAATGCTAATCAGTTACATTTGTCTGGTTTACATCACTTTTTTGGTGAATAAAATGAAGTCAAGTAAGTTGCGATCTGGTGCAAACTTGATGCAGTCGCAACATATTTAATGCAGCAGTTGCTTGAACCACTTTGGAAGTCATGACGTTTTAGTTGCTATCGGTTGCTAACGAGTTCCTCCACAGCCTTTATTCTTTATTCAGTAGCAGAATTCACCCAACTGAGAGAGCTCACATGTCAGCAGAGCCGTGAATTCAACACCGTCATCAACCAGTCCCAGAATGTCAGATCAAACATCTCTGGCTCACTTATGGATGTGCTAAATATAAGAGAGCGCAATGATTCAGGCATGTGATTTGGCTTCTCCCTCAACACCTCCCTTTGAAATGCTCAGCGCTGAATCACAGTCTTTCTGGCATGTTGCTCCTTGAAACTAATATCTGCTTGAAGCCATCAAAGCAATTAACAAGTCATACCAGTTCTGACAAGTTTTTATTTTAAATATACTCCTATTAGGTCTGGTATGCAAATTCATGGTGCCCAAAACAGCACCGCTTACATTCTAGCACATGCATTTAAAATGCAGTACAATGCAGTTTATTGTAAATGTATCAGCCTGAGGTCTCGTTCATCTGTGCCACAGACAAGGAAGTGAAGCTTGAATGATTGGGCAGTTCCAGAAAAAGGGCCACGGTTTATCTGAGAGATAAGAAAAGTAGCTTGGGAAAGCAGTAAAAAAAAAAAAAATCACTTAATCTATGTTGCAAAGCCATTAAGCTGATATGATGGTGTGGCAGGTCTGTTACACCCTAATACCAGTTGTTCTGTTTGTGAAGATCCAGACGTCCTGGAAGTGGATCAATGTCTGTGTGTAACAGAGAGTTGAGGCGGTGAGTCTTGCCGCTGTACATGCTGGTCCAGTGTCATACCTGTTTTTTACAATGACGTTTGACGTCTGAAATCACAAACATGGATGGCGCTTCGGAGCTTCCATTTGGTAACGAAGACAGAGATGATGACGATGGCGTTAGGGAGGGGTGGAGTGCTCTTTGTGACGTTATAGAGAAAGAGGCTGGTTTCAATCTCAATGACACCTAATCCACCCAAACTAGTACAACAAACTGAATCGCAGGACAGGAATATGAATATAAATGAATAAAACACCTGGTTGTATATGTGAATAGGTTCATAAATAGGTTAAAAACACATTGGTGTTTCATTAAAGCATGTCTTTGTGATATGTCCTACTGATTACAATGAAGTAAATGCAGAGCGACAGCTTCCATGTTAATGTCGTTTATAAAGGCTCAAACTTAAAGGAGCCGTCTGTAAGAAATGGCCAAAACTGGTACTGCAGTCACTTTCAAAATATTGTTGAGCGGCGTGTACCCTCCTCCTCCTCCCCCCGACCAGAGGTTGCCAGGTACATAGGCTGCAGAAAGCAGCAGGAACGTAGGCTGCCATGGTAATAAAAAAAACAAATCCTTGTTTTATTTCGGACCTTGTCACGACGTAACTCGGATTCATAACGAGGTCTTTTAGTTTTTTGGAAAGCTAGACATTTTTTCATCCAACACGTTCGTAGCGGCTGCTGCGATAATTAGAGCCGAGCTGGCAACCCGGATGCCGAAACAATAGTGACTTGGTGATTGGGAGATAGGTGGAGGGTGGAGCTTCAGAAACAATAGTGACTTGGTGATTGGGAGATAGGTGGAGGGTGGAGCTTCAGAAACAATAGTGACTTGGTGATTGGGAGATAGGTGGAGGGTGGAGCTTCAGAAACAATAGTGACTTGGTGATTGGGAGATAGGTGGAGGGTGGAGCTTCAGGCCAAAACAAAAAATGACAACATAAACATCAGTTGAGGGCTGCAACTCCTCTTTTTAAACTGGAATATCCTGGCTTGAGTGCTGTTGTCAGTGACATAAGTATTTGAAATGAACATGATTTTTAAATGTCTGTTGACATATCGGGGTCATTTTATGATTCGTTTTATTATTGCTCTTACATACAGCTCCTTTAAGGTTAAATTGAAAGATACTTCTTTATAGATGAATTTCCTGCGTTATTTTGCTTCAGAATGACTCATGATGCTTCGCGACAATTGACACATTGTCACAACACTGACAAAGGGCTACAAGAAAATCTTTCAAGGTCTTCTCACAACCCTTTGTTTCTTCACCGTTGAACACTGAGCTGCCAGCAGCTCAGTACTGTTGACAGACAAGCTTAGTTCGGGTTCACTGCCCTGAGGCGAAGAGATCTGCAGCCCCTTGGGCTGCCGAGGAGAACACAACCACACAAGTGTTATTTCTCACTCCCCTTCACTTCTACAAGAGCAATGATCACTTTTAAAAACAAAACAGTTGTCCATACATGCCAAAGTGTGGTGATGTATTTATTTGAGATGAGAATATTTACAGTGCAAAAGTGTACCATCTAATAAGTATTTGTTTTGCGTCAGTTTTCCGCTCCCTTTTAGTTGCTCTCGCTTTTATCTTTGCCCTCATATTTAATCCAGCTTCTGGTCTGCCATATCTCAGCCCAGCCAGTTAAAGATTTACACCATGTGTGCATGACTATGTGCATGTTTGTTTTCAAACATCTGTGAACTTGCTCAGTGCAGTGTCCATGCATGCATGTGCGTGTGGTGTGACAGCTTAGCGTCCGTGACAGTGTAGTTTTTATTACGCCTCAAACCTGTGGTTAAAGAGCTCTCAGGGAGCAAAGCACAAGGTTTAATTATCATGACCAAACACACACAAACACACACGCACGCACACACACACACAGACTCCAACACACACTCTGTCATCTTTCAGTAAGAGGTGAAACCCTTTGTCCTGAAGACAGAAATAAACCTCAGGAACATTGTGGACCGGGCGGGTGTCGCTGCCTGGCTGCTTGTATGTTTGTTTGTGTGTGTTTGAGGGCACACTGAACGACAAAGAGCGAGACAGACGGACCATATTTTTAACCTTTCTTTAGCCTGCCTGCAGCGTGGTCTCTGTTAGTGGAAGTCATACAGGATTTTCTGTTCAACAACCTGCTTGAAGGCAAATTACAACACTAGGCACCTCTCAAGGTCTTCTCTCAAAATGGGGTCAGTTTCGTATCAAGCACCATCTAACTTCTGTAGTGAGGCCAACACGGAAGTAATAAAAACTGCAGTTCCTCTGCTGACCACTGTAGGCTAGCTCCAAAAGTGTGTCCATTTCTATTGACAGCCATGTTAAAATATCCAATTTTATAAAGATTTTCACAACATGGTTAAGAAATGTTAGATTTCACATCCATGACAATTCTCAGGGGGGGTTAATTTTTTCTACCACATTAGTATAGTTTATATAAAGTAGGGCTGGGCGATTTTGGACAAAAATAAAATCCCGATTTTTTTCTCTGAAAACCCGATTTTCGATTTCGATTTTTTTGGTAAAAAAAAAAGCCAATGGAATAAATTGTTTCAAATATTTTATCTTTATTTTTAAAGAAAAATAGCAAACAAATTTCCCTATTGGGAATGAAGTGCAATTGAAAGATACTGTAAATCCTCCGTGAGTTTAGTAAAGTGACAACATTTACAATTTTCTTGACCAAACAAAGATGACTAGACGAGCTCTGTCTGTAATGCAGCCAGCTGCAAAAAAGGAAAATCGATTTTCCGATTTTCCTTTTTTAACATCGATTTTGATTAATAAATCCGATTTAGATCTAAAATCGATTAATCGCACAGCCCTAATATAAAGTAATACTTTTATGTCTAATTTATAGTAACCCAGCATGGTCTAGACACAGCGGTTATTTCTGATTTTGCCTCCAAAACATCTGAAAATGTGTTTTCTGTTGTAAACGTTGGCAGGCAGCTCTGCAGCTCCTCCACTGGGGATTGGCTGAAGGAGCTGGTAGCCACAGCTAACTTTGACTGACATTTGGCAGGTGTCACTGATAAAAACAGGAGGTCCACGTAAAATACACAATTGAACAACAACAACAAAACAAAGATAAAAACAGCTAAAACAGTTTGACAAACCACATCATTACAGTATAATTACAGTGTAATTACCAGCTGGGCTCAGCGAAAGAACATGTGCATGCAGTAGACAAATAGTCCTTAATCCTAGCTTTAAAATATTCCATTCTTGGGATATAATCCAATTTAAAATGACTCTGCAATTTATACCAGGATGAGGGTGCGAATGCTTTGAAGACACGTTCCCCAAAGACAATTTGAGTGTTGTCCAGCAATGAATACAGCCTGTAGTTGCAATGTTTCAGTTTATTGTTTTAGGGTAATCATGACACAGCCTTGGCCTGCACATGTAGCACCGCTCAGGGAACTCAAAGGTGCTTGGAAGTATTAATAGAGACAAATGGCACAAGAACAGAATGTAGTAGTGTGCAATGACAAGACAGGTGGGTTTTCAGGGGTCACTGCTGAGGAGGATAAAGGGCTCTGTACCTAAAGATAAAGAAGTAGGTGTAGTTGATGGAGTGCAGAGCCTCAGCTTTTGAGAAAGGGCATTGAGCTGTATTAGAGGGCATAACCAGACTTTTAGAAGAGGAGCAAGCTTGGAGGATTTCCCCAGGAGTGGTAAAGGGGGATCACTTGTGGTTTCCCACTGCAGGAACTAATGTGGCGAGGCCTGACAGCTAATTCAGGGAGGCATCTCAAACAACAGCTTTTGCTCACATACACCCCCGTACATGATCCATTCCAGTTACACACACTAAGTTCATTGGGCTATTTAAAGGACAGGAGACCTGGGTTTGAATCCCACCTATGCTGGGTGTTTGTATCTGGGTCAGGGTGAGGCTTTGGTCGCATACTTTCACTACAGAACCATGAGCAAGAGACACATTACTACATAGTCATAAAGTCAGCTGTTGAGGGACCAGGGCGAACTGATGAGAAACACTGGGACAAAACACATATGAACTAGAGAGGATTATATCACACTGTGGCAATGCTACTATGCTAGCAATCCCTGTGAGAGAGGATAGATGCAGAAGATGTGGGGTCTATGTAGGGCTGGGCGATTTTGGACAAAAATAAAATCCCGATTTTTTTCTCTGAAAACCCGATTTTCGATTTCGATTTTTTTGGTAAAACTACAGAAGACAATGGAATAAATTTTTTCAAATATTTTATCTTTATTTTTAAAGAAAAATAGCAAACAAATTTCCCTATTGGGAATGAAGTGCAATTGAAAGATACTGTAAATCCTCCTTGAGTTTAGTAAAGTGACAACATTTACAATTTTCTTGACCAAACAAAGATGACTAGACGAGCTCTGTCTGTAATGCAGCCAGCTGCAAAAAAGGAAAATTGATTTTCCGATTTTCCTTTTTTTAACATCGTCTTGATTAATAAATCCGATTTAGATTTAAAATTGATTAATCGCACAGCCCTAGGTCTATGGATATATATATATATATATATATATATATATATATATATATATATATATATATATATATATATATATATATATATATATATATATATATATCCTTTGAAATACATCTTAACAGCTGAAACGTTTGAGTATATAAAAAAGCCCGTTTGTGTGGTGTGAGTGTGTCCTTGTTAGTGTAGTCCTGTTTTGAGAGCTATTTTTGAAACACAGTTGTAAGTTGTGGTAACCAGATAAAATCACATGAGCTTTTTGGAACAGGCTTACTCAGTGTTTCCACAGTGAAAAGAGTGAAACAAGAAGAGTAAGAAAACAGGATGAGAAATCCAGAATTAGGGATTTGTCTTTCTCAAAAATCTTAGAAAAGAATCCCCATATGATGTGGATATCATGTGAGTCACATTACTATTTGTTTTTACTGAATATTGAGACGCCACCTCTTCATTTTACTTTGTGTTTTAAAGTTGTCTGATAGTCACATTCTGTGAACCGTTTCTTGTCTGTTTCAAAGCTTACTTCAGGCTCCGATCTCCCCCGCCCTCCTATTAGACCCGCATTCACATTATCTTCACCGGATTATAACTTACAGGCAAGATGATGAAATAGGGACTGCTATTGCGTGGGATTCCTGCAGAAGTTACAGTTTAATCGGGGAAGTCTATCTAAGAGCAGGAATCCCTGACTGAGCCTATGGAACGTGGAGCAGGATGCCAGACTCACTGATCTCGGTTGACTCATCGTCTGTCTGGGTTTGGCACAGAAAGGTTTTACTACAGCAGAGATGACTCTTCAAGTGACCTGAGAAGATTGTAAAAAAAAAAATGCAATAACAGGCTAGATTATGGAGTCTGCCTCACCCTCTTTATCTATCTTTTTGGCTGATGTGGTTCCTCATTTGTTGGTACATTGACTTAATGTCTGACTGTATTCTCCGGTTGACTGATTATCCTCTAAACCGATTGGCTGAGTCTGTCTCTTCTTTTTTTGGACGTTTACTGCCTTTTTTTTTTCCATGTTTGCAACTTTTTTTTGTCCATTGCGTCATATCATAGCACTAAAGGGTGCATGTGTGCATGCGTGTGTCTCTGTGCTCTATGTGTAGTATCCCTGCATGCTCTGGTGTGTCCTGGTTGAATTACTCACTGAAGGCTTGCGAGGAAATGACTTGTAGTAGGATTTTTATTCTCAGATAATGGAAGGGGTTGTTTGAGGTAAGGGTTCAACTGAGGCAACGATTAGAAGATCAGCAATGTGTGTCTGCTTGTGCATGTGTACGGATCCCGTATCCCTTGAGTTTTTGGTACGACAGGTTTTGGCTTCATAGCTGACTCTCAGCCTGGAGTTTGTCAGCTGAGAATTACATCTGGTTCTAGTTTCAGTGGAAATTAAACCCCTGATCCTGAGTGAAACACCACCAGCCTCGCAGCTATCTCACCAGTTCTGTTGTTTACGTCGCGTTATCTTAGATGATGATCTGTAATCACAGATCTCCTGACATCACAGTTTGTACTTGGATAAGGAAAGCAGGATAAAATATGTTGATTTTATAAGTTTTGGAGTCGCTGGTAACGATGTCTTGAGGGCCATTTGAAACCAATCTTCATACTAAACTAAGCCAAGTCTTCTGGCTCAAACTCCATGTTGAAAACAAGTGATAAACATCAATCTTTTCTCAGCAAGTAAGCCATAAAGTGTCCTTTTCAAAATGTCAGTTGAATCTTCTGTGTCCTAAAAGTGTAAACAGGAAGCTTATATTGATTGATAAAATGAATCCAGTTATGAATAAAGAGGAGAAACCCTTTAGTAGACCACGTGGACAAATCAGATGTAAAAGGTGCAAAGGCTTTAACTACTTTCTCACTACTCCACATGCACTATATCGTCCTGTTATCATGTTTTATTGACAAGTTGCAAATATTGTACTATGTTTCAAAAGGAAACACCTGAAAATGCATTATTATAGAGAATCAAACAATAATATAATTCCTAAACGCCAATCAAGGTCTCAGTATTGTGCCAGTGTTACCATCTTTGCAGTGGTTTGCAGCGGTTGGTGAGGTGAGGAAAAGGTGCAGCAGCTCTGTTAACTTAAAACCCACAAACCTCGTGTCTGTCTTTAAACCCGGTGTTCAGAGGAGACAACACTGCTGCCTGCAAGTTGGCTTCAGCAACAGCCCTGTCAGAGCTTCCACACAACCTGAGAAATAAATCCCTGAAGAACAGCAGCAGATCTTTATTGCTTTTGTAAAAAGTTGTTATTCAGGTTGAAATCCAGTGCAAGGTTGTATTCAAAACAAAAAAGGTGCTTATATGTCGAAATGTGACATTGGTGTGCTCCCAAATAAAAAATGGAGGCTCACTTCATGCATGTTCACTTGGTCCCCGACAAATATTGATATGAAATGATGTTCAGGTTGTGAAGATGAAATTACAAAAAAATGTACATTGTAAAGAGTTAGCTCCTGACTTTACTGCCAAAAACAACTGAGAAGTTAGTCTTACCAGCAGTCAGTCTCTCTTCAAGGTCATTTGTTCCTCCACTGGTGTTTCCTCATCTGTTGACTTAGTTTGAAAGTTCACAAGGCGATTTACTGGGGGGAATATTCCCTAAAAGGAAGGAAAAATATCACATGTCCCGTCAGACTGAACTGAACGGACGTACCTCTTGGGCATTTTTCAAATTTTGTCATTCAGGGTAAAAATAGTTCAGTTTTATTTTTATGAGTTGGATTTAATTTAGGTTTCGAACCAAAAATAAAACAAACAATCTTGTGGCTTGTTAAGTTTAACTCTTGAGTTTTTCTTGATGCATCAAGTGCAGAATTGCAGTTTACATCAAGTGTGATTATTTACACTTCACATCAGAAAATATCTAAAAAAAAAAAAAAAAAAAAGATTCCTTCTTATAATGTTTAATAAAATCAAGAATAGCTTAGACTTTTTTTCTTCATTCAGGGTTTTAATGATGATGATCAAGATTGTCCAGCTGGTTCAGCTCTGTAAAGTCCACAACTTATGATTCACATTATCATCTACTCAACAAACCTTTCGTGACCATTTTCTGGCATCAGGATTGAAATATTCCATCATTGATTGGTCAGAATGCCTTAATTCATAGCTCGCTTTCCCTCCAGTGGCACAACTGACCCAAAACCATACCTTAAAACTATCCTCATGGCAAAACAGTGGCCCAGGATCCCCTCACTGTGGGAGACCACGCATCTGATCACCCATCTGATCATCCATCTGATCACGCATCTGATCACCCATCTGATCACGCATCTGATCACCCATCTGATCACGCATCTGGTCACCCATCTGATCACCCATCTGATCACCCATCTGATCACCCATCTGATCACCCATCTGATCACCCATCTGATCACCCATCTGATCACCCATCTGATCACCCATCTGATCACCATCTGATCCTTGTCAGACCGGCCAGGGCCATGTCTTCTCTTTACATTCTGGCATCTCTTTGGTCATCAGTGACCTGTTTGACTTGGTCTGAGCGAAGGACAAAAGAGGAAGTGGACTGTGATTCATTATAAGGCTCACGAACCACAGCGGGAAGCTTTTCCTTCACCTGTTTCCTCCCCTGGCATCAGGGTTTTTCTGTGGTTTCTGTCTCGCTTTTTGAATCAAACCACATTGCTTTGATATGCTTTTCTCACTCTGGTCCATAAAGATCCTGTTTTTTTTTTGGGTGCAGTCTGGCCCGGGGCGGGTGGATGCGTGCCAGTTGATGTCTGAATGGCATTGTGCAGTCCATCCGGCCTGGGCCGGGCTGGAAAGGCTGAGTGCCAAAACAGGACGTCCATCTTCCAATGGGAGAAAGAGAAAAAGAAAAAATGCTCCTGCTCTTGTAAATTGCTTAGCTGTTCCTGTAAATACTTAAGACCCAAGTTAAGATTTATATTCTTTATTTTTTCCATCACAATAGTAACAATTTGGTACAGTTTTGGAGACTTTGCACTGGAGATCTGTCAGACAGAATAAAACTATTATTTTGCTTAAAGTGTAAATGAATTTTAAAGGGATAGTTCCCAGGACTTGTTTTTAATATATTTGAGCAAAACCTAAAATATGTATCTTGCACAAGGTGACAAAATATGAGCAACATCTTTTGCTTGAGTTAAAAGCAAAAGTTACTGGTGTTATAATGGTGTTATGATGATTCTCAGTTCTCTTCTGGAAATCCCTACTAACCGGGTGTGCATCACCACGGAAATGTTTCTCTCTGTCCCGTTACCCCGGCGATGCTGCTGGAGGTGGAGGCTGAGGCCAGGACAAAAAGCCTGCATTTGCAGGGACATTGTGGGGAAAAGAAAACAAACACCTGTTACAGTCTAGAGCCAGTCAAGTGTGTCCGAATGACTTAAACAAGAATGTTGAAATAGAAAAACACACAAAAGACACACTTGGCATACTTTATAAATGCCTGTTTATATAGCTTAATTGAGGCTTAAATTGGGAGGAAACCTTCTGGAGTCCTAATCAAAACCCCAGCAGGGGATTTCAGTTTATTTCACTTTAATTACTTGTAGATGGTCATGTGTGTCATGGAGGACAAGCAGTGCACAGAACAGGCTGCAGGACAATGCAGTGTCAAACAAGTGATTATTCCTAGTTTGAAGAGCGAAATGTTGGTGAAAGCTGATGATGTGAGAAATCATTAAATGTGTCATTAGCCCTTTCCTCATTTGGACTTCAAAACCTGATGATTGTAAGAGCTTGTATTTAATTTGCTCTGGCACAATGCAACTGGATTTTCACTTGCCTTGCCTTCCCCAGCCAATGACAGCCTGTTATCTAACATGTGGCAGGTGTGATTGACAACTAAAGGGCCTCCCTTAGGCGCCGTACATTTGTAAACCTATACAAATGTTACCAGAGGCATTTGGTCTGTGGCCAGGTTCCTGTCAGGTTTTTGACTTCTCTTTCGATTTAGTCACTATGCATTTTATAGACCAAATGAACTGGTATTAATAAATGTCGACTGGCATTTCAGTTTCCATCACGGAGTAGCTTTAAGTAGCTCCAGTTTTGATTTACATCCCTAAGTCATGTGTGAGACTGCATTAAATCACCATTTTCATAGCTTAGGGTCATTATGCAGACATATCCAATATTAGTTGAACGGCTGTCAGCAGCTGGATGTCTGTTGGACTGGATGGGGGTCCTTTAACACCTATTTCAGTCAGTCAGCCAGCTGTCAGGAAATCAATTATGTTGTCTTTGTGCGACATCACAACGCTGACCTCAGTTCTACGTGAAGAAATATAGCGCTTGACTCAGCATAGGAAGGAAAGAAGGTGCTCCCTGAGCGGCTGCCAGCAGAAAGTATTAGCAGAGATGTTGAGCTGCCTCCGTATTCAGGAATGCTGCAGAAGATTACTGGTTGTCTAAACACAGTATAATGACTGATTGAGTGTTCAGGATAAGTGTTCCAGTGAGAGGAGTGTGACACCTGTAATCCAACACTTTTATCAAAGATTCGTTTGTTCTCTCACTTCTTCTGACCCACATTATCCTTTTGTTTTGGACCAAACACACAATAGCTTGCTGATATTGAATGTTGCCGATATGAAATGATGTCCGACATGATCGAACATGTCAAGACTGTTGCTGCCACAAAAAAAGCGTATCTTGCATTCATTGCTTAAGTATGTTCAAGCATGTCTGCTACTTACACTACTATCATGGTTGAAATAAATGGTTGAAATAAAGATTATTTGAATTGAATCAGGATAGGATATTTTACCCACATTTCATATACTGTGGGTAAAATAGTTAAAATAACACTGTCAGGCTTATTTTTAGTTATTACAGTGGCAACAAAAAAGTATGTGAACCCCTTTGAATTTCTCTATTCATTTTCAATAATATTTTAAGTCACAAAGATAGACAAACAAATACAATTGAACACATAACACACAAATAATCATTAAAAAAATGTATTATACATTCAAAATGTCAAACTTTTGTTTCATTAGTCCACAAAAAATGTTCACAGAAAAAATGTGGTTTGCCAAGGTGTTTTTTTGTTGTTTGTTTTGGCAAACTCCAGGCTTCCTTTGTGGTCTTCTGCCATGAACAGTCTTTTCAGTTACGTGTAGTAGATTGAGGAAAACAGACACTTCTCTGTTCCAGTGATGTCTTCAAGCCTTTAGCTGTTACTCGGGAGTGCTTCTTCACCTAATTGAGTATTCTGCTTTTGAGGTCTTCTTCTTTGGTGTCTTTTGTCAATCAAATTAGCTCTAAGCCACACTTCCAAACTTACTTCATTCATTGGACTCCAAGTATTCAAACTCGTGACTCCAGTTAGCTTTGTTTGAAGTAATTAGCCCATATGTTCAGAATCTTTAAACAAAGTTGATTGCAAGGGGGTTCACATAGTTTTTCGTCTCTATGCATGACGATGAAATATTGATACAATGGGAGATGAAACCGTCAGACAAACCCAAAGTGATGACAAACAGAAGACACACTGCAGGTAGAAGTAGCATGCGCTCACACCTGTTGATGGAGACTGTAAAAAGAGAGTTGTGGCAGGAGGTTGAGAACTATACTTACCCGCATCCTGTGGATGGAAACATACTGTGAGTGCATATCCCTTTGATTTTCAGACATCAAGCATTCTCTGGGTTTTTACATGAACATTTGATACATTTGACAGGACATTTTGTGACATTGCAACCTACCATCCAGACACTGGGGCAAACTACTCGCACGGATCTCAGAAACGTTGTTGACTGAGCACGGTGTTCTCTGAAATGTTGTGGTCAGCTGACAGTAATGAAGGGAACAAGGGTTTAATCTGATTAATAAAATCTTCTTGCAGCTGGAAGGGCAGGAACTAGTGGGCTACTTTTTTCTTTTTGCCTAAAGTTAAATGTAAAAGGTTAAAGTAACCTTTACCAAATGGTTTGACAAGCACAGCTTTCATCACATTTGGTGAAATAATTTGCAACACATTTGTCATGACTATTTGTCCATGTGCTTTCTGTTTCAGGGAGGGGCAGCTAGACACAGGCAGGATGTGATCCCTCTGAACTTCATGCCACACAACCACCAGGAGCCCGCCATCGTGCTCTGCGTGAGCCTCCTGCTCCTCCTTATTGGGCGGATAGTCTACTTGCAAGGCAACAACCACGACCCTCAGGTTTAGCCTTTGGAAAACCCAGCAGACGTAGCATTTTTCTTTAATATGTTCATGTGTTTTTACAGGATGTCCATTCTTAAGTCCCCTTTTTTGCTTTTGGGAAACTAATTTTTACATTTTTCACTCTTTGGACACATTTTTGTGAGCGACTCTAAAATGCTTGGATTTTTTTTCATTTTTGCACCGCTGTTTTTCCTTCATGGCTTCTGATTCTTCGCCTGCCACCAAAGAGGCAAAGTTTTGCACTAATTTCTAACACATGGGTGATCCTTTCACGTTATATAAGCCACTGCAAAATTACGCCTGTGGAAATTCAAATGTGCCTTGTACAGTTTCCTGTTTACTTGTTTTTTGGCTTCTTTCAGTGCTTTAAAAAAAAAAAAAAAAAAATGAATTGTACAGATATGATGAGCTTCCTCGAGGATCAACCTCTGAGACCCAGGGTTGTTAAAGTAGATGGGTCCAAGTTTGCAAAATGTTCCTCCTTCTTTACCCCACCAGTGCTTCCAGGATGCAAATGCACTCTTGATGTTAAAACCCAGCATGCAATAGACACATGGGCTGTGTGGGAACCCACTGGATCAATGTTTCCATTATTATCCAAGATTTGTCACTGTACTTCCAAACTACTGTTTTATTGGACAATTTGTGTCTTAAAAAAGCACGCCTGCCTATCCATGCATCGTACATTGACGAGAACTGATCGCACACCAGCATTTTAGCCTTGAAATGAATCGCATTGTGGTTTTTTGAGCGTTTAATTAGAACAGGTGAGATGTCATGGAATGAGATGGGTTTGCCAACCAAAGGTCCAGTTGGACCAGTGAAATAATATTTTGTAATGTGAGTTAAATAATCAGCATTTCTATTCCTTGTTTTGGATGGGACTAATACCTGTCATCTGGATTATTATCACTGTCAAGGTACTTAAAATTAGATGGGTCAAGTCTGTATTTTAAATGAGGATTACATCAAATTTTTTTTAAACCCCTCAATTGTAGACTTTTGTTTTTCTAGTAAAACTGCCAACTATACAGTATGTTTTCATTCTTGTATTTCACAGTTGATCAAATAATAATTTTTTGGCTCAGCCATAACAGCTAATGTTACCGTATCCGAGGTCACCATTCTTCCAGGCTTCAATTTGGACCGATAAAATGTTGTCTTTGGTTTTAATACCCAATATAGCTACATGGACTAAAAAATGGTGCACTAAGGCATAAAAACACAACTTCTCCGTTTTCCATGTTGAATTTAGCATTAAAACAAATATTTTGCACATTAAAAACCACAAGTTTAATCATTACTGTACTCTTTAATGCAATAATGTAAACTCAGTAACTGTTACTAAGATTCCCTGCTAGCAGTGACGTTAATGGAAAAAGTCAACAATGATATTGGTCATTTAAACCAGTAAATAGTGTCATTTCTTGCTGCCCTAATGGAACGTTGTTCTATTGTAATTCTTTCTACTGCTTTTACCATTTGTGGCCAGACTGAAAGCAGCTGGTGAGTTTTGGTTTGATGACAAGGTCACGTTTTCCATTTATTAGCAATGATTCACACCCCGCCAAGTCTCTACGGAGCTGCCAGATTAATAAACACTTAAGAGGTTTCTGGACAACGACCAAACATGACTAATGCGGAGTCAAGGAAGCTTCTTTTCATCGCTGACTGGTTAACATTAACATAAAAAACGGTGGCGATACGGGCACACGATTAAATATTTTTGTGCAGATTATTGAAATAATAGTTTCTCCTGTCATGAAAAAAATCCACTAAAATAGTTGTTTCTGTTTTTAATTTATGAATTCTAATATTTCTCACCACTTCACACCAAATGATGGACACATGAACCTTGTGGGAACCCACTGGATCAATGTTCCTATACTGAACACACACACCCAAAACTCTGTTACTGTAAATATGTTGATATTTCCGATAGTACTGAAAGTATTGCAATGGACAATAATTATTGAAGGAAAGATAAGCCCAACATACTTCATAAAGAAAAAGTTTCTGCTTGGAAATGTTAGAAAAACATTGGGTAAATTTTTTAGAGGTGGGGAAGTTTATCAGATGTAGATTATTAGCCAAATGTTCCAGTCACTGAAGTGTCTTATTAAACATAAATACTTAAGGCGAAGCCTGTGTTTAACATTTGTTTGGCTTTTCCTTTTTCTGTATTTTTTCGGGAAAACAACCAAGACAAGTGGGGTTTACTTTATTCTGCTGGTCCTGAAGTGGCTGTAATATGCGCATTATATTACACTATATATCATTTATATTTTATTGCAACTGTTTTTGTGTTTTTTCAGGTTTTATTAAAAGAAAAGTCATTTGAGATGACAATCAGTCTGATTACATTTTGACTGCTCTTATAACCAACATGCATTCACTTCACTGAGTTTTTCTAGTGAATATTGAATCCCAAGCAGTGAATGAGATGCCCCCCAACTACTTCTGCATTTAAAACATGGTGGGTTTATGTTTGTCATGCTTTGTTGACAGAGCCACGCCAAATTTAAAATACAGTAATGTTTTCTTAAAATTCATTGGTGCAGTGTTAACACTGACAGGAGAGTTTGTGTACAACTGTGGTTTTTGATGTTGGTTTGGATGGTACAACATAAGTGTTTACAAAGGTTGTGTTCAGTTTAATTTCTATTAGTCACAAAATCAAATCAGCTGGAATGAGGGGCTGCTCGAGCCTGACTGGAATAAAAATGTCATTTTTTTCTTTTATGGTACAGTGGGTGACATATATTTGAATAGGAAAAATGTAATAAATAAAGTGCTCTTTATTGCTCTTCAGCCTCAGAGCGTCATTTTAAGTTTATCATGTTGTGAAGTATTATGGCAAAATATAAAATGTAAACATATCTGTCATTCTGTTCAAAAAGCCATCAAATTGATCCACATCTAATACAAATATTATAACAATCTTAATGTCACCGGCCAGAAACAGGTGTTAGGCATGTACAGATTTCAGTAGCAACATGAAAAGCCCCAAACACTTCACTTGAGTCGGTTAAATGCTGCTGGGTGCAGAAAAAATGAAAAAGCACCCGCAGAAATGCATTAACAATGTTCAGCATGAAACTCAACAAATGGAAACCTTTTTGTTCATTTCATCCAGATTTAACTTTACGTTGTATCAGACTACTACCTGACTGGCTGTATTTGCTCATCGCTTGTCCTCTCTTGTAGAAGAAATTGATCGTGTATCATAATGTGTATCATAATGTGTATCATAGTGATTTTGTTTGGAAGTGCACAAGATTTGTCTTTCTTTGCACCAGAATTCAGCTGCTTTGCTTTTCCTCTGCTGTGACACTGAGAGCGCTGTGACTGCACGCTGATTTCTGATATTGTGCCATGTGAAACCAACAACCTCATTTTGAAGTACTGTATTACAGCTAGTGTTAGAGGGGAGCATGGCAGGGAGGAAACCGAAAGATGAGTTACCTTCTTCTGAAACTGATATGGAAACCTAGCAATGTGCTGATTCTTCGCCTGTTGCCTGAAGGCGTTAGAAACACTTTTATGACATTCAGGGTTTTATTGACTTGCAGCAACACTGCTGGAGCTGCTTTGCGCTGCCAATTTCTATTTCTCTTGCTTTTTAGAATTAGTAGGAAGTCAACCAAAGTCCTTGATTTACAATTATGAGATAAACACAATTGTAAGTAGTTGGATTTTTCTCACGGGTGTTTTATACTTTTCTTTTAAACCTATGATCCTGTTTTAATCTGTGCTTACGGATAAAGGTATATACTTGAAGTGTCACAAGGAAAACTGCCCTTTTCCATTATTCATTCAACCAAAACAATAGTAAAACTTTTTGTGGAACAGAAGAGATAGAAAAATGTTCACCTTACTATCTGACATGCAGGAAAAATAAAAATATGAATATATTTTAATCGGTATGAATTAAATGTTGAGACACATGAAGCTTAGGGGACGCTGCTGTTTGTTCTTTTGCTGCAAATGCTGTACAGGAATGCATCTGCTGAAACATATTTGTGCCATAGCCATAAAAAAAGAAAAAAAAAAAAAGATAATGACTCCAGATGACCCAGTACAACTGTAGCAACATACTTCTCTTTTTTAAACTGTGTATATTCTTCTTGTACACTGAAATATTGTAATTTTGCAAATTGAATCGCTTTAAAATGATTTGAATTGCTGTAAATAAGCCCTGGACACCTTTTTGCATTAAACTGAATGAATGATTCCTTGTTTGGTGTGAGTTTTGTCAGAATAATGTGGTATCTTCATTCTGATTTTGTAGTCATTTGTATTGATTAAGTTTGATGTCTTTAAAAACAAGCTGCTGACTTTCTTAAGTGTTTGATTAAATCAAGTTTGTATTTTTAAAAAGGTAGTGTTTTTTTTTTAAACCAGCTTGTATTGAGATGTAGGATTTATTTATTTTTTCTAGAAATGAAGTTGGTTTGCCAGACTGAGACAACTGAAGCTCTATGAGAGGAATGGTTTTAGCAAACAAATGCAATTTCGTTGTGCGTATTATAGAGACCCAAATATTTCACTTTTGATAAACAATCCCCAAAGAAGATGTCTTAATAGAAAATGGTTTGTGATATAAGTAAACAGTTTGGGTTTTTTTCTGTTTAACTTAAGAAAAGCTGTTGCAGCCTTCTCCTTGCTTTCTCTCTCTCTCTCTCTGTGTGTGTGTGTGTGTGTGTGTGTGTGTGTGTGTGTGTGTGTGTGTGTGTGTGTGTGTGTGTGTGTGTGTGTGTGCATGTGTTTGATCATCTGCAGGAGATGGAAAGTACGGTTCCTTCTACAACTTGGCACAAACACGTGCTTGGATAATTACATGTCTTCCACACAAAGACACACATAAACACACTTCATTAACATACACAATCTTGGTCACACATAAATAGCTTCTGCATTTGTATGCACACAATCACACAGAAGTGTGCGTGCGTTATGTGATTCAGAGCAGTAGTCCAGCAGGGTGGATTCCTCCATCTGCAGTGAAAGACACAAGTAACAGTGTTAACCCCTTGTGGTTTCAGAGTGAGAGAGCACAAAGAAAAGTCAGGCCGATTTATACGGTAGTGGGAGGACTTATATGAACTTTTGCTTTGAGTGTCTGATACAACCATCTTGTGTAGCACTTACATCTACATCTTCCACCGACTGCTGGTCAGTCCTGCATATCACCTTGGGTGGAAGTTTTAATCACTCGTTTGTGCACAACAGCTTCAACTCTAACACTAGCAGATTTTTTTGCATGATTTGCCGTCTTCAGGTCCTCCTACATTATTTCTGTTCAATTAAGTAAATAGCATTGACTTCTTCATATCAAAACTATGTTATACATTTTCTCCTAGATTTTTCTGGTAAAATGCAAAGTACCTTACGTTCTATCAATGATGGCAGATCATGCTGGCATAGATCATTACAGCAGATATAAACCATGATAGTACTGTCACCATGCTTCACAGATGACAGGAGTGTTTCTATTATTCAAACAACTGGTGGCTAATATAAACACCAACATGCTATCTTTTATCTCATCTGTTTACAAAACATATAGGCAACTTCCTTTTGGCCTCTTTGTGATCTTTATATCCGTGTTCTTCAAAGTTCCACCCAACAGTTGTTATATTAATCCTCTTAAACCTCATGTTTTTCAGAACTATATTTAATTTGATGTACAATGAAAAAAAAATCATGGCCCTTCATGGTGTTGCTTAAGTCATTGAATGATGATCTGTGAACATGCTAACCCACCGGCAGTGACTGTCTTTGCCTCAATGGTCAGTTGCAATGATGGGATAATTCATCAGTACACATTTCAACCAAAGAATAATAATTCTCAAGAAGAGGAAGAGCTGAGTATAAAAGGTCACAAGCACATGGAAGTAGTTGATAGTTGATATATTAACTTTTTCTCATATGTGTGGTTACTAAAAGGAAAGGATAAAGAGACTTTGTACTTAAAAAAATAGCATCTCTAAATAAAAAAAAACCCACCAATATCAGAAATCACCAATATCTGTCTTTGTATTATAAGTTTGATAGTGATGTCAGTGTTTTTTGTTTCCCTACTCATATGTGTGAAATCACGGTTTAAGGATTTGACAGGGATGTGTTGTGAAAAGCTTTTTCAGCAATAAAAACACAACACTACATCTAAAATGTATTTTAATGAAAATCTTTTGGCAATGGCAATACTTTGCCTGAGCAACGCTGTCATTACATAGGAAGTACTTCTAAACATGGCTGCACTTTGTGGTTTTCAGTGGTTTGATGGGAACCAGTATCTGTACTATTACCTACCGTGTAAAACACAGCAGGAACCAGGTGTGCACATACTGTAGCTTTCTTACTGCTCCTTTTCACATTTACTGTCTTTCTCACTCACACAGCCAGTGAAACAGCTCAGGGTGCTGTGGGTTTGTTTTTGGGGCCAAGAGGAGACATATTCAGGATACTGTGGTTGGAGACCTCTAGTATATTCTCTTCCTCTATTTGGTGCTGTGTGTATAAAGTGTGAGCCAGAGGAAAAACTATTCATTTCATTTAGTTGTGTCAGTGCGTTCAAAACCCACAAAAAAGTAAACCATTCCCAGCTTGGGAAACGTTCAGGACCACCACCTCCGTCATAGGTTTTTACCAAATGTTAAAGTGCATGGGAGGGACAGCATTAGTGGAACACTGACCAGCAGTGTGATCAAAGCATTGCAACAGAACAAATTCAAGCATACACAGCAACTCTGGACCAAATGATTTATCCATCCTTATCTATGGAACCTCAACTGCTTACTTTAGGTTTACTGAACAGATAACACCAAAGTAAGATAAAAAATACAGTCAGAGAATGAAAAAAAAAATTATATAAAACACAGATGACTATGTTAGAGCCATTTCATTTGAGAGAATCTCTGCAGCCCACTTTGCTTTGCAGACAGATATATAATTGTATCATTTGCATACATTAACATTTTTTGAAACTGTCAGGTAAATCATTAAAGTAAAGTACCTAAAATAAAGCCTTGCGGAATTCCTATTCTGCAAGTCCGATCAGGTGTATATTAGAGTATATATTAACACACTGCTCTTTGTGTTGAAGAGTTATGGAATCAAAGGCCTTTTTTAACATCCAAAATACTGCCCCCACCACTTTGGCTTCACATCATCACAAGATATAATTACACGGGAAAAAAATTTGTGACACTTCAATTAAAGCTTTAACAAGCTAGTAAACAGAGCTGCAACAAAGCTGTGCTCTGTGACGTGCAATAGGTAATATTGAGCTGTAAAGCCATTTAACTCCACTGATTTTGTTGCAACACAGATTCAAGGAATACTTGTAACGTTTCCTTTTGATTGCTCTGTATAAATATACACCATGACATTTGAACTGCACCATAAATACTGATGATGGATGGATGGATGGATGGATGGATGGATGGATAGATGGATGGATGGATAGATGGATAATATGCAGTCATATACAGTATTAGTCAGATGACTGTTTATCAGGAATCCAGTAAACAGGATGATCCAGACAGAGCTGCAAAGAAATTTATGATTCCGTTGTTTATAGCAAGCATTCAGACTTTACAAGCAGAAAGATTGCAAAGTGTCCAGAATAAAGCAGGAAGAACTTCAGCGCTTCTTATCAACAGACATGTTGTGACGGGGAAGGAGCCTGTCTGCACCTTGGATAGTGAACTGCTGGCTGTAGCTTTCTTTCCATGTTGTCTATCAAGAGTTCATCTTTAGTTACCTAATGATGTAGCATGTGATGGCATTAGCTCAGTTGTTCCTAGGCAACAAACACAACACTCCTCATGTTGTGCTTGTTCATGGTGATATCTGGATATTATCAATGTGTCTCTCTTTTCTGTTCAGATTAGTTTTTTATTTAGCTTTTTTTATAATCTTGACTGCAACAATATACAGTTTAAACATTAAAGTGAAGTCCTGTTTTATGTAAGAAATAGCTTTTCTTATTTTTTTTTTCTTTCTGTATGTCATGTACATACAACAGATGCTCTGACGGCGACATAACAAACCAAAACTCCCCAGTGAGACCTGACATGCAGCCCATCACGGCATCTTTTACAGTCAGGCTTGTGTCCAACAGCTTATGCATGCCATCACAACAGTTAGTATCTCCAGCTGAATTCAGTTTCTACATGAGGGTGATTTTACGCAAACCTTGTGGGTTAAGCAGCTATTACTACGTGCACCCATTATCACCTTATCAGAACACACCCGCTCCCAAGCTAACAGCAGACACAAACCTAATATGTAAAAACAGATGTTATGTAATAGATAATATGAATGCAAATTGGATGTTCTGCTTTGCATGCAAACTTAGAATTAATGGAAATCTGCTCGTCTGAAATAGAGTCTGACTAAAGTTATTGGCTTATTACATATAAACTGGAAATCTTTTATAGATTGTAGTTTTTACATTATGATATTTATATATATATATATATATATATATATATATATATATATATATATATATATATATATATGTGTGTGTGTGTGTGTGTGTGTGTGTGTGTGTGTGTGTGTGTGTGTGTGTGTGTGTGTGTGTGTGTGTGTGTGATTACATCATTTGTATAATTTCTACCGAAAATTTCAGCCTTATTTTCTCAATTTGAGAAACACACTGTCTGCCCCCTGGCAGTACTTCTAGACCTAGCAGAGGGCACTTTTCTATGCTATTTTTGGGTGGAGTCTGTAAGAGTTTAGAAGTCACTTCAGCCGACTGCTGACATCTACTAACCTCAGGCCTGGTTTGACAAGTTCTTCTCAGCTTCCATGGAAAGGGAGAGTTGTAAGATCCTATATCATCTTTTTGTTAAAAGTCACCAGAATTGCATTTTTCTTGATCTTCCTGCGTCAGCAGACTCTACCACTGGATCTCAAGAGTGTGAATAACGTCTGATTGGAGTTTGGACTCACAAAGACAAGAGATAATGAAAGCAGCAGTGGAAGGATGCTGGAGATGCAGCTGGCAGGCAGCAGAAAGCTGGGAAGGCCAAAAAAGAGCTTTCTGGATTTAGTGATAGAGCCTATGCAGTTAGATATGCAAAAGAAGAAGAAAACACCATAGTGTCTTAACTTTGCTCCTACATCTTGTCACAATATGGTAATTTGTGGCTGCATAACAGATCAAGAAGGCAATGATGCAAATGTCAAACTCAACTGTGACTTCCTTGAGCTATGTTCACTACTCACACTGAATACATCCTCTCGTGTCTACGCACAGCATGTTACAAAAAGTTTGATATCACAATATTAACATTAATGCTTTTATGAGGAAGAAAATTTTTAAGAAAGTTGATTTGAATTCAACAGGTTTTAGGTTTTACTGGAAAAAGGTGTTGATTGGTTGAAGTGTTGAAGAGTTGAGTATTTACAGAGAAGCTGAGATTTGCATTTTTCCAGCAGTATTTTATGTGTGAAGTGCGTTCTTGGACAGAGGCTTGCATCACATTATGCTTCCTCTTTTCAAGATTTTATTCTTGTCATCTCTTGGAGCGCTCTTTCTCAAGGAGCGCTTCCTATGAAACATGGTGTGCTTTTGATGATTCCTTATCACTTCACAAGGATGCAGCTTTCGAAGAGAATCTGTGTATGCCTGTGCACATACCAGCCTACGAGCCTGTTTTTGTGTTGTATCAAAGCATTGCTGTATGTGAGTAGCACTGCAGTCTCAAGTACACTGTTGCAGCTACTTGGCTCAGTGTTGCATCATATTTATGGAGACAGATCTGCAGCTGTGGAACAGTTAAGGCCAACATATACCACCAGACTCATGGGGGCGAATAAGGTGAACCTCACAAACTCAAGCTAAAGAAGGGACAAATGAACCAAACTAAAGGAAGCAAAGTCAACTTATATAACAGCAACCACAGCAAAGGAAAGCAGTGAAGCTTAAGGGGGCAGACAGACACAACCAAGCTTGATAAACACTCAAGACAATACTTAATGAGACTAATTAGGCTACAACAGTCTGACGTAAATATGGCCACGACAAAACATGTCAGAGTAGACCAAGCCAAAAAACACTCCCTGTCATCATGTTCAAACAGGATCAGAATAAAACAATCAAACTACACTCAGGAAATGTAACCTGAACATGCACACACAGATAGAAAATCAATCAACAAATAATGGTACAGGAAAACCACACCTGATGTCCCGTATGATGTTGACATATACTGCCACGATCTTGTGGTTTCAAAGATCAGTGCAGGTTATTTTAAGTTTCAAATTTATATTTTCCTTTCTGTATAGCTTTAACCACCAAAAGGACTCTTCTGGTATCAGGGATTTAAGGATAAAACAGGCTATAACTATCTGTCTCATTTCCCAGTTTTTGTCCCTCACATCTGTAGCATATTTTCACCCAATTCTTGGCTGAGGTGTGCTTGTAGTAAATTTTTAAATAGGTTGGGTTTCCCATTCTCAATTTATGAAAAAACATTTTTATTATATTTCCACATAGAAAAATTAACTAAAAGGAAATCACCCAGTACCTCACTTTAAAATTGTTGCTCAAAGTATCTCAGACAATAAAAACTTCAGTCAAGTCAAGATTAACTACATTGTGTTGGGTTCCTTAGCCAGCCTGTTTTTTACGAATCAGCATCACATGAATATTCCATTTTGCACCCAGTTGAAATGAACTACAGGGAAATGTACTGAATTGCAAACAAATGTTGGACTTAAATGGATTGTAATTAACTTTTTAAAGTCTGAGTGCTTCTTTGCATGAAGTGCCTTAAAAATTACTTTGTCAATTGTTGTCACGCAAGTAAAGTGAACTGAATTAAATTTATTATATATATATTATATTATTATTATAAATATTTCTAACTTTTGCATGCTCAGTGCTCACAGTGGTGACAAAATATAACAAAGTATAGCTACTTTGCTGTGAACAACAAAAGGCTCTTTACAAGTATTGCAAAGGGCATTTAATGTACTTTACAAATAAAAATAAACATAACAAACAACAATAATAATCATTTTATTCTAACGATTATTTTTAGGGCCCGAGCACTTACAGTGCGAAGGCCCTATTGTATCTGTAGGAATTCTTTTCCTCGTTTTTATTTTTCCGACGAAATCAGTGCCTTTTTGCCCCCCTAAAAGTGCCCCAAAAGTCACCAAATTTTGCACGCAAGCCAGGCCTGGCGAAAAATTTGGTATTTCATGGTTTGCATTAATGGGCGTGGCCTAATGGCTCAACAGCGCCCCCTAGAAAACTTTGTGCCTCGAGCCCCACAATATGGTTTGACATACATGCACGAAAATCACCTGTAACATGTCGCAACTTAAAGAAAAGTCTCTTGGCTCTATGGCCGAAACCGAACAGGAAGTCTGCCATTTTGAATTGTGTAATTTTGCCGCAATTTATTTCTTTGGCCGTTTCTTCGCCCGAACCGTAACGTGCACCCAGGTGTGTTATACATCAAAATGTGCGTCTCCATCCTGAGACGACGCACATTTGTGCTTCATTTTCATTGACTGGCCTCTTGACCCATTTGTCAATTTTTATGTCCTTGATCCCTCTCTTGATGTGTCAAGTCATCTCACTTGAGATCTAAGCGGCGCAGTCAAGGATAGATACAAGAAAATATGTTACGAGGCAGCAAAGTTTTGATGAAACGAGGCATCCTTCCTTGAGAGCCATCAGTTTGTATTATGTCACTCACAGGACACATGTGACACAGTTGCATCATCTAACCATTGTTTTGTGGGTGCCTGTGACTATATTTCATTATTTCTATCACATCAGCATTAAAGGTATAGTCTGTGATGATCATATTCAAAAACATTTATTGTTATACTGGGTGAAATGGTCCTTCCATCCTGAGAGTAGCCAGTGAATAATATGTTCAGAAAAAGGAAAGAAAGAAATCCGACCTCTCTGACAGCTTTAATCCTGTAAAAACTCTGACCAATCTGTTTTTTGCGCACCGAATGGCACGGATTGGTCAGAGGACCAGAGGATTGGCAGGGGGGAAAGAACCAATCAGATGCCTTCATTTTAAGTCCCGCCCACGCCCCCCTCCGTCCCATGAGCGCACGCTCCGTGTCCACTTCCCACGGGTCCTCCTCGGCTCAGAGTGTCCCAGGGCATTGGGGTAACACGGAACCATAAATCAGCCTTACGGCGTACCCTATGCCGTAGGCTCTGCGTTGGTGTAACGCGGAACCATAAATCAGCCTTCAGTGTGTGTGCTGTTCTGAACACTTCTCTGTCGGCTCCCTCCGTCGAGACACAACTTTTGCGGTATGCGTTCATTGTTGTGTCTAAAAATGATTCACAGTGCCCACCCAATCAGAAACGGTACAGATATTCTGTGATATTTTTTTATATTTATAAAAAAATAAAATTATAAAAAAATAAAGGATCCCCATAACTTTGATTGGGTGGGCAGGACGCACGTTTGGGTGGGCACAGCCCACCCCTGCCCCCCCCTAAAACCAGCCTCGCTTACAGGTGAATGAGACATGGGGTAGTTTTGTTGAAAATGTGCTAAAATGTCCTGGAAAACTCGACTCCTGCAAATGTGCGTTCCCCAAAGTTTGTGGGGGCGTGGCTTTGGACGGAGCGCTGACGGGAGGGGGAGAGGGGGCGGGGCTTAGAGGCGTTGCCACTTTCAAATCTTGCTAGCTCTCCAAAATCAAGGACTATACCTGGCAGCCAGACATGCACTTTTTAAATAAAAAAACGATACCATTTTCTAAACAACTTCTCAAATGTTTGTGATGTGCTTTGGTATCTATGTACAATACAAAACCTTGTCAGTTTATATATTTATTTTTACTGTAAGTCTTTTTACTCTGGGGCACTAACAAACGTGTGCCTTCAGACAGTCAAATACCAAAAGAGAAGAAACAAAACCTTTGCACTTCACTTTGGTTTTCAATGGAAACATGTTACAATGATGAGACTTAACCACTCAGATCAAATGATTAGAGAACAAAAGTGACAAAAGACCTGTTCGCAAAACTGGTTGACCAATAAAGTGGTTTGTGAAGTGATAAGGCCGCTGACTCACACTAACAAGAAGAGGAATTGAGTTCTGATGTTTGATTTTTACACGGCTTTTTTTCACATTTTCTTTTAAATAAATGCGCTTGACCTATAAGAGGTGTAAGGGGGAAAGAGGCTACTGCGAGGTTTTAAACCACTGATTTATTTTCCCTGTTGCTATATATATATATATATATATATATATATATATATATATGCATATGATGTATATGTATACTGTATATTAGTTTTAGAGAAACGGTTGTGCAATAAAGCAGGTGTGTTTATAGCCAAACCAGTAAACTGAAGAATTCTACATCAGTAACCAGAATTGTCACGACAGAAACGCCAATTAATAAGAACTGGGACATGACCCAGAGGTTTTATGAGGAGTTCTTTTGTTGTATCATTATCTCTCCGGATGGTGCAACTTGGCTGGAGGCAGAACACCATGAGCCTAAACCAGTTTCTAGGTGAGTTGTTTTGTTAGCCACAGCTAGAAGCATTCAACCTAAGGCAAAGGTTGGCCCCGAACTCTTACAGGCCAAACGCAGAATCATTTGTGGTCTAACAGAACAGTTAACAGCTTTATTGTAAGATTGATCTAAATAGCTAATGCTTAAATGTTTAATGTTAAATATTTTTGGGCCCTGTTTAAACTTTTAAAATTGTACAATTTTTAAACACATAAAGCCCTTTTGCTACATATAATGTATGAAAAGTGATTTATAAATAAAGGTTGATTGATTGATTTATTCTACTTTGAGTTATTGGTACAACAGACATGTATGCTTGATGTAATCAGTCACTGGATGTTTAAATGTGTGTAAATACTACTTTTGCCACAATTTTCACTCTATCCAATACTGTGCATGTAGCAAATCTTAAAAAAACACAGCCTCGGGTTACATGTTCATTCAATACGATAAAAAAAAAATTCTGTCCTAAATGTACCAACTTACAAAAACTAGTACAATAGTCATATCAAAATAATTGATTTCAATCCGTCAGTTATATTTGTTCAAAAATAAACAACAAACAGAAAAATATAAATATTTATTATTATTATTCTTAGTGACATTCCAAAAGTTCATGTATAGTCATAAGTTTAAAAAAAATTTTTTGGTCTATGAACCAGTGCATATTTATCCTCTCAATTATTTTCCAGACTTGCTTCAGTCCCAAGGGCAGCTTTTAATACCTGGATATCCACATCTTTAACACATCACAGCTGCTCAGCAGAGCTCAACAACGCCGGTACTTTCTGAGGATGCTGCCCAAGATACTCAAGACCTCAGATCCAGCACAGAATGTTTACACAGAAGTATGAAATGCAGAACATTTAGACTAAAGCACTATTTGATCCCTACTACCATCTTCTAAGCAGCAGGAGTTTGAAATCATGAAAAATCTCATTCAACTGTACAGCACGTGTATTTGCTCACCCATTCGCTGACTACTGCTCGTATGGCAGATGTTGTATAATGATTTTCACATCATGTAAACAGTTTAGTTTATTTGCAGCTCTGTATTCACCTGTATATTTATAATTCTGCTAAGTTTATATTTATTTTGTATTTTTCAAATCTCTTTTGACATTGTTAAATCTCTATCCTGTTTGGCATTCGTTGTGGACAGCAAAGGAAGAATTTCATGGTACAGGGGACATTAAAATTAACTTTGAATCCTATGCAGGGTTAGTATCTCAACACTCTTCAGTGGAGAGGCAGGAAACGCCCTGAGCAGGTCCATCATAGCAACATACAGGCTTATTCACACTAACTTCTGTAGTTAGTCAGTTGATAATCCTGACCAACGATGCTTGTGTTTGCATTTGTTTTTCTTTTCTTAAGTGTGAGTTTTTGGGGATTTGAAGTGTGAATCTTGTAGCTGTGAGGCTACAGTGCTAACCACCACACCACTGTACTGTCCTTTGTAATAACAAGCACGTGAAATGCCAAAATACACTCGACTCATAGCGGCACCCGCAGATCATATCAGCTCCATCTTCATAAAGATCCTTTGCATTTACAAATTGTTTGTTTTCTTGCATTTTATAATTTAGTTGAGGGTTTTATATATTCTTTAGATTATGTTTAGTGAGAGGTCAAAACTAACATGGAAACAGCAGTTTCTGTGCTGTGTGTATTATTATTTGTGTCAGTAAAGAGTAACTTACCATAAAAGGTAACAATATGACATTAGTTACTGGAAATGATGAACTTTTTCTGACTGATACACTTCCTGTACCGGCTCTCGTGCACAACTTCACTTCCTGTTTACGACTGTAACATCCCACAAAGCTCTGCTCCTTTAATATAGGAAATGCTACACACACACACCCCCCGTCCCCCTCAAAAGAAAAAAAAACTGCAGCCACCTGAATTTCAGCGAGTAACCAAGGCTATTGTAATCTCATTTTTGCTTCACTGTAAAGCCAGAGAGACGAGTCACGCTTTTGATTTTTGATTGTTTGAAAAAGAAAACAATGAGATGACTGTCTAAAGTCATATACAGAGTGCTGGTGGTCACATTTTAAAATAACAACACTAACGGCATACTTTATATACATCATCATATAGTCCACAGGCTTTTTCTTTTAAAATGTTTGTAGGGGGGAAACATGCACCAATAAAGTAATTATTATGAGAATTTAAGAAACTATAACGCCCTCAAGTTTAGCTTGCAGGAGGGGGTAGGTTGTTTCTCGTTTTCCAGCTAATTTGTAGGTTACCACTAGTATATTGTTGCCTGTATATTACCTCTGGCCAGTAGGTTGCAGCAGTGGTGCCACCAAGAAGGGAAACTACCACTGTAGTCGCGTTTCCATTACACTTTTGTGCAAAAGAAAATCAAATCTCTGAATCTGTGAATAAGGTAGCGCTGCAGGGGGGTGTTTCCATTGAACTGAGTTTTTCAAATAAAAGTAGTTCTTCTAACTCTTATCTTATCTTGCAAGACTTCACTTCAAAACATCAAAAAAGAATATCCTCAAGATTGTAGAAAATTGATTCAAACATCTTTAAACTTTGACAAATTATTGCTCCTGCTGCTCAAAGAAGTAGAATGAATACAGAGGCTGTATTATTCAGAGGCAAAGCCTGTATGCAATGCATAATGATTAAGTAGTGGTATAGCACAACTATATCGTATAAATGAGGACAAAAAAAGCTAGAAACTATATTTTGTTGACTTTAGATGGACTGGCTACACATCAGGCGCTGCCAGAGAGGTGGAAATTTGCAACAAAGCATTTGTAATTCACTTTTGCGTATAACTGGATAATAGAATCACCTGAAAAACCACTTCCTGGAAGAGTAAAAAGGTTTATTCGATATTCAGGAGGTTTTTCGAATTAGTGTCGTTTCCATTTCAGGGTTTCTTTTTAGCAAATTGGTTTTGCGCAAATCTACAGGTACTGTAAAGGCGCCTATTGAGAGAACTGTTTCCTTTTCTCCGGTGAGGGCTAGGGTTAGGGTTAGGGTTAAATGCTTGCATGTATAAGACCAGACCATCAACATGGTTTTATCTGTATATTAACTAGATGAACAACTGAAAGTTGTTTGAAAAATCTGTTCTTCTTTATGTTTTGCTGTTAACTTTATTGTTTGCCCTATAAAGATACATTTGGATGAAGGTATTCTTTATGTAAGCCAAAAAAACAAAACAAAAACAATCAGTTGAATTTACTGTAAGTTTAGCCAACTGTTCAGATTTCACATGTGCAGTGTAGGAATGAATGAAAAACTTTAAGCAACTGTACATTTGTGAACACAGATTTTCAAGTGGTGTTATTTCCTGACCTAGTTGAGTTTTATTTTCAAGAGCGTAACCGAATGTTGACCTGTTATGCAGTTTTTTTTGTTTTTTTGTTTGGTATGAATTGATTAGAGATGAGCCAATGGATAAGACACAGCTGTATCTGTGGTGGTGACAGTGGTGGAGCAAGTTGAAGAGGAGCTTCCTGCCAGCAACACAAACTATCCCACACCCGTGTGTCCAGTTCCAAGAAACAGATAAGCTGAGATTTCATCACGGTAAATAAAAAGAAAAAAAAGAAAGCAAAACCATTCTACCCAGGTAGATAAATATTGGATTTTTTTTTAACAGAGGTCTGGGGTTTTATTTGTATGCTTTTTGATTTGATGACACTGTTTTAGGAATAAAGTAGGAAAAAAAAAAACATAATAACCAAGAAAACTGTCATTTTCGTTTCATCTACTCCTCTTTCAAAAGTTCCCTTTACACTAATTGTACTGGTAGTTTATACCAGGTGCCTCCCTTTCATTACAAACATAAAAATATAATTAAAGGTTTTTTATTACTTTTACTTCTTGTTTCTTACCGTCTGTGTACTTGTAAGGGGGCCTTACTGGACCACTTTAGGGTTTATAGCGCTGGCGTGGATTCAATCCTTTCATCTAAAGTTACACTTTTCCCTTTTGCCTTCATTTTTTATATATAGGATGAAGATTATGCATAGTTAGATCTCTGTTTTTCACAAAAAAAATCAGATGATACATTCAGAATTAACCATGATTATGTAATCACAATCATATGTAATAATTGCAACTATGTTTATATTAGATATATGACCTATACCCTTATTGTCTCATTTGTTTGAAAATCCTGACCAAACTCACTAAAATAATGTCATATTCTTTTCTGACGAGTAGACTGTGATGCATTTTTTTTTTAATGACATGCTGTGTATGTACCTGCAATGTGTAGACTTTGTTTAAAATTGCTTACGAAAGGTGAAATGTCAGGCTCACATTGCAATAGCTGTATGTATTACTATATGCATATAGTATGACAAATAATAGGTTATTAAAATGTCAATATAGTGACAGCCATTCACAAGAATCGACAGGGAGTAATTATGTTTGAGTAGCTGAATTTCATTTTCACTTGCCAAGTTTCAGAAAATGAGTCATGGATACAACGTATGTGGTATCTCTTGTTTTTGGTCTAGATTAAAGTAGCAATTCTACTTCTCTTTTGTTCTCTGACTTAGTTTATAAAGTCAAACATATATCCTTACTTGTTTTTTCTACTACATAACCTGTGCAGCTTTTTCTCAGGAAATGTGACATCACTTGTGTCATATGAGTCTAATGTTGTAGGACTTTATGATGGCAAAAGCACAAAAAGCCAGCCTTCACAACAAACATACAGATGTGTGTCTGTAAGTACTGATGCCCAATGTAGAAAGTATTGGAGGTTCAAATGAAAAGTTTAGCCTTTTCTCTGCTCCCGTGCCCTCGGGGTTAATGACAGGTTTCTATCACACAACATATAATTGCTGGCAGTTAGCAGAGCAAACACGTCATTCAGTGACTCACAGCATAACTGTCTCCTGGTTGTCCCGCAGACAAAAGAAGCTGTTATTCTCCTTTAGTTTGAGAAAAGATTAATGGCTCTCATCAGACACTTCATCACTTTCCACATGTTCTGATAATAAATATCCCTTTTGTGATATTTGCAGAAAAGTCATTTACTAATTCACGTCTGAGTGCAATTAATTACATTAAAAAATATGAGGTGCTGTAAAACAGCTGATCACTGCCTTCCTACCGGCAGCTGTTAGCTGAACAAATGGGTCGCTGAATGCTGCCAACCTTCTGTCCGTCTAATACATTTTAAAAGGTAAAAATAGTGGTTACTTTAGAAGACACTGAGGTCATATTCTGTCATTTTCCCCCGGAATTTGGTGGTTTTAGTGGAATACAATTAAAATCTTACACACGGTGGCTATTTTACTGCTGAACCTATCATTTTTAGACTACTTTTGGCACAACAGAAATGAGCGGACAAATGAAAGATGCTGCATTCTGCCGGTAAAATTCTGCCCCAGGAAAAAATAAGGATTTAAAACATATTGTATATTACATGTGCATGTTTGGAAACACAGTAAAATGCTTGGAGATATTATAGGTCAATAAAAAAAATAAATCTGGAAGATACATGTCTGCCAGGCACTTATCACTTTTAAAAGTATACCTTCTCAAAATTGGAGAAATAAATTGAGCCCCTGGTGATTATCTGCAACATGAGAAGACAATCCACATGAATGAAGAAGAATAGTTGTGTATTGTTTGTATCTCTCTAGATCACAAAGTTGAGCCCCTTCGGGTATTTCAAATTAAAGTAACCGTCAGTCAGATGGCAGGATGGTTTTGTAAAAAGGCTGTGTATTGTGTTCACAGCTGTGAAATCAACTAATCATGTTCATTTGTGTTGTTGTTTTATTCTTTTTTTATGGCTAAACAAGACCAAAGTGTAATGGGAATCAGAAGTAGATATCAGCTAACATCATTTCAAGTGTCTGACTGTGACTGTAAGTGCTGGGTCTGACAGGAATATCCCATGGTAGGGAGTTGTGCACAACTCCACCACCAACCCCCCGTCCACATATAAATACAGACTTTTTTGGTCTTTAACTCACTTATTTTGTAACCATGTGACAAAATGACTTTACTCCAATATGCAATTATTTTACTATCTGTGGTCACGGAAAAGTGACATGGTGAAAGATAAATTAATATTTTGAAGGAAGTACACTTCCAGGGTCGGATCAGTGCCAATAATAGTAGTTTAGGCTATGCTTTGTTGATATGCCTTATGCAGCTTTTTCTCACTGCAATTACCTGCCACTGACTTATGAAAATCCTTTGTATTAATAGTTTGAAATTAATTTGGAGGCTTTTGAAAAAAATACATTCCATTGTTATTTATATAGCATCTATATAAACAGATGTAGACAGGAGACACATGACGTGGGTGGAGGGTGGGACTGCAGGTCAGCATGCTAGTAGATATCCTATAGATGCATCTGTCTAGACAGGTAGAGGTAAACACTTGGATGATCAGCAGGTGGGACTGCAGGTCAGCATGCAGCTCTGTAGGCTCTGGCCTGCAAACATATAAAGAAGAGAAAAGGAGGGGGCAGACCAGCACAACAAACAATAACAATGGAGCGCAGGTATGCTTATGAGATAGCTCTAATTGTTAACTGTGGATTGAGCTTAACAAAGAAAAAAGAAGAAGAAAAAAGAGGAAAGGTAAAATATTAGCAGCACCACTCAGTGGATCATGTTGGTGTCCCCCTGCAGAGTGGGCCTATGGCAGCATATCTAGGATGAAGCTGTGTTTAAGACCAGCTGCTCTAGTCTAGTCCTGTAGCTGCAGCTATGACTACTGGCTCTAACACACTAGAGTTTACACTAACTAGAGGCTTTACCAAACAGAAACATTTTAAGTTTGGTTTTAAAGATGGAGGTGGTGTGTCAGCCTCCTTAACTCAAATTGGAATTAGTTCCATAGTAATGGTGCCTGATAGCCGAAGACCCGTCCTCCAAATCTACATTTGGATACTTGAAACTACGAGTAAACGTACACTCTGAGAACGGAGAGCTCTGTTAGGAACATAAGGTCCTATCAGGTCTTGCAAATAACGCTGAGCTATGACGCTTAGGGTTTTATACGCAAGTAATAGAATTTTCAATTGGAATCTAAATCTTACGGGGAGCCAATGGAGGGAGGATAAAACTGGATAGATGTGCTCTCTCTTGCTGATTCCTGTCAGCGCTCACACTGCTGCATTTTAGACATCCTGTTAATAATACATTACAGTAATCTAGCCTAGAAGTGACAAACTAATTAGTTTTTCAGCATCACTCAGGAAGAAGATGTACCTAATCTTATTCTTTGCGATATTACGGAGATGAAAAACCCTTTGTCTGACAAACCTATGTGCTGTTTAAACAACAAATCCTGATTGAAATTACCTCCAGGATTTCTTAGTCGTACTAGAGGCCAGTGCAAAATCTGTTCCTAAGGTGTTTTGGGAACAAAAACAATGTTTGTTTTATTGGAATTTAGAAGTAAAACATTTGAAAATTAAAAAAGACGTGCCTGAAGTTTGGTTAACTGTTCTGTTACACCTGGCTTCAGAGACGAATTCAGCTGCTTATCATCAGCCTAACAATGAAAACTGATGCTGTGGTTTTGGATCATATTTACCAAGTGTTGCATGTATAAACTGAACAGGACTGGCCCCAGCACTGAACCCTGCAGGACACCGTAGCAAACCCACATTTGTGCAGAAGAAACTTCTTTAACATTAACGCACTAGAATTTGTCTGATCCATATGATTTAAACCAGCCTAGTGTTGTCCTACACCAATCCATTATTTGAGGCCATAAGAGGGTCAATAGCGACTCTAACCAGTGCTGCTTTTGTGCTATGATGTATTCTGAACCCTGACTGAAAAACTTAAATAAATCATTTCTGTACAGGTGGTCAGATAACTAGCTTGCAACTACCTTTTCCAGAAATATAGTTATTCATGGGAGGTCAACAGAAGGTTGTTGTTTTTTTAAAAGCTTTTTGTGGCACTAGTGGCCTTTATTGTGAAAGTAGGTGGACAGGAAATGGGTCGAAAGAGGCGGGAAGATGCGCAGCATTGGCTGGGACTCAAACCTGCGCTGCTTGCACCCTCTGTAAATGGTGCCTGCTCAACCCACTGAGCTATCGAGGGCCAAGAGAAGGTCTTTTTATAGTAAAGGTTTAAATGTGACAAAATCTGCTGCAAATATCCTGATTTTAGAGATAAGTTGATCTGGTCCAATGTTGTCTTATCAATAAGAGAGAAAACATTTTTGAGGAGCTGAGCTGGGATAGGGTCTAACGGACATGTGGATGGTTTACCTTTACTGATGATTGAGCTCAGCTCAGGGAGGTCTGTAGGACCAAAACAGTTTAGAGTCAGGTCAGGATCTGAGGAAGTTCCTAGTCACATTTCCATTACCCCTAGATTTGCTCAAGCCTAAACATTGTAAAGAAAAACCTGTAGTGGAAACACCTTTAATTTGAAAAAAAACAGTCACAAATCTCAAAAACCTTTTTTTTATGAGGTGGTTTTTCAGATGTGTCAGTAATTGATTTTATCGCACTTTTTGCACATTCGCACATCTCCTGCAGCGCTGGATGTGATGTAGCCGGTCAATCTGAAGTATTTTAACACTACTTAATCATTGCGTTACATAAGGGCTTTGCCTCTGAATAATCATTTGAATGATCATCCGCTGCCCTCATCTTCTGTCGATTTATTTTTGCAACGGCAATCATTTTTCAATTTGTCCATTTTCTTTAAAGTTGAGATGTTTTTCATTGTGATGAAAAAGACATTTCGCAGGACGAGATGTGGAGATATGGAGAGAAATCTATAGGAGAGTTATGCTCTTACAGACAAAAATACTGTTCAATGGATTCATAGAGAATCATATATCATGCTAGGTTGTGAATTTTTGTCATAACTTTTCTATTCAGTCTTATGATTGAGTCTGAAACCGAGGCTTTATTACCCAGCAGAGAGTATGTATTTAATGCAAGCAAAACTGTCACGTAGCAAACCCAGGATACATCCTGCTTTACTCTGACAATATAGTTACACTTTATGAGATGAGTCTTTAGCTAATTCTGGTGATCTACTCTTGAGACTCTTTAGTCAGACGATAAATAGATAAATTAAAAAAAAAGATAAATAATCCAAAACAGTTATTTTCTGTAAGGTTAAATTATTTAACAAAAACTTGTTTTTGGAGTGAATCAAAAGTAAACAGTTTTATCTGGTACAGAAAAAAAGGAAGATAAGATAGATTAAAGGTGCAACTTTACATGTGTGAAGCTCTAGTTCATGTTAAGGTTTTCCACATCATTTCATCCTGTCGTGCCAAGGGCCTTATTACACCACTGCACTTATTGCATCAACCATTTGACTCACTGTAAAACTGTAAAACAAGCAGCCAGACAAACAAGTGTAATCTCTGTAAAGCTGGAAGAAGACTTTTGAAATCCCTCTTACAGTAAAAAAAAAAAAAAGGTTGTTGTTACAGAAACTATACCACAGGTTTCAGAATCAAAAGATTTCAGATCTTCAAAAGTAAAGATATCAAAGCTACCCCATCACCTCAGGCAGCTAAACATCTTCATCCTCCTGAGGTGGATATTTCAGACTTAACTCCAGGGAAAATGATGCGAGGTATCCCTAACAGAAGCTAAAATTTGAAAGACTTGTGGAACATCCTTGATAAAATTTTCATTTATTTATTTTTGAAATGTAGCAAAATGTTGTTTGAGGGGCTGTATTGCAGTGTGTTGCCATCCCCTGTGGTGTTTTCTTGTTTCTGCATACTTCCATTGCATCTATCTGTTTTGTTTTTTTCACTGTGTGTTATATCCTTATTGAAAATGCACAAATAAAAGCGTGCAATGGATTCCCTGAAGGTGAAAATATTTACAATAACGGCAAATAAAGGCCATTCGACATCATTTTTATGCTTGATGTTCCTGAAACTAACTCAAACGTTCGTCAGTATTATTATTTCCTAAAAAATATTGGGTTGAGCCTTAAATTGATGCAGAATGAGCAGATGTTTTGTCTTTGCGTGGGGCAGAACTTAGAATGAAAATATTAAAGTCCTTCTAGCTTTAATTTAGTTTTATGTTTAATCTAGCTAGTTTGTATATATCAATGAAGGTACAACAGTAATTCTACTTCAAAATCTTCATGGACAGGATTTGCTGCTCTTCCACAACGAGAAAAGCGGAGGTGTTTCAGGAGTCCCTGGGAAGTTTTGCTCAAGTCTAACTGGGATGTGAACCTGAATAAAAGAAAGTTAATAAATAACAAAAAAAAAAGCAAGTGTGTCTCCTAACACATTAAACTGAATCATAATTGCACCGGATCATAATTACAGTGATTCATGCTAAACACTCAAAGGAACCTGAACGTAACTGTTACGTGCCGTAGTGTGTGTGGGTGTTTTCTCTTTCTGCTTGTTGCAGGAGCTGCTGGGACGGAGCCTCACAGCTGTTGCCCATCTACAATCAGGAGGCTTCCCAGGTGTGACAATCAGGAGCTGCTACAAAGGAGAGTGGAGTGGAGCTGCCGGGTGGCTGTCCTGTGTGGACCGTGGTGTCTGCTGTGTCCGTGGACTGCGTCAGTGCTCCCCAGAACCGCTGTCTCACCACCTTGCGTTCTGCCAGTGTTATTTGATTTAGGTGTATCCTACAAGTGTGTAGCGAGGTTAATTTGGTTCCTAGAGACGGGTGTTATTCTTGAATTGTCCTGATCGTGCTTGGTTGTCCCTCCTTTTGAGTGGATTGGTTTTTGTTAAATGGCTAGTCCTTGTTGTCCTCGGTTTTTGGAGGTTTGTTTTGTGTTTAACAGTTTGAGACCTTTTTTATTAATAAAATCCCTGAATTTTGTTTACACTCCCAGCCGTCATCTTTTTTCCTTACCGGGAAATTTCTACTATTGTTGCTCCTGAACCTCCTAGACCGGGGATCGGCAACCCGCGGCTCTAGAGCCGCATGCGGCTCTTTAGCGCCGCCCTAGTGGCTCCTGGAGCTTTTTCAAAAATGTTTGACCTTTTTTTTTTTCCTTTTTTTTTCTTTTTTTCTTCCCGTTTCCTTTCCTTTGTAATCTCAACATTTCAACTTTTTTCTGAACCTCCTCTGAACCTCCTAGACCGGGGATCGGCAACCCGCGGCTCTAGAGCCGCATGCGGCTCTTTAGCGCCGCCCTAGTGGCTCCTGGAGCTTTTTCAAAAATGTTTGACCTTTTTTTTTTTCCTTTTTTTTTCTTTTTTTCTTCCCGTTTCCTTTCCTTTGTAATCTCAACATTTCAACTTTTTTCTCTAAATTTTGACTATTTCCTCGACATTTCAACTTTTTTCTCAACATTTTGACGTTTCCTCGAAATTTTGACTTTTTCCTCAACATTTCGACTTTTTTCTCGAGATTGTACTTCAACATTAATCTCGACATTTCAACTTTTTTCTCAACATTTCGACTTTTTTCTCGAAGTGCATAATGAAAAAAAAAAATCTTCCCCTAGTTATAACTAATATAGCTACATGCAGCATGTGTTGCCTTCATTCTAAGGCTTATAAAAGACTTTTCATTTTTTGTGGCTCCAGACATATTTGTTTTTTGCATTTTTGGTCCAATATGGCTCTTTCAACATTTTGGGTTGCCGACCCCTGCACTAGACTGTTCAGTACGTAACCGTGACCATGTAAATGTTGAAAGGAAACCCACAAGGAGGTCAAGGGTGTATCATGCATGTCAGATATATTCTTAATTAGATATCTGCCTGATTTTCCAGCTGCCGTCTATCAATTATGAACCTGCTCTGTAAAGAGGAACAAAGGGAACGTTACAGAGCCGTACAGGAGATGGTCATGGCAGCTGTGGATCAGAGACCAACATTCAACACTGTAGGCACAAAATGATGGGTTTTTTTCTTTAAAAAAAAACCCAACATTCTCATAACTCTATGACGACCCATTACAATGGGATTATTTATATAAGATGCAATTAGATCAACCTTCACACAGGTGTGATGTTAGTTATCGACAGTTATCTTAAAGTTTAATTGTCACCTGTGGTCCAAGTTTTTTTTTTTTTTCTCCCGTTCTCTCTCTGAAATGTCACTGTCTGAGATGTGTTCCTGAAAGAATATTGTATTTTTCTTAAATATTATTTTGTGATCTATTTACTAAATATTCTGAAATGTTGAGTTGAGAAATGTAATAGGTTCCCTTTCCATTCTGTTTAATCTCAGGGGCACATGGAAACATCTTTTAAGAAAAAAGATTTTTTTTTTTAAGAAAAAGGAACCCACACAGGAAACGTGCTTTCACTGAAGTAATAAAAACATGTTGCTGATGTTGCATTGTGCCCTCCGAGACTTCTTATAAATGGCAGTCCAAATAAGGAAGTTTAACACAAGGAATTATTGTAAACTCATATCAGAATTTGATTTAACGGTCAAGCCTCAAGATGAGGTAACTGAGCAGGTTGGGTAAATATTTCGGAGAAAACAGGCATATACTGTAGTAAAAGCAACACATCCCAGTTATTCATAGTTTCAACAACTTTTGGGAAATGAAGCAGACTGATTTACAGTCACACAATGACGTTAATGCAGAAGCTGAGGTGCAAAAAAGCATGGATTCCGTGAAAGTGTCTGTTTCCACATTACTGCCAGTACATCCCTGGTCCCTGGTATGCGTGTCGTCCTGCGTAGGATGCAGCTTCTCTCTCATCCACCCGTCTCATCTCTAGTGGCAGATAAATGGATGCAATCCAACTATGTGATCATGTGTGCAGATTCAGTGTTATGACAACATTCATTGTCTATATTTAAATTCAGGGATGACATGGGGATGCCATTTATTTATCCACTGACTTTTAAACTGCTTACTGTTGACCTCTTCTTTTCATTGTGCTCAAATACAAACTATGTGACCTCTGAAGCAAAAACACTTGCTACAAAGAATAAACTCATACACAGATTTTTCAGTACAACTCAGGTCATACAATTTACAGATGACTTTCTGATACCTTAGCTGTTGTTGGATGTACAGCTGGAGGGGGGCAAAGGGGAATACACTGCACCTGTGGACAACGTTTTGGCGTGGGTTGGACAAAATCCCCTGTGGCTGAATGCCAAGAAGACCAAAGAGATGGTGATTTCAGGAGGAATAGGGCGTCTTCACAACTGCTGAACATTCTGAGGAGGTGGGGGTGGTGAAGAACTACAAGTACCTGCAGTTTGCAGAAAAATGTTGGAGATCTTTTATCCGGCTGTGGCTGCCAGTGTGCGGTTCTGTGCAATGGTTTGTTGGGGAAGCAGCATCAGAGCCAGTGACACCAATAGACCCGACAAACTAATTAAGAGAGCTGGTTCTGTTATTTGCTGCACATTTTCGAGGCTGTGGTGGAGAACAGGATATTGAACAAGCTATTAACCATTTTGGATAACCGGGAAGACCCTCTCCACCAACTTCTGGACAGACAACGGAGCATCTTCTTCAAGAGACTACTACAGCTCTGCTGCAGTAGTGACCAGTACAGGAAGTCTTTCCTACCTCATGCTGTCACACTTTACAACAACCCACCTGTCTGACAAAGAACCCTATTGAGCTAAGTATCTCTTATTATTTAATTCAATTCATAGTTGCATATTTTGCATACCTTTGCAAGGACGTATGATTTTGTAGTTTCTGTCTATGTGCTTACTCTACTCAGTCAGTCTCTTTTTTTTAATTCCCCATTAGTTACTATGAAATGATGATTATTTAAATCTGTTAGTTGGAAATGTTTTGATAAAATAAATACATTTTGGTGTCATAAATATCTACTCGGTTGCTCCCAGGCATTGGCGTCTTTGACTCGGGACAAATAGGCAGACGTTTTGCGAACAAACTCCCAAAACCAATGAAGGACAGTTCTGTATTGAAAATATGAAAAAAACACATCTTACTTTTAACGTAAAGAGAAACTTTAGTGAGTCAAAAAAAAATAAACTAGTTTAAAATCTCATTCAGCCTTAGTAAATAATGGGGGATTTCAGACTGTCTCGCTCGCCCTCTGAGCCATACATTGCTCATACTCACAGTACTGTGACTGTTCTGCAAGTGAAACACATTGATGGTGTAGCCTTAGGTCACGGGAGCTGTTTTTCTGCAAGTGTATACTTTTCACTTCTCTTTGTTCAGTGCCAACTTCAAAAAAGCCAAAATGTGTCCGAACAATGGGCACTGCAGTTTTCTGCTTCATGTTGCTTCCATGTCATGGTCTGGATGAGGTGGAGTCATGTAACTGCACATACAGTTTTAGGTTTTTGAGAGAACATCAACACAATGAGTTACATAATATAAAAAAAAGAAATAACTACAATTAGCCAGTTGAAGCAGTGTGCGGCCAAATGGTTTGCTTAGGTGGAGAAAGGCAAGGCAAGGTAGGTTTATTTGTATAGCACATTTCATGTACAAGACAAAGTGCTTCATATTAAAATTATTTTTTAAAGTATTAAAAAATAAAAAAGAGTTTAAAAGCAAAAATAAAGAAAGACAGACATGAGATAAAAAAGAATTAAAAAAATGCAACTGCAACTGAGAGTTTGTTGAGTTGTCTGAGTCAGAGCATTACAGCGTCATTACAGACTCAGGTGGGCCATAAATGCTTTATGCGTCTCAGACACATGCTACTACTAAAGGCTTTGTTTTCATCATACAGTTAACTGAAAGTGTAAACTTAACTTAAAGTAACTTTAACGGTTCTCCATAAAGGTTTCCGGCTAGTGTGTACATGTAGTTCTATGAAGAGTGCTCAGAATCCAATTATTACGCTGCAATAAGTAATAAACAGCAACATAATCTGCATTCTGTACTGGCATGGTGCTTGTTTTTAATATTGTTTGATCATCAGTCCATATTGAACATCAAGTATTATTTTCCAAAATATATAATAACAATTATCAACTCAACATCTAGTGTTCTTTGGACTATCTGTTGAAATCCTAAAAAGTACCTCTGACCTTGTTTAACCTACTGTAAATCACTGCAGAGGAAGCCTGCAGGTGAGTGATAACACATGCAGACATGCCTCCAGTACTTGGAAGGACAGCACGCTGCTGTCTGCTGTCGACTTATATCATACGCACTACTTGACTAACCTGTATTTCAACTTTAAACCAAGTTTGTGCCTTAAAATCATATTACATGCCACAGACTCACAGTGACTTAACAGATTTATGTTCCTGCAACCTCAGCAAGTGCGTGCACGTGTGTGTGCACGCACAAACACACACACAAACACACAGACCCACAAACACTCACACTTTGTCCTACAATGAGTCTTTGCCTGTTTAAAATCTCAGGTACTTTCCATATGGATCAGTCCCCTTACTGGTAATCACCATCACACCACACTCAAAGTCCCGCCTTAGTTTCTCAAAAGCCAATCAACAAACAGAGGGGATGGTTCTTTAGTTTTTGTTCCATACCTTTCTTGCTTCATGTCTAAAGTTAATATCTCATCTCTGGCACATGTGCAAGATCCAGCTGGTTCCAGAAAATCCCCAACTAGTATCAGAAAGTTTAGAACAAAAATGGGAAATTAAAACAAATAAATTGTCTTTAAACAAAGCATAGCCAAAATTAAATTGGTTGAGGTGAGTAAATTGAAAAAAATAAATAAATCTAAACGTAATTATTGTTACACCAGTATTAAGGAGAATTTAGTTGTATTATAATGAATGCTATTTTAAATCAGTCAAAAGTTTGCTGGCAGACCTTTGTAACTATTTTGCAGTGTGACTTCTACATTGCTTTTACTTTTAGTTATACTTTTACATTAGTACTTCTTGTAAATTCAGTGTCAAATACTGCTGTACTGGCAATGAATACATTCAGCAAAAATACCAGGGACACAAGTAACAAAGCATGCTGTTTACTCATCAGTCATTATAAAGAACTATCATAGTGACTCATTTTGTGGACATTTTCAGTTCATATTTTCCACAGGGTGGAAACAACACTGCCAAACGGCAGTGATGAGCCACAGGTTTGCTGATAGGCTGATGGGTGACATGTCATACAAAACACTTGAAACCTTGTTCCCTTCAGTGGAGGGAGCATTTTCCTGACGTTCCTGATGTTCCTGATGTTATGGATCCAATATCATTTCTATACATCTACTCTATCAATCTTTTTATTTTAATTTGACAGTTTATTTTTCTATTTTTTTGGTTGCACTTTATAGTTTGAATTATGTTTTTCTAGGCACCATTAAAGATTAGAAGAGTAATTGAGTCAAAGACTCAGGAGCCCCAATCCAGCATGTTTTAAATGTTTCCCAGCTTCCACACACATGATTCAAATTAATGACTGTCATCAAAGTTTGCCATCAAAGTCTAGACAACTCTGTTGGTGACACAGCTATTTTTATCACGGTGTGCTGAAGCAGGAAAGCATCTAAAACATGTTGAATAGGGGCTCTCAGGGACCAGGAATGGCCACCCCTGCCAATAGTCTTTAATAATAGGTGCCACTGATGGTTTTGGATAAATGTCTTTCCTCTGTCTCTGAGCGTCAATAATGGCTCATTGTGTTCAATTTCATAATTTCCTCTGTAAGATAAACTATTACTCCATCTGAAAGTACCTGGCAACAAAAGTTGATAAAGATCCAAACAACCGCGTCCTATAAACATGCATGAACCTGCATATGCAGGACTCTGTGTGACTTAGGTTTATAACAATATCTACCCTTCTTCACCTCCTTAAAGCTCTGGACTCCCCCAAGTCTTTCTGCTACACTGATGCCATCTTTCTCTGCTTTAGTACATGTCTCGGTGAAAGGAAAAGCACCACCATTGCACATGAGTGGAAAGCAGTGGGAATCAGTCTGTTGCTTGAAAGATTGCTTAACCTCCTGAGACCCGGGCTTTTGTTTGATGTGCATTTTTTATGTCTCCTTACTATTTGGGATCAGTAGGACCTAATTTTTGTTGAAATAAAATTTTTTCTTTCTATGTGCTGTTGAACTATGTCAAATCCAATGGCCTCACATGAGGACAATGGGTTTATTTTTGCATATACATTTTTTCCTTGCTATTTGGGATCAGGAGGACCCAAATAACCTAAAAATGACATTTTAGCTTTCTACAATAAGTAGTTATCTCAAAAACCACCACAACTCTATTTCCCTTTCTTGGTCCTGCCCTGCGTCTGTGCACATCCTGGTCAGGTCAGCATTTTGAATGAAATAAAGTGCTACAGAGTAAAAACATGGGTATTAGGTTATATCTCTATATCATTTATATATCATTTTCAATTGTTTATTTCCTATTACAAGGAAATAAAAACTTGCTCCACTGGCAGATTATTCTACTTATTTCTAGTGAAAATGTGCTTTCAACAAATGGAAATCTAAAAACAAGTATTTTAAGTGTAATGAGACTTATTTTGACTAGAAATTGGACATTTGGGCAAGAAATAAAGACAAATATTCTTGAAAAGAATTTACGTGTTTGCAGTGAAGATAGACCTGATGTCCTCAAACGAGTACTTCATGTTTACAGACGTTGTAGCTTGCTAATATTACTCAAATATATCAAAAAAGCATGCCATGTGAAGCTGCAGACGTTATTGTGCATAAATATACTAGTTTAAATCATAAAATTAGGTTAGGATTTTTACCTTGTCCATATTTCTGTCGGGAGCTGCCATAGAAGACTTTCATTGTGATCCCAGCCATCTTGTTTTTTCCCAAATTAGTGTAATTTCATTATGAGACCACTAGAGGGTGCAGGCGGGGGTCCCGGATGAGGACAATGGGTCAATGTTCGTACAAATGAAGTATCATGGCGCAGAACAGCAGAAATGTAATGTCCTCATATGAGAACGCAGGGTCTCAGGAGGGAAAAATAACCAGGACACTGGGCTCTTTAAAACTGCTATTAAAAACAAAAAGCAATCACAGCTATGAGGAACTTTAAAAAAAAAGCTCTGAACAAAATCCCCTCATCAAGGTTCTGGGGATTTTTGTTTTCCTTTTTCTTTTCTTTTTGTTAATGAAATTACTCTACTTCTTCTTTATCAAGGACTATAATTGTCTGGTTTAATTTCCATACACATTTTACCTCCAGTAAAGGAAGTGCTACCTTCTCCTACTGATAATGCATTCACGGAAAGCAGGTGAGGGGGTGAAACATGCAAGAAGCACATGACTTGGTAACTGGAGCCTGGATATGTTTGGTGAGTCTTGTTGGTTTAGGCCCGGGGTCTTCAACCCTGGTCCTCGGCCCTTCTGTCCTGCATGTTTTACATGTTGTTGCCTTGCATCATCACACCTGATTCTAATTAATGGTCGTCACCACCTTGTCATCAAGGTCTGTACATCTCTGTTGATGACACAGCTCCTTGTATCACGGTGTGCTGAAAGCAGGGTAGCGTCTAAAACATGCAGGTTGTAGTTGGGAGGAGACTGAGGTTTGGTTTTTCTATAACTGGCTCATTTGTCAAGTTGACCTTTACCTTTTGGGAATATAACAGAGATAAGAGTACTGTTACCAGCAATGAAAACACATCAAGCGTTGAGGATGTAATTTGTGTTTTTTTCATTTGATCAGATCATTCTCAGTCGGTCATTTAACAGGAAGGCCTTTACTGGTCATCTATGAAATGTGCGGATCATGCTTCCCCATGCTGTTAGTAGGATTTTCCACTGAAGCTGAGTGAGAACATTGATGTTATCACTCGTATTATCAAAAACACAAAAATGACACAGTGAGATCCTCTCATGAAGTTGTGAAACAGATATGACACATACTAAAGACAAATAACATGCTACAATATTTTTCATAAAATAATTTGCAACAATAAAATACAAATAGTGATACAAGGATCTTCCCAAGGAAAGTCAGTTTGAGTTTATCAGTGATTCCTTGTCACAATAATTTACTTCTGAAGAACATTTTTTAAATATGATCTTTGAGTATGGTAATAGTCGTCAGGGTAAAAATGTTAATTGCAAACACAACAGTCTTCACAGCTCAAGGCTGTGAGATTGGGTGTGTTTTCATCCATTTGACGCATGTAGCTGTGTGCCTTCAGGCTGACGGAAGAGGCTGTTAAAGTGGCTTTTGTTTCAATGTAAGACGGGAGGATGAACCGAGTACACTACATGACTCAGCCTAAGTGACATAGAAATTACTTCTTATCATAACGTGCATGGTAAACATAAAAGTCGACACTTTTTCTGATTAATTTAGCCAAAGTTAGCCTAATCAACTTAATGGTGAGCTTAATTTTGCTTGGAATAGTTCAGCTTCAGTTTCTTGTGTTGGAGCTGAGGCCTTAATTCCTCTCATTTTCAGCGTCTGTTTTTACTTTCAGAGTATTTTTTTCTTTCTTTGTTTGTAATGTATGAGTTGGAGGTTGGTATTCATCTTGTACTAACACGAAGGTTATTGTTGTTCTTGTCTAGACGATGTGCAGCTGAAGACACAAATTAATTCTCTTTATCAGGTAAAATAACTCATACATTTTATTTTCTTCTTAAAACTGATACTCACCTGACGTTAACTATTGACATTGGTCAGTAAGTCTATCAAAAGAGGAACTGTTGCCTGGTGGCTCAGAGCTCTTCTAACCAATCAGCTCCTTATCCTATTGTGACTCATCCATACCGGCAGCTTATTGGGTAATGATTCATGACTGGTCATACCTGCTGCTGCTGTGATTGGCTGGTCTATTCTTGAACAGATATATAAGCACAGAGATTTGGCAGAGGAGTTTTTAGAGGGACAAAGGGAGCGTATGTGTGTTTGGATCAACTACTAACCGTATGTGGTAACAGTAAAAGAGGATCATTCCTTACTCAGAAATACCTGCAGTACACAATCGTCAGATCAATCTCCAAATCAAGACTATCTTTTGTTTTTTTATATTAAGAAATGTAAATAGGCTCCCTAGGTCATATCACCTTTAAAACATTTATCAAAGCTACTTAAGAATCCCTCCAGCTCTGATCTGTGTATTATAGCATTAAACAGCTCATACAAATCTAGTATTTATGATCAAAACCACATTGGTTGTTCTGTTTGTAATTCATAGAACAATTACAGTATTTTCAGTTTATAGAATCAAGTTTTAATCTGGTTTTAAATCGTGCCACAGCACACACCGAATAAAAAAAAAAAAAAAAGAATTAATTACAAAGTGAAAAAGTCATTAGAAGACTGTTTTAGGCTTACAGTATATGCTAGTTTTAAAATTCTGGGCAAGAAAACATTTATGACCCCATTGGCAAATATATTTTTGCTTAGAGTAAGACATTTTGACTGGATTTATGGAATACTGACCAAATGTCTACAGCACCCAGCTTGGAGGGAATTCAGTTTTTTTTTTCTTCAGTTCGACAATCACATTCCTGTATAGATTTCCTTTTCACTAGTATTTCAATCATATCAAATATCACAGACTCAAAGAACATCTCCATAATCAGCAGTGATTATGACCCTGTATCACTTAAAGCAGCACAATGTAACTTTTCCACCTTAATATAATATTTCCAGAGTCATTGTGATGGTACATCAACGTACTGTACAACAGGTTTAATGACACCTCTGTCATGGTCTAAGGGGTCTGTATCGCCTTCACTGGTGTTGTGCGTGCCCATGTGAACTCTGAATTTATAAATGATTATGTATTCATGATTGGGTGAACATTTTTGTGATTATGAAGACCAGTAAAGCCAGAGTTTGGCCCTCCTTCCTGAAGTCAGTTTTGACCCCCTGCTGCTAACTTCTGGTTATCTCGGCCGGGCTCGAGATAGCCGCTTACGACCCCCGCTGCATGGCAGATGAAAGCAGGACAGCAAAACCCAGTAAACCAGACCCCTAGAGGGGGGGGTCAAAACAGATCAAAGCAAGCAAGGAAAGTTTCTGCAAGGGAACAGACTTCCTTGGGGATTTACGACACCTGGGCCGGACGCAGCGGAGCCCAAAAAGCCAGGCCTCCATGAACTACAATCCCCCAGCATGCCTTGCGTGGGGGGGCGGCGCCTACAAGCGGCGCGCATCCAATCACAAACGAGGCACCGATGACGTCACCGCAGCGCGCGTAGGATCAAAACCCTGCTGCTGCTCCCTTTCTCTCTCTTCCGATCACCCTCTCATCCTGAGCAGCTAGACCTTTGGCTGCGTGCCCATCTCCTCCTCCCCCCCTGGGAGGGGGGAGAGAAGATCCAGCGGAGCGTTGCTCCACGGCCGGCCCATGCTCTGCATGCTCTCGCTCCAGCTTGGCCTGGAGATCCGCTGCGGTCACGAAGCGAGGCAGCGCTCCGGCCCTCCTGCTCCTCTTAACCTTTTCTCTGCTTGAGTTCCCTTAGCCCGGAAGCCAGATTCTTCCAGATCCGTGAGCCCGCGCCTTGGTGAAAGACGGCGACGGCCCTGATTCCAGTGGACTGTCCTCGCACGCCTGGAGGCGCGTCAAGCGGCTCCGTGATCGGAGAGACCTGCCCGGCTGTGAGACGCAGAAAGACTGCATCTCTTTTCAAAGGAGGAACGTGGAGAGCAAGCTGAGCAGCTGCCCGCCCCGGGGAACCCCTGCAGGATCGTCCTGCCCGTGGGGTCTCCACAGGACTGAGCCGAGCCGAGCCGCATGATGGAGCCGAGAGAAACGAGGCCGCATCGGACTGGAACCCCGACAGAGCCCGCAGCCCAGATCCAGAATCCAGAGGAGACGTGAGGTGGCGTGTGGGCGATCAGTCAGTTAGAACGGTGTAAAGCTGAACTTATGTTTAATGAGATTACTGTATGCGTATTACTGTACGTTATCATTATTGTGTTCTTTATCATCATTTTTATTATTGCTTTGATTTCTTTTTCCCATTCCATGCATTGAACTTTCATTTCATTTTTTTTATTGATTGTTGTTTTCCTAGTTAATTAATTGTTTTATAATACTTAAGTAGTGTGTCGTCAGGATTTATTGGGTATCTATTCACATCTTCTTTGATACCCGTATGTAAATAAATTCTGATTGATTATTAACGAGTGGTTGTGGTTATTTCATGCAAGATTTGGTCACAAATTGATTTGTTTAAGCAGAGCCTAGTGTTCGGATATCACGCCTTCATTGTTATTCTGTAAGATATAGTAAGATTTGCTGTTCCGCAGGATAATTCAAATCATATTGAGACTGATTTTCTGCTGTTTAGTTATCAAATTTCCCCCGGAGTAAGGCATCGGGGGTGGTGCCCCGAGAATTATTATCATTTTGATAATTCAAATTGATAAATAGTCCACTTTATTAATTATTAATAATTCTTTAATAGAATTATCATTAGCCTTCGATAACTGGACAGCCAAGCTACCCGAGTTGCACAACAAAAATGGTGCCCCGTGTGAGGCTCTCGAAACAATATTTGTGGCCAAGTTTGTATGAAATAACAGAACATTAATTTTGATCGGGAAAGAAAATACTTTTTATTTTTCTTCCCCCCTCATTATCTGATTCCTACAGTTATTTTAAAACCCTCCCTGTTCTAATGGCAACCTCACCTCACTAAGGGTTGGTTGCTTTGTTAAGTTCTTTAATTTTATTAATTTGAACTTTTATTTTTCATCACACGATTATTAATCTTGTGATTGATTTCCTCTGCAACCTTACTTCACTGAAGGTAATGGTTGGGGTGTTTTAAGTTCTGTTAATTTTATTAACCTGAACTTTTTCTACCACTCAATTTTTGTGAATCTGTTTGAGTAATTTCCTTTTGCAACCAGGTTCCATGGAAACTAATGGTTGGCTCGCTGTAAGTTCCTGATTTTATTAACCTGAACTTTTATTGATGGATCACTATTTTATTAATCTCTGATTAATCCCCTTTTGCAACCATACTTAACTGAAGGTAATGGTTGACTTAAGTTCTTTAATTCTATTAATTGAACTTTTGCTGATTACCCCATGTGAGTTATTAATCTTCTCAGATTAATCTCTACTGTGTTTTAAGTTGAATCTTTAATTTAAAGTTATTTAAAGATTCCTCCCTTTTAATTCACTTTATTAATTCCTTTCAGTTGGTTCTTGCTTCTAAGGTTATAACCAATACCCCAGTCTCTCAGGGTTTGTTATCGGTTTAATTTCTTCTAATCTGGGTGATAACGTGAGCTGACTTCGTTAATAAGTGTAATCTCTTGCCAGAATCCCAAGCGAAGCGCTGGGGCCTGGACCGTGAGCTGAGGTGTGGTTATTAATGGCAGAGAGCTCATCGCAGTGGACGGAGAACCAGCAGAGGTGGACAGGCTGATGGAGATGGACCGACAGGCAAGTCTGTTCTTAGGCTGGACCCAAAAAGGTGGCGAGCCCGGTCATCTCATCCCCCTGAGCCCCCTGGTCAGACGCCACCGTGAGTAAGCCAAAAATTAATTACCCGAAAGGAGCTGCGGCCCTTCCCAGTTTTCACTGTTACTGACGCTGAAGAAGCAGCTCAGCGTTTTCTTAAAGTAAACCAGAGAAGAACAACCAAGGCGCAGACGCCGTACCTCAGAGCGAGGGGGGTCCCACGTTTGACCTTTTTAGCAAAAGAACACTGAACAGCTGCATTACCTTGTATGCAGCGGCCCCCTCACAATTTTTCTGACCCAGAAGTGGAAGTCCGCTCCACACCTGGAAGGGGGGTAGGATACCTTGGGGCGTTAAAGAAAAATTCACGCCTACACACAACTTCCAGGCTTCCACAGCCGACATAAGTTAATGTGTGTTTTTGGTCGCCTAGCAATTAATCACAGAAGGGTTAAATTGTTAGCGTTTGTTTTTAAGTACAGTGTACATACTGAAACCTAACTAACCTCTCCTTTTATCTTTCGTTTACCGCACTTTAAGAGTGATATCACTGTGTTAGGTAAATGAATGATGTTATTGCTTCGAATATGTTTTTCTTTTCATATTTTTGTGCATTGCTCGCCTAGTGGACTATCCAGGCCAGCTCACGCCATCAATCGGATTTCATGATCACATGGACTGACCGTTTTGTTTTAGCTCCGACGCGGACCCTGCAGTCCTTCATCAAATCTAAAACGGGGGGATGTTGTGCGTGCCCATGTGAACTCTGAATTTATAAATGATTATGTATTCATGATTGGGTGAACATTTTTGTGATTATGAAGACCAGTAAAGCCAGAGTTTGGCCCTCCTTCCTGAAGTCAGTTTTGACCCCCTGCTGCTAACTTCTGGTTATCTTGGCCGGGCTCGAGTTAGCCGCTTACGACCCCCGCTGCATGGCAGATGAAAGCAGGACAGCAAAACCCAGTAAACCAGACCCCTAGAGGGGGGGGTCAAAACAGATCAAAGCAAGCAAGGAAAGTTTCTGCAAGAGAACAGACTTCCTTGGGGATTTACGACACCTAGGCCGGACGCAGCGGAGCCCAAAAAGCCAGGCCTCCATGAACTACAATCCCCCAGCATGCCTTGCGTGGGGGGGCGGCGCCTACAAGCGGCGCGCATCCAATCACAAACGAGGCACCGATGACGTCACCGCAGCGCGCGTAGGATCAAAACCCTGCTGCTGCTCCCTTTCTCTCTCTTCCGATCACCCTCTCATCCTGAGCAGCTAGACCTTTGGCTGCGTGCCCATCTCCTCCTCCCCCCCTGGGAGGGGGGAGAGAAGATCCAGCGGAGCGTTGCTCCACGGCCGGCCCATGCTCTGCATGCTCTCGCTCCAGCTTGGCCTGGAGATCCGCTGCGGTCACGGAGCGAGGCAGCGCTCCGGCCCTCCTGCTCCTCTTAACCTTTTCTCTGCTTGAGTTCCCTTAGCCCGGAAGCCAGATTCTTCCAGATCCGTGAGCCCGCGCCTTGGTGAAAGACGGCGACGGCCCTGATTCCAGTGGACTGTCCTCGCACGCCTGGAGGCGCGTCAAGCGGCTCCGTGATCGGAGAGACCTGCCCGGCTGTGAGACGCAGAAAGACTGCATCTCTTTTCAAAGGAGGAACGTGGAGAGCAAGCTGAGCAGCTGCCCGCCCCGGGGAACCCCTGCAGGATCGTCCTGCCCGTGGGGTCTCCACAGGACTGAGCCGAGCCGAGCCGCATGATGGAGCCGAGAGAAACGAGGCCGCATCGGACTGGAACCCCGACAGAGCCCGCAGCCCAGATCCAGAATCCAGAGGAGACGTGAGGTGGCATGTGGGCGATCAGTCAGTTAGAACGGTGTAAAGCTGAACTTATGTTTAATGAGATTACTGTATGCGTATTACTGTACGTTATCATTATTGTGTTCTTTATCATCATTTTTATTATTGCTTTGATTTCTTTTTCCCATTCCATGCATTGAACTTTCATTTCATTTTTTTTATTGATTGTTGTTTTCCTAGTTAATTAATTGTTTTATAATACTTAAGTAGTGTGTCGTCAGGATTTATTGGGTATCTATTCACATCTTCTTTGATACCCGTATGTAAATAAATTCTGATTGATTATTAACGAGTGGTTGTGGTTATTTCATGCAAGATTTGGTCACAAATTGATTTGTTTAAGCAGAGCCTAGTGTTCGGATATCACGCCTTCATTGTTATTCTGTAAGATATAGTAAGATTTGCTGTTCCGCAGGATAATTCAAATCATATTGAGACTGATTTTCTGCTGTTTAGTTATCAAATTTCCCCCGGAGTAAGGCATCGGGGGTGGTGCCCCGAGAATTATTATCATTTTGATAATTCAAATTGATAAATAGTCCACTTTATTAATTATTAATAATTCTTTAATAGAATTATCATTAGCCTTCGATAACTGGACAGCCAAGCTACCCGAGTTGCACAACAAAAATGGTGCCCCGTGTGAGGCTCTCGAAACAATATTTGTGGCCAAGTTTGTATGAAATAACAGAACATTAATTTTGATCGGGAAAGAAAATACTTTTTATTTTTCTTCCCCCCTCATTATCTGATTCCTACAGTTATTTTAAAACCCTCCCTGTTCTAATGGCAACCTCACCTCACTAAGGGTTGGTTGCTTTGTTAAGTTCTTTAATTTTATTAATTTGAACTTTTATTTTTCATCACACGATTATTAATCTTGTGATTGATTTCCTCTGCAACCTTACTTCACTGAAGGTAATGGTTGGGGTGTTTTAAGTTCTGTTAATTTTATTAACCTGAACTTTTTCTACCACTCAATTTTTGTGAATCTGTTTGAGTAATTTCCTTTTGCAACCAGGTTCCATGGAAACTAATGGTTGGCTCGCTGTAAGTTCCTGATTTTATTGACCTGAACTTTTATTGATGGATCACTATTTTATTAATCTCTGATTAATCCCCTTTTGCAACCATACTTAACTGAAGGTAATGGTTGACTTAAGTTCTTTAATTCTATTAATTGAACTTTTGCTGATTACCCCATGTGAGTTATTAATCTTCTCAGATTAATCTCTACTGTGTTTTAAGTTGAATCTTTAATTCACAACACTGGCACTATGTAACTTGGAGGTGGATGGTAGGAACCCTTCCACACTACTGGTAAAGCACTACCGCTTTTGTCCAAAGGAGCCACCAAACTCAACAAAAGCTGAAAGTTACATTGTGCTGCTTTAACTGGTGTAATATTGCCACTCACAAACATAACAGATGAGCTTTAAATACCTCTCTTCTTAAATATTCAGATTTTTACAGTTTTCTTCCTAAAACCATGCAACTCCTTGGGGTTGTTTCCGATCATTTTGTGGAGAGGAGGAAACTAAATACTTAGAGAAAAAATATGACATATCTAATTTGCCATTTATCCATCAATCGATTTTCTAGACCGGCTTGGTCCTATACAGCATCACAGGGGTCCATCGCATGGCTGTTTGGGATTTATAAAAGAAAAAAATGAAAAAATCAAGAAATTGAACAAACTCAGCACAGAAGCTTTTACCATCACCTGAAGAAAAAAACATTTTTCATATTTTTTATAGTGATCTATATTCCTAATAACATCCAATAACATGCCTGCAAATCTTGTTTTGGAGAGCATCTTCGCACACATCTTTGGTGGACGCAACACTCGCAAGTAAGAAGTTGTTAAACTGTTAAGCATCTTAACATCAAATTAGAAAGTGTATGATGTTGTTGGAGAATTTAAAACTATAGCCAGCATTCATTGAAGTCAGGTTTAAGTCATGTTAAGTAGCACAAAAAATTCCCTTAATTTCACCCCGTAAAAAAAACATAGAAATGCTCTTATCTTTATTACATTTATGTGTGTGTTTGTGTTGTGGTCCACTAAACAAGATGCTCTGATACACGATTCACGTGAAGGACATCTTGATTCAAAGGGACTGTACTGTGACTGATTTTTCATTTCGCCATAAGGTCAATATATTAAACAGTATACTCCGCAGTAAAATTCTGACAGCAGCTCTGCACATATTTTGGCGTGGTGCGGGTGAAGGAGCTCGGAGGCAAAGCTAAGTTTGATTGACACACGGTGGCAGTGTGTTTCCTTTTAATATACTGCAAAAAGTAATTTCCGAGAAAGTAAAAATTAAAAAAAAGTATTTTTTCAAAAAAAAAGTAGAAGACTATTTTAGTGTATTTTCCTGGTTTTAAGAATTCTAGTCATATTGGGAAATATATTTTTGTTTAAAATTAGAAAATTTTGACTAGATTTATGAAGTGTTACACTTATTTCAAGCTGCTTTAGTAGTGTACATACATACATACACATACACACGCACACACATATTTGAACTGATTACAGTCCAACTCTGTAGATCCAGAGACATAGCAAACAGTACCATGTTTAACCTCTAAGAGTGAATTTTGTGGTGTGTGCTGTATTGTGTAAGGTTTGACGTACACAATAAACCTATGGTCACCAGGAAACATCACTACGTGGAACAAGAAATAAAGTACTTTGAGAACAAATGTATGAAAACCAACAATAAGAAAACCTTTTATTTAAGGGAACTTCAAATGCCATCTCATTTAATGCAACATTGATTCAAACACAAAAGAAACATGCTGATCCAGTACAACGTAATTTCTCATGTGAGCAACTGAAACGCTTCTTTTCACGTGTGTAGTCTTTCTTAATTCACCCAATATGACTATTTGCTGTGAATCACAGTAATCCCATCTTCCTCTTCTTACTTCAAGCTTAAATGCAGTTGTCCGCATCATTTGTGTTACTGCTTTTATTGTTTTCAATATATCTGCTTTTTTCATCGATTTATTTTGTCTGTTTTGTTGTCTAATTGTATTTCCCTTTCAATTCCTATACAGGGTATGGGTGGGGTTAAAGTTTTGTGTTTTGTCTGAACTCATTGAGCACTTTTCAAAATCAGACCTGACTTAAACAGATTTTTAAAATACTTTTGATCGACTCGTTAAATTGTAATGGCTTTTCAAGTCACCCTCAAGCAAATGTTAAAGAGGTGTCTGCAAGTGAGCAATACTGAACCCAGAAAAGCACTTGGCTTTGGGGCACAAATTGTAATACTGCCTGATGATATCACACTACTACGTCACAGTATGACTGTGCACTTTAAAATTGCTCAATTATCTTCAATTATCCTCAATTAATGGTGAGTTTGGAAGAACCAGAAAAATAAGCATCCCTCAACTTGAGAGCAACTTCAGGACAATATGCGTGTGGTGTGTGCGTGTACCTCCTCTTAAAAGAAAACACTTTAACCAAAGGTTAGTCTTAGCTCTTTATGTATGCCTTAAAGCCCTTTTCTCTGAGGCACCCTGTACTTTTTCCATTGTTATATGTATACATGCCTTCCTAATGTACACTCTTTGGTAGTTCAGAGAGTTTTTGGTCATGATTTAGCATCACTATTGACCAGCTGTCTTCGGAGATGTAGCTTTATTCCAGAAAAAAAACAACTTGTGGTTAAAACTGCAAAATGTGTAAGAGCATATGGTATTTAAAACCCTGTGGTCAAACAGTTTGCCTTTTCTGCAAAGAGGCCATCTGCAGTGCTGGTGTTTATTCGTAAACCTCTACTTCTATGTGTCTTACACGTGTTCTAGACACCAGTGCTAAACAGAGGGAGGTGTTTTGAAGTAAGGTTTAAATAGTCAAACATAGGGTTGTTGAAAAACTAGTTATGATATAAGTCATTGGAGGTCAAAATCAATGGTCTTTCCTGGTGCAGTGTTTGTGGCATGACATGGCTGTAGCAAATGTTTTGAAACCAAAGATTACCTGGGATTATTTTTGAAAGTCAGAAATATTACAACTTTTTCTTCTGATTAGCCAATTAAAATGCAATATGAAATGAATTGATCCCTCTTCTCTCTCACCATCACTAAGACCACTCTGTCCTCCTTCACCATTTATTTTTTCCGCATTTTCAGCACACATAAAAGCTACCAACAAAGTATAGTTCATTTTCTTTTTTGTTCATTATTAAATGTTTACCATCGGTGCATGCTGATGATGCTACTCTAAATCTGTCTTGGCTTACCCTACATAATGTCTTATCATCATATAGAAAGTGTGCGATGTAAGAATCTTATATGATTGGAGAAATTGTCCAGTGTGTATGAGCACCTTAAGGTGTAAAAATGCTTAAGTCCATCAACAAATACTACATTACCACTGAGATGCAAGCAGCCATTAACTAAACTGGTACATTTGATCTACAGTATAAGAGACAACAAAGGGTGTGCTGTATAAAGTCAGGTGAATGTTTCAAAAGATGAATCTTTAGCCATTGTGTGAAAAATTTTACATGAAACATATAAAGCCACTGGGCCAACCTCTGAAATGATGTAATGCAATGTGGTGTTAATGTCAGGCTTATCTAAACCCTAACCAAGCACTTTTAATGTGTAAACCCAACCAAGTGGTTTTAGTGCCTAAAGTGCCTTAACTCACCAAAGACTAGCTTGAGACGGAGAAATGTTGCGTTAAGGAGTGCCACATTCAGAGCCCAGACCTAAATCCTATGGAACCAGTGGCAATCCTGGCGTGTTTTACACTCTGGGCGAACCACCACCATTGTCCCCCGCCCCCTCTCCCGGCAGCAATCTGATGTAGCAGCGGTTATCTGTAAAATTGGTAGGCACAAATTATGGAGGTTTTTGTGTTTTGTTGCAGCTTCTGCATCTTTATACAGAGTGCATCCTCACTTTGGCCATATCAAAGACCACCTCTGCAAAGAGATGCTGTGGAATGACCTCAAGGGAGCCATATATATGACAAAGGTGTGAGATTCAGCAGTTCTGTAAATGAGAAATCTGAAAAAAGAATCCTCATAAACATTGTAGAGGTCCAGATCCAGTGCTACTTGATGCATTTGCTTGTTTAATTGCACCCAAAATATGTTTGACGACCTACTCCAAAAGTTCCCTATATTTCTTTTCTCCTGAATTTAAAAGGTGTGTTAAATAGAAGTTATAATATTTTGGTTATTACCTTAAACGTATTGTGTTCATAACCTCTAACTCAGAGCAAACACTTGGCAACAGTATGGTAAAAAAAAAAAAAAACTCAATTCAACAGGCCACCACACCAAAACCAGCCACTGAGAATGCAGCTACCTGCCTTGAGAAGGTGTGGGAGGACGGTAAGAGCTGAGGGAATTACAAACACACACTTTATACTACTAAGGATCTATATCTGTCTTCAGTTGATAAGAACCAGTGCTTCTTTGTGATGTTGGAGCCATGATACCATGTATCAACTCAAAAATATTTCCATGACAATGCAATCCCCTCATTTTATGAGGCTGAAGGTTGTTGCATAATCCCGGTACTGTGAGAAAAAGAATGACATTTTTTTTCCTCACAGCCCAAATAAGGGAGTTCCCACAGCTTGTTCTTGACACATCATCTTAGTACAAACCTTTTCCTTGGGTGGCGTCAGAGAACTGGTGTAGTTGGTCAAAAATCTAAAATAGGTGTGGTTAATGAAAGAAGCAGAAAAGTCATCAGTGCTTTTCCACCAGTTTGCAAGTTTGTACGGCATTTTTTTCCCCCCATTTCCTCAGCAGTTGCAAATAAGAAATGTTCCTCTCCCTTCACTTTAAACATGTTATCCTCCCCCGCCTTCATCAATTCAAAATCTGTCATCGCTCACTCTTCCAGTGTGACGTCGCTGTTTTGTTGTTTCTGTCACATGTGTGTACACGGTTGCCAGTTCTGCTTATCATAAGTCATTTCGGGCTTGTTTTTTTTTGTGAAGTTATCTTGATATATCACATGTTGCAGATTGTGGGCTGTTTGGGTTTGATTTTCAGTCCTGTAACTTCTTTCAGGCATGAACTATCTGCTGCCTCTTCACTCCCTATGTAGAATCTTTATGCACACACACACACACACACACACACACACACACACACACACTATACATGCCACATCTTTACATTACATCCAATGTGACATTAAAAGTGTTAGTCTCTGAGTTACTCATATATGACGGTGCATGGGCAAAAAAAAATTCTAGCTTATTCCTGGAAAGCCACGATGTGTTGCACCGGTGCATTTTGGCTCTCGCAGTAATGTTTGAAACTGCATTGATTCCTACCGATCCATACTCTTCATATTTATATAGATAGTGGAAAGTGGACATTTATTGCCCTGCAACAATATTTTTTAAGAAGCTGTTTTAATTCTGCAAAATGTATTTAGTATCTTTGTTGGAGGGATTTTAATGCTAGCTGAATATAACATAAGTATTTTTTTTCCTGTGATACAAAATGTGCTCATCTTTGTTTCTCATATGCTGCCGTCGGCAGTATACTTTTGTACTGGATCTTCCTGTTGGCTGTTTGCATTGCTTGGAAATAAAATCCTGAATTCAAAGAAGAAGAAAAAAGATGCATCAAAAGGCACTGATGTTTTTTTTGTTTGTTTTTTTTTGTTTGTAAAATCATTGTGAGGTCATAAGAGAAACCAAATCATAGTAGAGAAGGTGGAAACCAGCGCATGAGAAATGATCCTAGGGTCTAGCCTTGGAATCAAGGTTGCCAGTTGTTTTGGTCTGAGTAAGTAAAAAGCAAATGTTACGCATGTTCATTTATGACTCTTCCAATGAATATCTATATTTATAAGCTGTACTGAAGTAGCATTAGGTTCTTGAACTGTACAGTAGAGTGTAGTTAAGTGTTAATACTCACTCAGCAGCTCAGGGACTTTCAGCCACGTCAATGCTTCTGGAAAAGCCGTACAGAGGTGTTGTCTCCATTTTTATCTTTAGAAGGTAACAGCTGCTATGAAACTGATATATCTACGATTCACTGATTTGTTTGACAACCCATATCCTACTTGTTCTTACCTTTCATTTTCTTCGTCTTCTCAGAACCCACAAGCAGGATTTATTTAAGCGTTCCAAACCCAAAAGAATGAGCCCTCTAGTGTATTTCTCCTTTGCCTTGAACAGGCTGTGTGCTGCAAAATGTGCTGCAATTCGGGCCCAAATTTCCCGCGCTGTCCTGCGGATGTGACGTCACATAACGCTGCATGCGCGTTCTCCCCGTTCTCCCGTGCCGGCTTCACTGTTGGCTGCAGTACCCCCAACGGCCGTCGTGGTGAAGGGTGGCGCTAGAGAGTCTCATTTCTTAAAAGGAGCCTCATGCTCCTTTAAGCAAGTTTTTGGACACCTTTGCTGACCTTTTTTTTTTTTTTTAAATTTCACAAAAGCAACTAGCAATAAAATCTAGAGACTTCTTCAGGTTTTATTGGAGACTTTTGGTGGCTGTTGTGTGAAAAAGAACTGTTTTTTACTTGTTCCCGAGTGAGAAACTAGTGCGTAAGGACTCTCAAGGCAGCCACGTGCTTCCAACTATCTATGTATCTATCAAAGAGAACTGTTTAACACATTAAATATTATGATAAATGTTTTTTTTTTTAAAGTATAATATAAAAAGGTCTTCAGTATTAAGAGTATCAAAGACAACAATATGATTTAAAATACAAGAGTAAATTTATTTAGAACAAAAGATGAATATATAACTGTAATTATTCAGTGGCACTACACTGAATACTTCAATTGTAGTTCTAAACAAACTGCATTCTTTTACTCCCTTTTTAATTTCTCCCACCACTTTATTCTTTTTCTCTTACGGCATCTGTTAAATTAACGTACAAATGATACATATTATGTCATGAGGTCATTTAGCGACTTTAAATGCAGTATTTCAAGGAACACTTAACTTCATGCCTTTTTAACTTTTCATGCCATCCATTGTAGTTTGTTATTTTGTTATTGCTCAGTACATTTTATATTTCAGGTCAAATATTATATTCCTGTCTCTATATTTTAATAAAAAATCTTTTTGCACTCACTAGTGTACCCGTTTTTTTTCTCTAGTTGTCTTGGTGGACCACGTGTTTGGAAACAAAGGACATATGAGTGACCAGGATACAAGGCTGGGGGTTGTAGTTCCTTCTCTTTCCGGAAAGGCCGGTGCTGGATAGGGCCACGGCAAAACCACACCCTCTCCACCTACGGCAAAATGTTTATGTGCTAGCCATGCCGTGGTCGTCTTTGCATCTGAGGACAGTCAGTGGTTTATCACTTGAGGACTAGTCGGTGCTGACTAGGGATGGGAATTGTTACGAATTTACAGATTCCGGTTCCATTATCAATATCGCTTATCGATTCAGTTCCTTATTGATTCTCATCTGGTTATATACAGTACAAATATAATACAAATGACTGGTTGCATTAACACTTTAATTTCAAGTATGCACCAATATTTTGCATTCAACTTCAACCAAATCAAAGCGGGCTTAAGCTGAAAAACAGGAACCTTTTTAAATGAACATTGTAACATAAATACAATGATCAACTTTTGGACATTTTTTATGCAGAAAATGTTTCAGAGTGTTGGAGGTATCTCCCCCTTTGATGTGATCAAAGCTCTGAACCTGTTGCAACCAAGCACCAACCATCTCACTCCTGCGTTGATGCTCATGCAGGACTAAATTCTGTTGCAGTTCCTTGACTGACCGATAGAGGGCGGCTGCAAAAGCGAGTCAATCTCCATTGACTCCCATGTTAAGAGCAGTTAAGAGCAGAAATAATCATATCTACAGCCTGGTTCAAAAATTGCTTTGGTTTGTACCACACCAGGAGTTTGTATCACTGCATTCACGCAGTCGGCTCAGCCAATCACTGGCCATTATAACTTCCTTATCTGTAATCGTCATGCTACCGCCCTTCGCAAAGCAAATATCCGTTTGTACGGACCCAGTGTCGGGTAAATGGGACGGCCATTTTTGATTTCACCATCAATATATCAAACGGCGTATCCCGCTGTAAAAGTCTGAGGGCAGCTCTGCAGATATTTCTGCGGGGTTCGGCTAAAGGAGCTGTGAGCAAAGCTAACTACTGTATGATTAATGTGCAGAGGGCTTGTTGAGTGACATCGCTGCATTCTGTACTAGAGAAAATGGAAAATGTGACCAAATACTTTGTCCTTAACTTTGGTGCGTTTCTGCTTCAACGCAATGTTGAAAACATTCTGTGCCAAAATACAAAACGTGTACATGACGTCATCACACAACAATGTCAGACATTTGCAGAACCGGGCGGACGGGTTAATGATTCCAGGGAATCAATCTACTGGACTCGATAGCCATCCCTAGTGGTGACCCATGAGCTCAGGATATTCTGTACAATAAACTCTTCTGTTGAATTTTGATTAGTTAGTCCTTCCAATTTTTGAACACGCAGTCAGACTTTCTTTGGAAAAGAACTCTGACAGCAGCCAAGAGCTACATCTTTGTTTCAGTTACATTATTACGTTATGTGATTCACCAATTCTTTGAGCATCACCCATCATGCTTTCAATTACTCATAGTCAAGTGTTGTTACTGCTTTGTTGCAAAAAATAAACAGGAGTATTACCATTTCCACACTGCAAGTGTGCTTCTTCAGAATCAAAGCCAACATATCACAGCCCTGGGAGTCTTTGAGTGGATGAAACCACCGTGAATCACCACCTCTGTTGCTACGCACACAGTTTCTGCGTATTAAAAGCAGTTATTGTGAAACAGTCAATTCAGAGACACAATAATGAGACAGATAAGTAGTGCAAAGTTCTTTAGTTGCTGTGGGATCGTTGATGGAAGCAAAAGAGGAAATAAGTGATGCTGCAAAAGAGTGACAAAAGGTACGTTTTAAATTTAGATAAAATTGCCAAAACATCAAAGTTTTATTTAAGAAAGGACTGTTCATCTCCCATCAATACTTTTTTTTTGCTCTGAAAACCACAATCATTCCTGCCGTTTACCATATATAACAAAATGTATTTGAACCCATTCCCTGAGCTTTTTTTATTAAATATTGTTGGTCTGAACTTTAACCGTCTTAGCTAAGGCTGGGAAAGTTCCATCTAATACCCTTATTCCTATTACTCTATCTATCTATTCTAAGCTTTACTGAGGACAAAGTGACATCCCTTTACATTTGAGACTGAGCCCGGTATCATTTCAGAACTATAAACTTGTGCAGCTACGATTATTATTATATAATGTAAAAAACAAACAAACAAACCAGTTTGATTGCCCAAAGGAGAAGGATATAATTCACAATCATCAAGACAATCCAGCACAGCTTCCTCCCCGAAAGCACAGTCATTATTCAACCAACCACAAGTCATATGAAAGTCAGGTGGTCCGATAACTAAAAGGAGTGTTGGTTGGGCTTGTGGTTGGATGTAGTCCAATGTTAGGGGTGGGCATATTTCTCTTTCTTTTATTACAGATTTAGTTACCGATTTTGTAATAAACAATCAGTTCACTACATTTCACAACTCCAGAGTCCTTTGGAAGACTCATCGTTATATCAGAGGGAGTTTTGCTTCCTCACACAACACCTGTGGCCACAACAACATTTGGTAAGAGTGTGTCCGAATTGCCCTTGAGCAAGGTGATGTTCTCTTTCTTGCTCATTTGAATAAAAAACTTTGCAAGGAAAGTAAAAGGAGATGCGTGCATGTTCCACTTTTTAACCTTTATTTCTCTTTTTCTCTTCCTGGCACTTCCCCTTTACACAATCTCTCCTGTAGCACATGTATTACACGTGGCAGCTCTGACTGCATTATCAAACAGATTTCCTGCAATACTGATAAAGGCATGTAAAACTTACATGTCACTTTTGTGCCAGTGTCAGAGTTGAAAGCGACATGGATTTTGCTCATTAGAGGGGACATAACAACCCTGAACAGCAGTTTGTTGGAAAGATCCAGTGAAGAAGTGTGTGAGGACTCGGACAATATCTGAAATGACCAGCATGCCGAGCTACATGTTAGCAGAAATCAATATTTTACCCATGTATTTTGTCACTGGGGTGAAACCCCCATTTAAAGTATCTCCAAAGAGCAGGCTTTATCTGTAAAAGTCACAGTTGCTCCGGATTTTTCCAGTAAGTGAATCTTGAAGTGAAATCAATCCAGGACTCTCTTATCTGGGCTGCAAATCTCAGTAGACCAGCTGGTTTAAACAGACTACGTAAAAACAGCTTTTGTTTTCTCTCAGTGAGTGTGGGTGTATCTAAGCTGCATGTACATTAAAATTGTGCGTGTGGGTGTTTGTGGCAGGATAGCTCAGAGACATGTCTGGGCGTATTCTCGCTCCGTGCGCCACAGATGCCCGGAGCATCAATGCAATGCAGAGTTACACTTACAGCTTAGCCTTCATGCAGTTTGAATTGCCTCGTGCAGCTCAAGTTTAAATTATTCTAATCCAATACATGCGCACACACAAAATAAAAAATAACTTCAAGATCTCACAGATAAGCAATAATTATAAAAAATAAAAAATAAAATAAAACTAAGATATGGTCCTCTGTTAGCTCAGCACTCCTTGTAATCATTGGAGAAGCTCATTTTTGTCATTTAAAATGATCAAACAGGCAAACATTTCTTTAGTAATATAATATGATGCATTAAGAAGCAAAATTCTGCAGTCAGGTTCTGTAATAATGATTCAACAAGTATTTTCAGTGTTTTAACAGCTATCATTCAGAGATATTTCATAAATAATAAAAAAAAGAACTGACAACACTTTGAGTTATACGGAGCCCTGGAGGTGACATGGAAATTATTATTTTTATCTCGTGCGCACGACTTTTTATCTCGTGCGCACCACTTTTTATGTCGTGCGCACGACTTTTTATGTCGTGCGCACCACTTTTTATCTCATGCGCACCACTTTTTATGTCGTGCGCACGACTTACTGAAAAGTCGTGGGCACGAGATAAAAAGTCGTGCGCACGACTTTTTATCTCGTGCGCACCACTTTTTAGTCAGTGAGAACAGAACACTGGATTGAATAGGAAGGAAGGCCAAAAGGAAACCCCCAAAAGTGACATATCCGCTCACTTCAACATATACAGCTATTGATGCCAAGCATTTATCTAGTCGTCGAAGTCCGATCTCGGGAAACTGGCTTCACAAACGACGTTTTAAAAGTGGAACTATTTCCAGAGGCGGAGTTGTCACAAAGTGCTTCGACATTGTCACGTGAGCGTGCTGGACCAATCAGAGTGGCCGCTGGTCCAAGATCGCTGCCTACAGTGCTGATTTTATTTGAATCTGAATTATAAACCTAAGAGACCTGCTGAAACAGTGATAATTCTGTCATTAGACAGAACATTAGACAGTGATGATTCTGTCATTAGACAGAACATTAGACAGTGATGATTCTGTCATTAGAAATAGGGGGTTCTCCCTAATGATGGGAATATAATACCCATATGCTCAAAACCTATGTTAAACCTGCAATAATAACATGTTTTCTATTTTCTATTTTAATAGAAAATAGAAAACATGTTATTAATAACATGTTTTCTATTTTCTATTTTATTATTATTTTATTATTATTTTATTATATTATTATTATATATCTATTATATTATTTTATTATTTTCTGTCTATTATTACTATCTATTATTTTTAATAGAAAATAGAAAACATGTTATTATTTTTTATTAAAATAGAAAATAATAAAATAATATAATAGATATATAATAATAATATAATAAAATAGAAAATAGAAAAAATGTTATTAATAACATGTTTTCTATTTTCTATTAAAATAGAAAATAGAAAACATGTTATTATTTTTTATTAAAATAGAAAATAATAAAATAATATAATAGATATATAATCATAATATAATAAAATAATAATAAAATAGAAAATAATAAAAAATAATAACATGTTTTCTATTTTCTATTTTAATAGAAAATAGAAAACATGTTATTATTAACATGTTTTTTATTTTCTATTTTAATAGAAAATAGAAAACATGTTATTATTGCAGGTTTAACATAGGTTTTGAGCATGGGTATTATATTCCCATCATTTGGGAGAACCCCCTATTTCTAATGACAGAATCATCACTGTCTAATGTTCTGTCTAATTACAGAATTATCACTGTTTCAGCAGGTCTCTTAGGTTTATAATTCAGATTAATTTTCGTTTACATATAACATTGTTTGTAGTCATTTTAGTGCAATTTAAAGCTTATTTCTACAAATAAAATCAGCACTGTAGGCAGCGATCTTGGACCAGCGGCCACTCTGATTGGTCCAGCACGCTCACGTGACAATGTCGAAGCACTTTGTGTCAACTCCGCCTCTGGAAATAGTTCCACTTTTAAAACGTCGTTTGTGAAGCCAGTTTCCCGAGATCGGACTTCGACGACTAGATAAATCAATAGCTGTATATGTTGAAGTGAGCGGATATGTCACTTTTGGGGGTTTCCTTTTGGCCTTCCTTCCTATTCAATCCAGTGTTCTGTTCTCACTGACTAAAAAGTGGTGCGCACGAGATAAAAAGTCGTGCGCACGACTTTTTATCTCGTGCGCACCACTTTTCAGTAAGTCGTGCGCACGACATAAAAAGTGGTGCGCACGAGATAAAAAGTGGTGCGCACGACTTTTTATGTCGTGCGCACGAGATAAAAATAATAATTTCCATGTCACCTCAAGGGCTCCGTAGAGTTATCTGATTACGTGTTGTATAATATCCTGATTTATGGGGTCTCCGACTCCGATTATGAGGAGCTCACAGACGTCCTTGTTTTGTTATCAATAAATCTCACCAAGGCTGCAATCCCACGTAATTCTGTTTATTTAAAACCTGACCTGCATTGAAGTGTGTCGATACCCTCACAGGTAATGTAAAAATTACAGGAGACAGGCTAAATTGTGGTAATGAACATGGGGTATCTGGCCATGTAATATTGCCTGATGAGAAAAGACAGATGAAGTAAAGACCATTTCATTTAATCATAATTAATCAGCCTAATGTCTCTGGCATGAAGTGTAATATCAACCAACCAACAAGGGATCCTCCCTAGATAGTAGACACATCTGGGAGTAATCTCAGCTTATTTATGGGTTGTTAGGGCACCGGCAAATGCTATGTGGGCAAGGCGAGCCGCAAAGTTCATGACTGGGCTAGACTTGGGTTTTGGCACGTATTATATGAGCAAAATGTGGTCCAAATTGAATACGTTGTTGATATGGATATGGCAAACATGAAAGTCTCAAAGAAAATCAAGAGCTGAACCACACTGGTGGATATGGGCTAAGTATGGGCAGCCACACGTACCTAGAGTCAATGTCAGCCAAAAGAAAAAAATAAAGCTAACAGCTGAAGTAAATTGTCTATACATTTGAGGGACAGAATAGTGTCTAGGAACGTAACATGAAACGTTCTGCAGTAAAAGCAAACCATACCATCACTCTAAATGCTGAAATGTAAGATATTTGGAAACACCGAAATCTCACTTCCTCATATAAACTGAGTAATCAGAAATGACAGGCGGCCTAGTAAAGCAGGTAACAAAACAAGCCAGTGGTTCACATGTAAGAAGTCCAGAGTACCCTTCTTAGAGCTGAAATCTAAGGACAACCAATAGCACAGCACTCAAACTATCTGGTAATCAAGGTAAATTAGATCACTTAAATGATCTCGGACTATGAGAAGCAAAATATCGTGATCAGATAAGTATAAGATTCAACAAATTGGCCACAGACATCATGTGTGGATGAAATCAAATCGTCAGCTAAAACCATCCCGTGTTAACAACACACACTTAAACAAGAGCTGTGTCCTTCTTCTGGGATATAAATACACATGTTGTATGTTGATTAATAGTTTGTACATTTAATGGAATATCCTGGGTAATCTTGAATATTCTGTGTTGCGTACTACTGAGTGATTTGACATTTTGTACTTTTTTCTTTAACAGTGTGACAATTACATAATTCCACAGATCTGTACAAAGAACTAAGGGACGAATAGTTTGCCAAGAGTTCACTTCATGTCCGCGATATTCTTTTGTACGCATTTCAAATGATGAGCGCTCTGCCTTGACAAGATTAAACAGTGAGGAGAGCGACTGTATGAGTGACTCAGCAAAGAAAAACATGAGCACTCCAGCTGAGACAGCCAGGTGCCGAAGTACAAGTGAAGTATATCGAGATGAATCTCACTCGTCTGTGTCGTGTCTGCTGACGTCTGCAGCAAAAACACTCCAGTGACTCTCCTTTAACAGGGAACCTGTGTCACAATTTTCCAATCCCAGGTATCCATCTGGATTTCACACTCCCTCTGCTGCACCTGATGGTGAAGATAGACTTCTATCGGGAATAGCTCAAATAGATTGTGTAAGAGATTTAGCAAAGACCGGAGCACCGTGTGTGTTTTTGGCTGTTCTGAGTCTGACTCAACAACTTTAGCTAATGCTCGTTTCCTGATCACAAATGTAGGGCACTCAAAGTGTAAAATAAGAGCTTAAAGCAATGACCTTCTCCTGTCTATTCCCAAATAACTTTTACTTTATTTTTATTTTTTGTTAAGGTAATCAAATAATTAAAACCATTAGGGTAAGGTAATAGTGGGGGAAAAATTCTTAAAGCATCTAGTGCTATCCTGCTAGCAGAACAAAGTACATTTAAGCAGACGGATGATGGTCTGAACAATAATTGAGTTTTTAATCAAAGGGTAATAAAAAAAATAAAAAAAACACCTCTGGCTCTCAGTTTTACCTGATAATTGTCTCCCCTGAGAGTCAAAGATAAGAGATTTAAAGGCTATAGAGTGGAATAAACTGACATTAACGCAAGTACATGATGCTTGAGTCACCTGACCCTGATGAAAATGTCAAAATTAGACGTGCTCTTTCCTTGTTTCCACCCGTGTCTGACACATCTGTTTAGATCATTGGATAAAAGTGAAGCCACAAACAAACTTTGCTGCTCCGTCTGCCGTGCAACAAAACTGCAACACAGCAATGAGATGCCAACTCTGTTTACCCTTATTGTGGTATTTGTGGGTCGAAGGCAGAAACGCCAGCATTTAATTGTATTGCTTACTTTCCTGTGATGCTCTCTTGCATTTTGATAGCCTATGTAAACACCAAAACTTTTTGATCTCAATACAGCTATAACATCTTTCCAGTATGAAAAGAAACCATGTTCATATCCAAGTTGAAATCAATGACTTTTTTTGTTGTTAAATGTTATGTTTTTAAACTTGTTTTGACATGTTCTCAGACTTTCATTCCACATCACAAATAGGAAAAAATTATTTTGAATTTTTTTTGCCCTCAAAAAGACAAAAAGGAGAGTTTCAAATAATATATTAACATTTGTGCTTTTTTTGAGTCTACATGTATGACCAACCCAAACTTTTTGGTCAAACACTTTTTCAAACACCTTTTATTATATGATCTCTAACCACACAAAAACGCTACTGAACCTTTCTCTGAAAAAATCTTGTAAAAAGGAAAACAATTAAAATTCAATAAAAAATTGAATCAAAAATATATCATTCATTTATTACTATTTATGTGAAACGTAGCCCATTTCAGCAAAAAATTGCTGATATTAGCTTCTAAAAACAAACCAAATATAGAATGGACCAGCGAACACTGAAATCCCAGGTTGTATTGAGTAAATGCGCACATGTGGAATAACAGTTTGATTTGTAAATGTTTACCAATCATCAGCCGGCTGTTAAGTTACATCAGCGATCCTACTTCCTGTGTATCGTGATAGTGCGAGGAGGGAGGGATCAGCACCAACTCTATGTAACCATTTCTGCAATCAATGGAAATGTAAGCATTTGGGAATAAAGTGGAATTAAATATTTATCCCTCTCTTTGGTGTGTTTTGACTGTATTTTATTGCCAGAAAACATTTGCCTGTAATAGAAGTAACAAAAAAAAAGAAAGTAGGACAGATCACAAAACAACACCCGGCCAAAAATGTGGAATCGAGGGCTTCAGTCCCCCCCTTAAAACTAACTATGATCAGAGGTGTAAAAGTGTGGTTAGAGCCACTATATCCTCGGGGTATTTTGACCAAAGCATGTCTCAGACAACTTGTGGGGGGGAAAAAAAGAAATCTTTTAAAAGTACAATGGTAGGGTACTCCATATTTCAAGCTGCTGCTGGCCCCCTTTCAACTCTGCAGTCGTCACTGAAACTCCTGAAAGCCTTTCTGTGCGGCTGACTTAATCTTTTAAACATTATCCACCACCGTAAAGTTAATAAGCATTTTTCTCAAAATGCCAAAACAAGACCTTTAATGCAAAGCTAAACAGCCTCGCTGGTTACGTTTGCAGCACCTGTGCTGGGTGTGGCTGGAGATGATACGGCCTTAGTCGCACTTTCATAACACTGTTGAAAGGTAAGACGCTAAATCAACAGAGGGCAACAAAAGGTAAAATAAAGCTGAAAATAGTGATATTTACTTTTGATGGACACACATTTGGCAAACATCACTTATTGTCACTTCATATGCAACAAGTGTCAGGGACTGTGTTTATCTTGGAAGAAACAGCTTTATCAACCCAATCTGAATGAAAAATACAACTGTTGTCTAAAACAAGTGTTGGGTTAAGATATGGTGATATTTTGAAACACCTTCTGTAAAAAGACTTAAGAAAAGCAATGACGTGAATAAAATGTAAAACAAATGTGGGATGTGAGATTACACTCTACTCTGTTCATTATCAATAAATAATTATTTCACTGGTGTTAGTTCAGTTTTATGTTATCATTTTGTGAGTATGACGCTGGTGAATCTGAGAAGCTGTGGGAACAACAACTCCACAACTGTTAGACGCCATACAAGGTGTCGTGAGAAAGAGCAAGAGGAAGCAGCACATCCTAACTGCGAAAAAATGATTGTCATGCACATCGAGTGTATACTGCATTTGCCACATGCTCATTTGAAGTTTAGTCTACAAATACTGATATTCAGTTTTCAGAGTACACTTAATGTAATTAAAGCTCAAGCCGAATACACAAACGTGAAGCTTGTTGGATGAAAAGTGAACTGTTGCCCCTTTAAACACAGCGACAAACCCGAGCAACAACTTCCTCAATGTGAGATGTTTTATTGTTGTATTGTCATTTCTTACAGCCAGGATTCATCTTTGGTGAAGTATAAAACAAGAAGCCTGCTGAGCTTTTATAGGCCACCAAAATATCTTCCCTGTTGTGTCGCTCCCACCCCGACTCAGTCTTTCACAAGCGCTCTTTCCTGTTCAGTTTTGTCCTCCTTCCTAGTTCACAGACTGTTTCAAAACAAGCACACACATGGTCTGCCTACTGTTTTTTTGTTTTGTTTCATCTTGAACCGTGCTCTGTTTTAACTTCAATATACAAAGCAGACGTGCCGGTCTTGCCCTTTCCCTTGTTTTCATCATGGAGGAGAGTATGGTGAATAAGAAACTATCCTAGAAGTGGTCATAGCGAAGAGCAAGCAGTCTTTGCCAGAGTTTTCAACCGAGATACAACACTTAAAAATAGGCAGTAAATCAATATTGTTGATTTCACTCATACAGAATAAGTGGAGCCATTTACTGGGCCAGGGAATTATTTATCTTCAGGCTTTTGATGGACAATAAGGCATAAGGCAGATATAACAAAAATATCAGATGTACAAAGCCAATTATGGGAATACAAAAATTGCTGACAATGATGGGTGACAATAATCAAAACAGTACAGTGTGGCCAAAACAAGGTGCTTATTGAAATGATGACAGCTGAGCACTGCGAGTTGGACTCAAGATAAACAATCTTTATTGCCAATTGTCAGCCCACCGAGCCTTACAGGAAGGACACTCATGTACAAACACACTCACAAAAAAAAGAAAAAGGGCTACAGTACCTACAGTACCTGTCCTACACCATTAATGTTGGACTGGGAAATTTCTGTCACATGACTGGTTGGTTTACTTTGGACAGCTGATTGTCAGTACAGTATACGGTCCCTGAGCTACAAACTCACCTGCAGGGATCTGAGTGTGTGTGAGAAAGGTAGAAGGGTGAATCGATATGACACAGAAATCCCAATTATTAGCTCAAGAAGGAAATGATTACATTGTAGCCACACAGGCTGAGTGTAGTGTAAAAAATGTCACAGATTGCTGAGTGAGTTTAGGTGTCCAAAAAGGGTTTAAAAATAAATCATGTTTACATTGGTATTCTTCAGATACAAGCACCAAAAATTCAAAAGGAACTCCTCAATAAAAATGTAATATGTACTACTATTAGTACTAATATGAATAAGTATGTTACCACTATTGCCACATAACTAGAAGTTCCAGGTGTGCAGTTTGCATGTCCTCACGTCTTTGTGTAAGGTTTTTTTTTCCCCTCCCTCTCGTAATCTGCTTTCTTTCCACAGCCAACATTTAACCAAATAGTGTTATATTAAATGGGTTTCTAAATTGACCGTAGGATTGAGTGCGGGTTAGCATGGTTGCCATCTCATTTATATCTGCATGGCCTCTGTCTCTGGTCTGGTGAGGGCTGTGATTGGCTCCAGCGGACCAGCGTGACCCTCTCTGAGATGAAGCAAGTACAAGCAAGTACATTTCAATAAACATCTAGTTTACGTAATCCAAAAATATTTTACTTTTGTATTTCCTTGTTTTCATTTACATCCACATTATTATCATCACCTTAAACATAAACTTAAAGGGTGTGTTAGATAATGAAAGTGAAAATAGTTATATGCTATAACGTTCCTACTTTTATTATAAAACAATGTTTTTGGTTTCTGTAAAAATACTCAAATAAGGTGTGTATATATATTTATATACGCACTCCCTCACACACACACACACACACACACACACACACGCACACGCACACAAAAAATGCTTCCTGTTGAGCAGCTACGATAAAACTGAGGTGTTAGTTCAGACTGTGAAAAATTGTATATTCAGTCACTTGAAATTAAATTGCAGTACAGTGGTTCTTTATTGACCTACAAAAAAACAAGGAGCACCAAACATACCCAACACATCTGACTAATTTTGGGCCTTACGTCATTCCTGCTGGCAGCTGAGATGGTGGTGACATCAGACCGCCTCCCCGGACACCATGTCAAAGAATACCATACAGAATAAATGTATGAATGTCAGAGGAAACCCATACGGGTATGTGAAAACAAAGAGGTACAAAGGAGACAGAAATAAATCAGCCTTTAAAATTGAAACAAAAAAAACAACATCAAGGCACATAAATTGTATTTAGGTCAATAAAAGAAGAAACTTAAAAAGGAGAAAAAAAAAAGAAAAACCAATACAGGCATAAAAACAAGGCAAAATTATGTAAAGAAATGTTAAAAATCAATTAATTCAAATGAAAATCATCGTAAATGTCAATGAAAAGTGATTTTGATAAAGTCGAGCTAATCCAAATAAAGATTAAAGGACAAAAACAGATTTTAGGCATTAAATATTACCAAAATGTTTTCATATTATAACTGTTGACATTTATTGCCATATATATTTATTTACATCATTGTAATTACATCATTGCTGCATTTTTGATTTTCTATTTATTTTTTTATTCTGTCAATTTCAGTATTCCATAATTTAGACTTTAGAAGAAGTAAATAAATACAGTACTTTGTTACAGTAAACAGAACATAAATAAATAAAACAAAAGCTCCCAGACATGTGTTCTGCCGTCTTATGACACGGACCATATCCTGCTTTTGTCCACATGTTAATTTAAACTAGAAAATTCAAATGTTTTGGATTTTCATTAACGTGCACATGTTCTCATCAACCACTCGGGCCGAAATGTGACATTTCGAGCTTTTAACAGTAACACATGATGGCTAACTGCTGGACAGATTCCAAATCTTCACGTTACTCTCCTCTGTTTTTCTGTTGTTCAGATTTAAAGGCGTGTTTTGTAGGATAGAAGATTTATCTAGGCCAAAGGGGGAGAAAAAACAAATAAAATCAATCCTGTGATAACAACTGCATGGTGAAATGTAACAAGGTGTGGTAGTAGCTGGAGGGCCAGGAAACTCACTCTACCACTAAATAATGAGGTCTTGAGAGTTTTAAAAATACTGCAGCGTTACTTCAAAAGTCCCTCTCAACCAGTTAACCAACTAACTATGAAACATTTCCGATAATGTCCAAATGAAACCAATTAATTGTTTGCATGATGTCCTCTTAAAGGGCTATTGAAGAATATGAGAATGTTTACTCTATTCTAGTTCAAGATCAACTGAACAAAAAAAACAGAATACATTTTACTGGGGATCTTTAGGATTTAATGTTTTAAGTATAGAAGTCAGATTTCCTATCTCTTAATCAGTCCGAAGTCATCACAGACTTTGTTCTTCTCGTTTCACTTGCCGTGACTCATCAGCACAATAAAACTATTCCAGTCAGGAAATTGAAGTGGAAATTTCCGACTGCCAAAACACGAAGCAGCCTTAATGTTGATCCCTGCTGGTATTTTAATTTGAGCCAGTGCAGAACAGTCCTGCAATGCCTCCATGTGTTACCTCTGACGAGCCCCGGAGAACTCAAGTTTAAAATAATGTGTGCCTGCAGTTTGATGTTTTTCATCAGCCCTGCAACTTGATATTTAAGTTGATCAGTTTATTTTTACCGGTCTATTTATCAAGGTATGGAAAAGGTGTTTAATCCAGACAAAAGTGCACACAGAAAAAAAAAAAGGTAAAAATCCATAATTCAGTGCAGTGGCCGGTGACGAGTTAATTGCAATATTTCCTAAGAAAGATCATTGGTTTCAGTTCAAGTTTAATGCAAATATGAATGGAATAATTACCATATTTTTTAAATCACCAGTGGAAATAAAAAAAATTGCATTTTCTTAATTCCTAAATTTTACTCAATCACAACTTCCATGAAAAAAAAGGAAAAATGGCTTCCTTGAAAAGTGATGCAAGAACAGCATTACAAGCACAAACACTGACATTTCCTCTTTCATCTGTGTCCTGCACAGCAGCATCCTGTTGCTGAGCTGTGCTTGTGAACTACAATTCGCAGAAATATTTGACGTAGGAGTGCAACTGAATTCTAAAGCGCATACCTTGTCCAAGCTGATTTTTATCTAACAGAAGTGTATTTGTAAAACTAGTGACTGAAGGTGTTACGTTTTTTACTCTTTTCTGACTCATCGTGGTGTTTGATAACAGAAACAGAAAAAATGCTCAGCATCTGTGACTGACATGAAGGGAAGACTCAAAATCGTATGTAGAGTATAGCGACACTTTTTGTGAAGAAAAACAAATAAAATTTTCTAACAATAGCATACTTCTTGGCAGATCCTTATTTATGATTCACGAGGTTTGACCTGCTGATTCTGATCTTCTAAGAATTAATTAAAACTGTGCAGTAACATCGTCAACTAATGCAAGAGAGCAGAGGGTGCTGGCCACACACTAGCTTTATTTTTAGCTTTTGTCAGCTTCAAAGCATTGAGCATAGTTAGCAGTGTGATGCCCTTTTAAGTGATGGATTAACTTACTTCCTTGGTGCCTGACTATTTTGGCCACACAAAAGACAATAGGAGCGCTTCACTGGAGCTCAGTGCATCGTTGATAAAGATGAAAGCTGTATGTGGTCATTGCTTCCTGGTGACTGCATCTTTATGATGCGTGTACCAACCAAAGGATTCTGAGTGCTCTACCCTGATGTATATGATCCTCACACCTGCCATAAAAATTAAAATTCTCAGCGTTGTTCATATGAATAAAGAAAATGCCTCAATCACATGCGATTACAAAACATCTAAAAAAAAGATATTAAACCTGTAGGGTTTAGGCATAAATTTAAACTTTTAACATGCTTTCCTCTGCATATCTTTCCACTGAAAATTACATTTCCATCAGATCTCAACAAGGAAACTTTGAATACTTTAATGATAAAACACTTGAGTAGCTTATAGGCTCCAAGTAAATCATATTCCATTTATTAGGCATACAAAGAGATAAAGAGTGGTGGGTTTGATAGTTGAGAGACATCAGAAAGCATGTGAGACGGCTACACCTCTGCCCTCAATTAGATATATAAACAAGATGGAGTAATTGGAGTGAAAGCGGACGTAAAACGCAGCTCAAGAGGTCTGCCTGAAGTACATTAGTTCTCAGCAGTCACCTAATTTTGGCAAAAAATGTTTTTTTCACGAATATGAAACATACGTTTTTGTACTTTAAAATACAGAAATTCATAACTTTTCAGTCACTTATGTTCAATGAGACTATATAACGCACATAAATATGTACTAGTCAAATGTTTGTATGTAATTAAATTGATGGAAACAATGTCTTGTTTTTGACTGGAGCTGCAAATGTTCCTATTAATTGTTCCATAAAAAGGTTTTTTACTCAGGTTTTTTTTCCTTAAAAAAAAAATCTGTGTAGGTCATTATTTGGAAAAATTTTAGCAATGGAGAAAAACCCAAAACAAAACAAAAAAAACACACCTTTACTGTAAATATTGACCAAAATGCTCTATTTTATTATGTACATGTTTTATTTGTTTAAGCCAACCTATTTGCCTTTATTCATGATATTTGGTAACAGTATACAGTGTATAGCACATTGGGGTACTATAAAATGTATATATAAAAAAGAAAAAACATCTTTCATTCTCAGTATATTCTGTGCTTATGACAGACTGTGGAGGGGAAGTGATTTACTTGTGCTTTATGAGCTGTGTCCATCGCCAGCTGGGATTTCATCAGCATCAGCATGATGCGTGTGGATATCGTTCAACAAAAACCAGACCCAGCCAGAAAGCTGTTCATCAGGCCAAAAACCCACAGCACCTGGGAAATTAACAACAAAATCAGCTTCCTGCAGGTGTTTTATGGTCATGTGGAGCAATGCATCAATAAAAATCTTACTTACTGCCCCTCAAACCACTTTACTTCTTTCTCCCTTTCAACATTTGAGCTGATTATTCCCTGAGGCAACTCCACAGCACAATTTAGTTTACCAAGAACCAGCAGCTGCAAACCACGACACACAACACCACCTCCTCCGTTGCTGCCTGCGGTCACCAGCCTCCCCATCTCATGATGATGATGATCTCAAGGCCCCAGCCTGACTCAGCAATGTCTGAACTGGAAAAGGACCAAAAAAAGAAAAAAAAAAGTTAGGATGTATAAAAAGAGGAGGAAGACGAGCGATCATAAATGTAGGAGAAAAAAAAAAGTTGAAACACAGAAATATGTAATGCTGCATGCAAGTAAAAATCTGATATTATGGGGCATTGTGAGGTTAATTTCAGGCCTATTATTGTGTAGGAACAATGCATACACAACACATCCAGTTTCTATGGCTCAGACAAAAATATGCTAGCAGCAAATGCTTTTGGCATCTTCCATAAAAAGGAAATGATTGTGGAACATTATAAAACAATTAACCTGTATATCATAAAACAAAAGTGGGGTCAACAACAGTGCAGGACATGTGCAGTTACTGACAGGCCATTAAGCAGTATCTTCTGGAACATAATGATCAGAGGTGATCACTCGACCCATTTCTCAGGAGTGCGTAATATGTTTTTCATAATTACTTTTTGAAATTTCAAATGTCTCAGTTAAGGGCTTACGGTAATTTCCTCTAAGGAAAGAGGTGACGACACTTCCTGTTCACTCAGTACTGAGATGATAAGATGTTGACACTCAGGCACTCAGACTGGCTTGACAAAAGTGTTTGATAAAGCACTTTTATTTTGTTTATTTAGTGTCAGAATATAACTATCTACACAATATTTAAGACATTAGAACCTAATCCTACTTTTAAAATCATTACAAAAAGGTAAACATAATTAAATATTAATAGGTAAATACTGTCTAAACGTAGCAGAAAATAAAATGCCATGGAGGTTTGTATCTATTGAACTATTCTGCTGCAGTTCTTCCTCGTGAATTCAGCATTTATGAGAAGTATCGGTTATGTAAAAAATATCAACAGTGGACTTCAAAACTGAATACGATTTGACAGTTAAACTCAAAGCTTGAGATGTGGCCGGTAGAAATCAGAAAGACTATCTAATTACAATTTTCTTTTGTTTTTTTTTTAAAGAAAAAATGTTAACTTACAGTACATAATTATGGCCTTTACATAAAATAAATACAGGCAAAAGGGACAATGTAGATATATATCTAGATATACCTCAGCATCTGTGTTCATATTCAGGACCCCCGTTCTCTCCGGCTTTCTTGCCAGACATTTGGCCATATTATATTCAATCAATGTCAAGATGATTCTTCCACTCTTTAAAAGAGATGTGTGACATTCAGTGTCAAAACTAAAAGTATTATAAACATTAATTGTTCTCAAAAAACATAACTATTTCTTTCATGTATGTATTTTCTGCATACAACAAGTGTTGCACTGTGGCATTAGTCATTGGGCCCTAATATTTTGCTTCATTGCAAACATTTTTAGTGCATGTGCAAGCTGAATGCTGTATAACGAAGGACAACATCTTCTAGGCACCCTGACTTAACAGTTCTTTTTCTCCAATATACACTAATAATGAAAGAATGAGTTGCACATGTTTGATCTGTATATTTTCTCCCTACTTTATGGATATTAGATGTATTAAATTATCTTAAATTATATGAGTGAGGGGGGGGGAAATTAGAAACGATACATATAGATTGATATATTACCTGTTCTGACCATGCAGTCACCCTGAATAGCCAGTTCATTTCTTATATAGTCTACTAGTCAACAATTTTGAATGCATATGCGTCAGTGAAGGAAACTACTTAATAAACTTAATTACCGTACTCTAGATGTGTCTGGAGAGAATTGTAAATGTATGGTAAGGAACAAATCTCCTGGCCGGAGGGAGCCAGAGGGGAAAAGAAGAATGTTTAGAGGGAAACTGCTGACAAAGGCAATTTCAACTGTCTGCTCCTTATTAGTTAAAAAGGCCACAGACCAGCCTGTGCTCTCTGTCCTTTAAAAGCAAATGAGAAGAAGATAAGATAAGATAAGAAATCCTTTAATAGTCCCCCAGAGGGGAAATTTCCAAAGAAGAAAAGAAGAAGAAGAAAACACGAGAGAGGACCAGATGTGAAAGACCACCTACTCACCAGACTTAAGCAACTTCCACACAGCCAGTGGCTGAAATACTCAAAATCACTGCAACAATCTCAAGTGATGGAGCAGCCATAGTTGGGAAGGTATCCAAAAATGCTGCATCATTGACTTGTTAATCTTGTCAACGATAAATAAATCTCCTCCTTAGATGTTTGACCTTATACTGTAGATAAGTTGCAGAGACAACCAAATAGACCACAGTTTAACGAGAAATCCAGGATCGAATCCAGTTGTCAACAATTTAGTTTGGCAAAATATGAATCCACACAGAAAACAAGCTCCAGGTTTTATTCAAGAGTTTACTGTGGACCTCTGCATCATGGTCGATCAACTTGTCTGCAGAAAACTACTCTGGAGTTCTGTGAAACGTCTTACTCCATTCAATTAAATGAACTAAAGTAAACTAAAATGAACTTGCAAGTCAAACATTTCTTCATAGTCAGAACAAGATAATACATGGTCAGGGTCAGTTAGTTCCTGACGTTTATATTTGCTTAAATAGGATTTATATTGGCAGTGTCTCTTTAAAGACTAATAATTAGTGTCACTTTCATTTAACTATGCATTGCTTGCCTGTTTAAAGAGATTGAAAACCAAAACAAACAAAAGTAATTTTCTAGGCTTTGCCTTGGAGCTAGGAAATAAAAAAGGGCCATACAATTTTGGCTACACAACAGACAATTGGCTTCATCCCTAGAGGTTTGTGCATCACTGGTAAACATGAAAGCCACATTCAGACATTTACACAAAAAGCCTTTAGCAGATGCTAGCAGAGAGCCGACACTCGCTCCAGAGAAAGGACAATGCAAGTGACACATTTCAACTGTGAATACAACAACAAATGTCTCCCATTTGCACAATTCTGGTAACATAAAGTCCATCATGTGTTGTTGATCTTTAAACGATCTTTTTTAAACATCTGAAAACATGACCTATAATAAGCACTAATAGACACATGCACCCCTGCTCTGCTGCAGAATCTGCAGCACATCAATGCATTGTACATTACTTTTCATCACATGTTGATAATTGTGTCTCAATTAGTTTTCTGATTGAGGAGCAAAATGCTGTACAAATTGATTTTTCAGTCTTATGTAGCAAAGCAGGTGACAAAACAGTTTCTTATCCAAGAATTTAACTGATTCGAAATTTATCTTGATTCAAGTATAGTAATTTGCATCCGTTGTTGATACTGAAGATTATTGAAAAATGCCGACGTTCTCAACAGTAGGCATCTCATTGTAAAGACATTCTGAGCAAAAGAGGCTTTAAAACACAGAAATGAGCCCAAACTCGCAAGATAAAATGCTGAAATGTGGGTTGCACAGTAATTACAAATATATTTATCATTTTAGTCTTGGGAAGGCATGCTGAGGATTAATGTTCTTAGTTATCCTGCAACTGACAGGCTCTTCTGCTGCAGATGAATGTTTTCAGTCATCCTAAAGTACTACAGGTGGACCCTGTAATTAAAGACCCAGCGGAAGTGCAACAAGATAAATTACAGTCTTCCATTTATAACCATGCCTCTCTGCTTGTACTGTAGCCGTTGCAAGGACCACAGGCCAGACAGAGAAATATTTGTCAGCTTCGCTGGTGCTGTTAATCATTCTGGTTAGAGCTGAGAAGATGAATTAGTCAGTTGCCCTTTTTAAGTGGAGTATCTCTTAGTTTCCGACCTGATTTTGCTAAGTAAAGTTCTTTCAGTTCTACTAACGGTAGTAACTTTTTTTTTTTCTTTGGCATTTAATGATATTCTCAACAACAGTGCCTCTGATTGAAGTCAGGTTCTCATGACATGAAATGCCTATAAATGAACACGAAAGATTTTTTTGCAAAGGCCCTTGAGCTCAAACATCTCACGCTCACAGCAACAAAACCACAATCAACTTCTTCTCAAAAGTAAACAACTCTATGAAAGATGGGATAACACAGGAGCCTGCTTTTACTGCAGGGATGTTTTCTCTCAGGACAAAGACATGCAACTATGAATCATTAACTGAATGGACAGGACCAGATTAACCAGTCTGATAGATGACTCGGTACTTCGTCTTCCACATTTGATGAAGTGGATCTGCCTTTAGCCCTCTCCGAGCAGCAGAAAACACTGTGCATTTAATTTACTGGAGAGGCAACCAGATGCTTTAAAAGCTTCTGACTGATTATGTTAAGATACTTAAAGCCACAAATATCTTTTCCCAGCAAGTTTTACTAACTTGAAATAAATACATATATTTAATGTGATTTGTCAACAATTTAAAGACAATGTTACAAGTTTTACTTTGATTTATTACGAGTCCAATATTTTAAAAAACAGCTTCTACAGTCACTAAAGCACCTTTGGGAATTTATTTCTGTTCAAAATTTCACCTGTTGTTCTTGACATGGATCTACTCATTTTAGGCCCAGAGTCTCACTGGATTATTAAAAGATGGTGTTTCCTACAGTTTTTCTTTTATTTGGATTCATTCCAGTACGAGACTTTCAGCACTCCGGGGGGAAGAAAAAGAAAAAGAAATTTGCATTACTAGAAACTGTGGTGAGATGGTTCCATGTTCAGCTCTTCGCTGAGAGGAAGAAGGATATTGGCACAAAACAAGTCTTGTTAGGCGCCACTGTTCACCTTTGATCTTTCACAACGACCAAACAGGCCCAGTGCCATACAAGGTCTGGTGTGAGAGATGGCATCATGGAAACATCTGGGTGACAAAAGCGCTGTTGGTAAAGGCAACGTGTTCTGTGATGCCAGGTCACCCTTACACATTGTTCCTTTTTTGTTCATTTCATCATTAAACGGTGCTTCTCATGGTCACAGTGTTCAGATGTATGCGGATAAACTCCCAGCTGGTTGTATTTTACCTTTTAGTGAGAAATGACTTCAGTCTGAGCACCCGAGATGGGATCCCTCTATGGTGATACCACAAATCTTATAAATATCCATCATGGCTATCATTGGGTTGTGACTTAATTGTCTGACCGCGGCCTTATCTCTCTGATAACTCCAACTGGACTGCCAGATGTAGGACGTCCATGGTGCCACATTTCTTCCATTTCAGAATGATGGAGACTATTGTGCTTCTGAGCATTTTGAATGCTAAAGGTTTTTGTTTCCTTTTCAGATCAATCTTGGCTTTCAAGACAAAAAAAACATAATTTGCATGATGATAGTTTACTTTTCTTCCCCACTGTGAAACTCCAGCCATGTTGAAAGTGGAAATAAACTGCAGGACAAAGCAGATGCAAGAGAGATAACACAAATGTTAAGGGCTCCAAAAGCCAGAAATCCAGCAATGGGGTGGTGATGTCTTTTGTATAAGTGGCACTATTAAATAATCAAAGCTGTTGTTATTCATGTCACAACAACTGTTACTTCAGTCTCTTGTAATCTCAAATGTCAAAGAAAAAGGCACAAACAGCGTACGTCAAAAAAAAAAAGATGACCATCTTTATCTCTTTCAAAATGCACCAAATCATGTGCCTAAATTTAAGGTGCGTTCTTTCACTCTGTGTGAGCAGAACTACAAAACATTAAAAACAAAACATAGGCTCTCCAGCCTTGTGTTTGGGACAATGGCACAATGGGAGCCAGAGCAGTCGCGCGTCTTGCCATTAATGCAGCATAACTGACTGCACCGCTGAGATCGAGGAGTCTACTGTGTTGTTTTGGAGCTCCTGTCTGCGTTACGGAGTGTGAAGCCTATAACTCCTCGTCTAACACCTCGTATTCATTACAAGCAGCCGGCGACTGTTCATACAGATGCGTGCATGATAAAGATCAGAGGTTATGCTGTAGGTTGTTTCTGCTAAATCAGTCTATTCATTACTGGTGAGAGGAGAGGAGCCTGAGAGATGGATGAGTACACGTTTTGTCTTGCTGTCATGGTTGATAAAGAGGAAAACCTGCATCAGCGTTAAGCAGGTTTAAGAGTACTTACCACCAGCTGCATACATTAGCTAGAGATCAAAGGTGAAAATGAAGGACTACGGTAGCAAAGAAGTCAGCATGACAATCCTAATTTTCTTTCAAACTCTATTTTCTGAATCTGTATTTTCCAATAAACTCGTGTTATGTGGCTTTACGACATACGCATCACGAGCAGTCACTGGAATGTAAACTTTGGAGCTCAGTATTTAGCATCACTAACTCAATAAATCAAAACTCCCCCTGTTTATGAAGACGGAACCACAAAAGCAGATGAAGAAAGCATTATTATCATGTTCAGTTTGAATTCAAACACTTCTCTCAGCTTGGTTTCAGAGATCAGAAGCCTGTGTGAATCAAACAAAGAAAAAAACTAAAACCTTTAGGCTAACTTACTGATCTTTTGCGATGAGATGAAGAAAAAGCCGCCCACAACAGCACAAACAAACCACACATTTAGCTTGTCAAAGATTTGACAGCTCTCATCAAAAAGCCTGTTTAGCATGGCTGACAAACTTTAATTGCAAGACATGCGAGAGTACAGTCCTTCTTAGCAGCTATTGATAAATGTGTTCGGCTTTTGAGTCAGACAAATATTATTTAATATTTTCAGGGAGTATTTGGTCTTTTAGAACTGTGCCCATGCAAGTATTGGAGGCACAGGCCTCTATCCCAGCAGTCTGAGTGGAGGAGATGTAACATTATGACCAACTGAACAATGATGTGTAAGTCCAATTCATGCTATCACAACGGCTCTTGACCAGTCAGGATGTGGATGAAGGCCTGTGGGTGTCCTGCTTTGTCTGGTACTGTGTCGTCAGCGTTACATCCTTCAGAACCTGTGGGTTCTAGGGTGGGGTCTTTGTGGCTCCCCACATGTTCCATCTGATCATCAGATTGGTATCTTAAGAGTCTGAGGTGTTCACTCTGCCTCCAAACTTCAGTTTGAGTCATGCTATTCAAGCCCTTCCTAAGTAAACAGATTTTACAGCGCTGGCTGCTGTCCTGGTGGGGGGACGCATCTATTGAAGACCATATGAAGGGTGGGGTGGGGGGCTGACTGGACTGCAAAAATGTTTACGTAGGCGGCACAGGTCAAAGTTAACGTCCATGGAGGTTTCTCCAGCAGAGCATTGCATCATGACAAGATGAACAGTTACTCACGCCACCCGTCAGTGGACATAATGTAATATCCTATCAGTGTATATTTCAATTTGTTATGAATATGTATCATTTTTAAAATTAGTATGTAATCAGTTTGTTTGCTCTATTTCTATCGCTTCAGAGAGCCGTTTATATTTATTTGAAAAATGGGTCCCTCTACAGGGGAAAATAGCCATATCGCCACCATAAAATATCACCACCATAGGAGAGAATTGCTCAAAGTGGACGAAGAAGAAAAAATTTGGAGGAATCACTGGCAGTACTGAAGATGAGAGCAATGATACCGAGAGAGATTGAAAGATTTACTTTCCACTGGAGTCATCTCATCAGCTTTTTCTTTCTCATCTCACAAAAGGCAAATTTGACTTGCTGGATGGAGAGATGGTTGTGGAGATAATATGGCAGAGCCAGAGACCTGAATCACAGAGTTGGAACATTAAACACCAACTGTGATGTGCCCCTGCACGCACACACACACACACACACACACACACACACACACACACACACACACACACACACACACACACACACACACACACACACACACACACACACACACACACACACACACACACACACACACACACACACACACACACACACACACACACACCTGTGAAAACAAGGAACAGAGGCACTGTTGCACAAAACTCAGAGGCAAAATGAACCGCTGCTTACTGTGCACTTTTTATTACTCATATTGTGGGGACATAAATATCTTACACCATCACATTGTAGGACCAAACTCTCTTAGGGCAAAAAAAACTACTCAAAACCAGGTAAATTATTTAAGATCACCAAAAATTGGTGGTTGAATTAAGTTTCCAGGAGCCAAATGTAAGTCAAGGAAATGTTCTTTGAAGTGACGGAAACATCTGTGTGTGTGCATATGCGTGCATGTCTGAAGATGAGTTGAAACAGTTGAGTCGCACAAGCTCTCACGCACCCACGCTGAAGAGAGGCACTTAATGAAATGATACTGCTGTCAGACAAAAGCTTCATGGGTCTGTGTTCAATTTCTACTTCTCACTTAAAGAAATTGAAACCACAGCACTGACCCGAGAACTGGGCACCGTTTCCTGCCCTGTCTGTATTATCTTAGTAAAAGTTTCTTAAAAGTAAGATGGGCATGCTGTCAAATGTGAAGGTTTAACCACCGGTTGGCTCTTAATGCAGATGAAAGGCTTGAAACTGAAAGCACGAGTCCATAAGTCATATTAAATGAAATGTTATACACAACAGAAGTGCGTCACTGCTGGAAACAGTGTTTTACCTCCTTTATTCTTTTCAGCAGGAGTGTTTCCTTCCTGCTCGTCGTGATTGATACCACAGGTTTTCCTGGTTCACGCTCTCAAACTTCTCCCAACCCAAACTCTCTCGGAACTCCCTCTCTCCAACTCTCTTCATCTCTCCCCCTCTCCTTTATGCACAAGTTCTTTTCCAGCTATAAATCAACTAACTTTGAACTGGAGACAGCAAATATCCTCTTCGACCGAGTCACTGAATGTGGCAGCTGATGCAACGTCAGTGTGCTTTTACCCTTCAAGCCTGGAGCAATGCGCATATTACATCAAGAAGCAAGATTATTATTTTCGTTTACTTTGCCCTGACGAGTGCACCCCAAGAGAAGTATGACATTAAATCATATCAGTTGCCTTAAATATGGCAATATATTCTGGACACGCCAAAATTGTGATCAGACGTACATGATTACACAGAGATGGCTGAAGATGTCAGCCTGCTGTAACGCTGCAGGTTTAAGACATAACTGAGCTTTATGAGAGCTCTCAGTGCTGCTTATCTCTCTGTGTACCATCTTTCTCTAAAACATATGTATTCTTCTCTCACTCACACACACACACACACACACACACACACACACACACACACACACACACACACACACACACACACACACACACACACACACACACACACACACACACACACACACACACACACACACACGTGTGCGTGTGTCATGCATTTTTACCCCTTCTGACGCAATGACATTCAGAGTATTGATATTTTGCACTTTGATGAATGAATGGGCACCACTTCAGCTAATTACTCTGAGCCGCTGCTGTTTCAGTCACCATTTGTCAACCAGCATGAAAGAGTCAACTGACATGTAAACAGCTGCACTGGAAGAGAGTGAGGGAAGCTTTTGGCCTGTGTTGTTTGTGAGGATGAACATTAGGTTTCTTCGATAGCTCATCTTGCACTCGGGGATTCAGTCTTCTTTGCTAGATGTGATGAATATTAGTAAAATCTCTAATCAAGCTAAAATATGTCTAAGGTCAATGAGTTGATTTTGATAAACTGCTCCAGAACAACAAGGTACCCTGACAAAGTTATGCAGGCCCTGTATTACTCCACGCTGTGGCTGTGCTACGTTGTGGTTGGATGGATGCTTTTTGTTGACGATTATTGTTAGTATACAAAAGATGCAGAGAAAAAAATGTGCAAATTTGCTCAAATTTGGTATCTTGGTTAAAAAAAAAATTAAAAAAAATAATGAATGTGCCAGTCAGTGCTTCGTGAATAGAACAGATTGTTGCAAAATATTTGTAGTGAAGTAATGACAGGTAGGTCCACAAACCACCTTCACTGTTATTCAGGACCTCTTGTTTTTTTCCTAAAAACCCTCCGTAACATCAGGTGCTTCGACGTATTCAGTTGCAATGCATGCAGATACCAGCAGCAGGAATATTTAGGGATTATTATCACATGAGGATATCAACAAGGCCCTGAACAGTACAGTAAAGATGTAAACTCCTACCAGATAAGCTCTGCTGAGGTGATTTCCCCGCCGCGTGTCAGGATGGGCAAATGTGGTGGAAACAAGCCTCATAGCCCGTGGTGAATTTCTTTCTCCATCCTGTGTCTAAGCCCTGCAAAAGAGAAGAAAAAAATCCCCACTTTAACAAGCATTTCACCAATAAGGGAGTCTTGGAAACATTAGCGTTCAGTGAAGTCACTTAAAACATTACGCATCATGTTCAGTACTGTATATCTAGAACAACATAAGTACTGGGTCAAACAACCAGGCTACTCTCAAAACAAATGTATTATAGCCTCTGAACAGAAAGTCACAATGTAAATTCTTACATCCTTGTGGTGTCGTCCAATCTTAAATTAATAAAATAAATAAGGTGGTTATCTCAAATCTAGATGTACCGCTGGCAAATGTATATTTCCTTAGCTACCATCCGTTGGAGCTCAATTATGTCTAAAAGTCTTCAAATCAGTCTATCCTTGTAGGGTGAGTGTGACAAGGCCCATACTTGTGTGGTACAAAGGTGATTTAGTAGAAATATCTTTAATTCAACATGACATTAAATGTATGATGTTTGACTTGATTTAGATGCTGAAATTGTAATCCTCATTCTGATTAGCTGTTAGTCTACAGCTACCCATCACAATTCCTCTGAGACTCTCCAAACTGAACACACGATGACTGATGTCTACTGCAGTTAAGACACAACTCAGACTTTCCCTTCAAAAAGCACTTTCCACCTCAAGCACCCTTTAAAAATATAAAATAAAAATACTATAACACTCGTGAACTCACTGCGTCATTGCACATCCCTAAGAAAATGCCAACTTATCATTTGATGGTTGTAATAACTGTTTCTGGTTATTACTGTACTACAATACAGCATAATTGAAATTTGCAAAATGTATTATCAAAAAGATGTCCTTCCTGCAGAGATGTGGTGACAGAAAAAGGCGTCAGATATAATGCTGCCCAAATTCGGTCTTTGAAGTTATAATTTTGTTTGGTACAATACGATATCACGCTCCTTTCAGATGACTCAGAAATGTCTCCGAATGAATGGTAAAATCTTTGTGAGGAGAAACGCACGCACGCACACACACACACACACACACGCTCTAATTGAGAAATACCCGTTTCCGTGCGGAAATAGCAGCATGCATTTTTCATGTGCGTACCTGAGAGCTGCTGCTAAAGAACCACTGTGAAGCTGAAAACCTTGTACGCAGCACATTTGTTTTTCTACAAACACACCAGGATGCTTTCATTGCTGGAATCAGTCGTCTCTCACATGTTAACCACTGAAAGATACTGGATGACAACACTTTCTCTCACAGTCAAATGAAACGTGTATGTTTTTCCCTTGTGTCAATATATCAAATCATGCCTAGACCAAAAATTCCTGCAGGACATACAGGATGTTTCCTATTTTTGTTTTTTCATGAAAATATCACACCAGCAGCAGCAAAAAGGCAACAGAAAAAAATGTCTTGTGACATAATTCAAAATAAAATAATGGAAAAACAGGCACCTGGACTTGAGTGTCTTTATTTCACATGCACTCACAGGTTTTGGATTTTGTAAGGTAATTTTTTTTTTTTTTTTTTAATTTATTTATTTTTCCCTCAGGGTGGTGGGGGGTTGATTGTTGACACATGAAGCAGTGTCTGAAAACGCCAGCCCACACACAGCAGTCTGAAGCACAGGCGTCTTTTGTGTGGGTAGCGCTTTGATTAAACATGAACCCTGTTTTTGTGTGTGACTGACACACAAGATGAAAGAAGGTGGTTTGGATGATCTGCTCTTATTCTCATCTCCAGTTTTAATTTGTGAGGAATTTAAATACATTTTGATGTCATTTTTTATCCTTTAATGCATTTTCCACTGTCATCTGCAGAAGGAGCCTTGAATTGTGTGCCTGTGTCTGGAAAGTTTCTTGAAATAAAACTTGATTCACATGTAAAATAAAATCAACCAGCCGCTTGATATGATTTATGGAAGTTTTTGCTGCTAGTTTTACAGCGATAAACAATGAACTTGTTAAAAATTGCCCTCCTTTTCAGTAAATTTCTGTTTACTCTCAGTACATAAATCTCATAATAAAATGTACATAGCTTTAGAAATTATATGAAATATTACGTTAACTTTTCCCCCCTCCACAAACTGTTGAAGTAAAAATCAAATAACAGTTTTACCTGGAGGTCAGTGCTTGCATCAGCACAATCTGTGCACAGATTCTCCAACAAGGACATTTGCTACTTTTTACAAGGCACTGTAGTCTCTCTTTCAGATTGTATTTTGAACAGAAATCATCTCAGATTTTCTGGTTGGAACCATCGGTATGTTTTCACAGAGACTATTGACAAAGTAAAATGGTTCCCTGAACAATATTTTACTTGGAGCCATGAAACTCAAGGTCCCATGTGGATGAACTGTAACAACTCTGATGATGCCTAAATCTTTTGCCATCTACTTTCCCCCAGTCAAAACTAAAAAAAGAAAAAGATTTTCTGCAATCAGCTTCAGCTGTGTTTTGGTTAGCCTTCTACAATATAAACTAAGATAACGGCTGTGACCATTAAAGCTGTGTAACATGTACCGTACATGTGTTTTGGCAGTAAAGGTCAAGGTCAATTTAATTTATATAGCACATTTAAAAACAACCGAGGTCGATCTAAGTGCTGTACAGTATACATTAAAATTAAACAATACCAAAAGAAAATACAATACAAAGTGCAGAAACAATGAAATCACTAATGTACTAGGGTGACCATTAAAATAGTAATAAAAATAGACAACAAACAACAGACACACAAAGTGCACAATCACTTCTCACAGTAACCACAGATGTAGGCCACTACTTAAGTCATCGTTTTCAAAGATGACTTAAAAAACTAAAAAGTAAAGCACAAAAGGGATGAGCAATCTGACCTCCAGCATTTTGGAAGATGAAATAAATGATGAATCAAATTGACAACTGCAACTATGTAGAAAATCAACCACAAAACACAATTTTGCCCATCCGAATGCATACCACCCTTCATATTCCACTTCAGTATAGATGGGATCATGAATGACAAAATGAAGACGATGCTCATAACCAGATTAAAGTCCCACACTCGGCAGATTTTTTCTTGCATTGAAATTTGTGTCATAAATCTCTAAATATGATCCAAACTTACAGTGATATATGTTTTGTTCCAAAGCAGAAACATTCTGAAGACAACACATCCTTCTTCTACGGTAAATGTAGCCTGTCGGTAAACCTCCTGTGACGATAGCAAGTTGGCTGGTAAACAAAGATGCCTCAAAAAGGAAGTGAGAGGTTTAATATCAGTGAGTGAGTGAGGCGGCGGAGCACAGGGAAAATCCAGAATCAATACGTCTTAGTTGTCATATGGCTTACTGTAGCATGTTTACAGTTAACAGGTTGGTATACAGCACAAGTTTTTAATGTCTACAATAGAGTACAAAACATTACAGGGATAAAATACAAAAAAAAAAAGAAATAGCAAATTGTCCACTCCATAAAATGCTCCAGTCTTTTTGTTTATACCTCAGCTTAAATTTGGAGAAAAAGGAAAAAAAGTGCAATGAGCTCAAATGGCAAAATAACTATTTATTTTCTTCGTAATAATTCTCACAAACTATGTACTTAGTCTGTAAGGCAATATTTAGATGCACATATAGGCTTTAAAGATCCAACTGCCATATCAGCAAGACGGAGTTTGTGTCTATGCCTTAAAAAAAAAAAAAACAGCTCTGCTCTGCTTCTTTTAGGTCATAAATCACCATAGAATACCCTGAAAACATTGTTTCTTATGGTTGACTATCAAAGAGCTGTCTCCAACGTCAAAATATGGAACAACATGTCCCAACATACATTTTGTCTCATCATAATGACTTTGAGGGTTTCTGTACCTAAAAGGCAAAAACAAATGTGGTTTGAAGGCACAACTGATACTCATCTTGGAGTGACAACAGCTCACATTCGTTGCTGAAAGGACATTTTAGTTCCTCTTCATATGTTTTGTCAGAGATGCTGGACAGTTTGGGTTTACCAACCATTTAAAACGGTTTAGGAGTGAAGACGCTCAGCTTTATATATACCGGTATGTTAAAAGACATTGGCACTGGCATTGCATGACACCAGATGTAGGTATGGTGCCACTGTAAAATCTCGTATGAGGTACGGTGAGCAGCAGGGAAATGTGTCACTAGTGGGAACTAACAAAGAGAAAGAGGAGGAAAACTATCACAAAAATGCAGCTTTACTGGGAGTGGGCATCTAGTGAGTCAGACTACTGCCATCTTGCATATATGATTCATTTTAACAATAAGAAAGTATTAGTACAGGTATGTAGTTGCATAAAATGATTATAAAACAGTAATACTGCCACAAAAAAACGAACTAATCTAAAACCAAAAGTCAAACATTTTGTAGCTTAAGAAAAAAATATCTATCGCCCTTACCCCTTCAGAAAATTAAGGGGTAAGGGGGATTTAGTATATTGGCATAAAAGGAAAGATAATGTCCAACTATGTTCAACCAAATGATGATAAATAGTCCAAGCTGTTTCAATAACAGTGTGTGTTTGTGTGTGTGTGTGTGTGTGTGTGTGTGTGTGTGTGTGTGTGTGTGTGTGTGTGTGTGTGTGTGTGTGTGTGTGTGTGTGTGTGTGAGGTGATGGTCACACTGGCGACACAGCAGACCAGCATGCTGCATTATCAGTGTATTCACCCAGAGAGACCCTGAACACGCGTGTGTAGCAATTGAAAACTGAAGGACTGAGAATGAAATATTGTAAACAGGAGGTGAAATCCAGAGATGAAAACATGATAAATATCTGCATGTGTGTGTCATTTGAATTTCAGTTTCAAAGTGGGTGAATTTCTTAACAACGCAACCACACAGATTATACGGAGTGGGTTCAGACATGAGCAGTTCACGCACTGTTGATAACACTTTTTTTTTTTAAATAAAAAAAGGAAACTACATGTCATTTAAATGATAAACACTAATCATTAAATTTACACATTTAATTTGTTAAGTTAAATTCAACATAGATGAGGGATCAGAAAATGTTTATCGCAGCTACACAAGTCTGTGTTGTAGTTTCCCTGCAAGACACAGGCCACAAGACAGAGAACTGATTTTTTTTTTTTTTTTTTTTTTAAAAGGCATACAAAAAATAAGGACAATCTTTTGCAACTTATTACTGTCAACCTTTTAAAAGAAACAAAAAAAAAAACAAGGAAGTGTCCAAAAGCCTCACAAATGTCTTTATAAACATGCGTATAACGTAGGATGTTTCAATGTGGGCTTACATCTCAAATCTGACACGGCTGAGAGTGTTGTTGAGTAGTTTAGACTCATTCTCGCCTACAGGCCACAGAGTTATTGTTAGGATCGCATCCATAAAGACATCATTCATTACCACTAGAATATGTAAGGTAGAAAATTAGAGAATTCACAACATTCAACGGTTTTACACAAATATCCATACCATTTCCTCTGAAAAGCCAACATGCTTCAGCAGAAGAAGAAAAAGCATCACCATATAGCATAAGGTGGAACATACATTCTTATTTTTCAACCAAAAAGACAAACTAATGTTTTGCTGACAGTAAAGGAACTAACTTCTTTGTTTGGAGTCCCACAGACCTTCCTGCTGTTTGCATGCATGTGTGACCTTATCAAAACGCAGCATGCCATTTGCCACAAACTGCACATTATAAGAAGGTAATAATAAGAAAATAAACAGCAAACTTCTTCAACATTTACTATTTTGTGATAACATGTGAAACATCACAGTGTAAAGTTAGCAGTCACAGAAAAGAGAGTGCATTGGACTAAGAAAAAAAAGTCCACAAAAACAGTGACATAGGGAAAAAAGAACAAACAACAACATAGTGGTTAAGCTAAAAACAAGCTAATGTCTTAGTTCCTGAAAAGTTAACTTCTGGCACATGTGAGGTTTTAACTTAGCCTTGCCATCTGTGCTGAGGGGCTCTTACTGTAAGAGTCCTACAGTTTGCATGAAATGGTGACGGTGATTATCTTAAACAATGCATAAAATCTTGTCATGTGTCTCAAACAACAGATAAACAGTCTCTGATTTGAATGTGTAAATGTCAGGCAGGGACAGATGGTTAGCAGTGAGAAGAGGGAACAAACTATTTCACATGTCCATATGCATGCAAATAAATATATGTACACAGTGCAACACACATACATACACACACACACTTACTGGAGCCAAATACACAAAATTATTGCTGAAACAAGTTTTGAAGACATTGTACGGCTTATAATGGTGGTGGAGAGAGTTGTGGTAATGGTGGTAACATGCGAGTAAAATCTCTGATGTGTTTCAGTGAGTTGTCGATATTCAGTGGTCCTGCATGCCCTGCACAAACAGAATCTGTATTCAGCATGGAAGTGAAACTTGCGTACCAAATGATTAATACGTTAACATATGTACAGCAATAAAAGCTGTGAATTCATACACATCTCTCTACATTTACTTGACAAACACTAAAAGAGTAGAGTCATACGGTTAAAAAATAAAATAAAAAAATATGGCACTGTCAGATTTTAATTGCAAATTCATAAACACATAAAAGAGTAAACATGCATCCACAAGCAGATTTAAACACACACATTAAAATGGTTACATGTACACACTGCATGAGGTGCAAACAAATACATGCATGCGTGCATACACACACGTACTGATGCCATCAACATTAATAATCCCTCCTGTACTCAACGTGATATATTCCCACTCTCATCATGGTGTGCATCAAAAAACAAAAAACACAAATAGAGACTGCAAAGAATGGACATACTCCGAAACCTATAATTATATCTTACACATGAATAAACAAATTCTGTACTAACACACACAACTTCAGAAAAAACTCTCACTGAGGACAAATGGTAGAGAATGTAGTACTCACAAATAAAATAGAAACATGCACTCAGAGTAATCTATAGTCTTTCAATACAAAAGCAATACAAAAGTATTGTAAAGCAAAGTTTGTGAACACACACACACACACACACACACACACACACACACACACACACACACACACACACACACACACACACACACACACACACACACACACACACACACACACACACACACACACACACACACACACACACACACACACGTAGAATGATCTATAGACATGTAAAGAAATGCATACATTATATGAAAGCATAGTTTAAAAATAACCACACAAAAAAACTGAATGCACATCTGCTAAACTGAAGTACACACGATACAACACGCGTAGTAAAATAAACACAAGCATGCATAGGTTGAGACACACTGTAGTAATAGAAACAGTAATATGATCTGAAGTTCGTAAAACATATCCACAGAGCAAAAACACACATATACACAGAGACAAGTATTCACTGGACAGAGAAATGTGAATAGTGCAAACATACACACACACACACACACACACACACGTGACTGCAATACTGACAAAGGAAATGCCTTAACACGAGACAGACATACACCAAAACAACAACAAAAACAAGCACACATCATATATATATATATATATATATATATATATATATATATATATAAAGCAATATACATAAACAATGATATCACAGGACTAAATGGAAACACAACAAATGCACAAAAGTGCAATATAAACACAGATGTATTCAGTTTTACTGATTGTGTATGCATGTGCTCACACACACGTGCACACACACCTTCTGATAGTGTTTATCAGTAAATACAACTGCTTCAATGGTGCAAATACAGATAGAAGCACCTTAAACAAGTTTCTGAGGTGATTAGTCAAACAGTCTCTTGCCACCCACGGACTCGCACAACCCAGCCGTTATGAAACCATAAACATGCTTATATTTACTTAATGTCTCATTTGAGGTCAGGCAGACTGAAAAAGGTACATTATGTGACATTTAAGGTTGTAAACAATTCTGGGTCCACATTTTCACAAAACTTCCTTTGAGCCAACGTTTGGGGCAATAATTAAGATTAAAGATTAAAGAGGCCTCATCAGCTTCTAAATGTCACCAACAATTGTGCTGTGAAACTACAAACTCAAATTGTTTGGATGAAGTAAAATCATTACACAGGAAAAAAAATAAATAAAAGAAAAAAATATGCATGGCACAAGTGAGAAAAATTAAAAAGGAAAATATATGACGTTGACAAAATAATCAATTTGTCCATCTTCCTTTGGGGCATCAGTATTCAGAGGCAGCAAACCGGTAGTCAACCATCAACAGAATCATAAAGTCCACGTTAAGTTATCAGTGGAATATATAAATTTGCCTTGTACGTAAAAAAAGAGCTGTGAAAAACTTGAAGTCTCATTATGAAACTGCTGGTCTCAGTCATAGAACAGAAAGAAATTATCAAGTAGACACGTACAATAAAAAAAAAAAGGCAGTAAACGTTCAATTAAAACTCAAAAGAAAACCTGTGAGTCAAAGTGAGTAATCAAATGACTCGTCGATCTTCCACAATTTTAACTCTTTGCAGCCAACAGTATTATCTTTACTTTAAACTAGTTTTCAGTAGTTAAGAAACAACAACCTGACGATATTCAGCTACCACTCTCTCTCTTTTCCTCTCCTCTCTCTCTTCTTTTTTTTTTAGGCATGCATTTGTTGTTGCCGAAAAGGTTAAGAGATTTTTTTTTTTCCAGTCGAAACTGAGTGGGTTGTCAAAGAACCGAACATTTTTCACAAGGCAAATTTCCCCTGGTACTCTGGTAATATTATCACTCCAAAGCATCATAGTTTCAGAATGACTTTTGGATTTATTTATAAGAAGAAAACAAGTCTGACACTGATTAACACAAAGTACAGTCTCAGGTTACAACTTACATGCAAGTTTGACCAGAATAATTTGAAACCAAGAATTATAATTGACACAAATAAGTTATTTTTTAACTCCTTCACTTTCTACATAACAAATACTTTAAAGCTGAAATTCAATATTGTGACAGAGCTCATATTGTGGAATCTGAATTATTTTGTTTGTTCAGAAATTATAATTTAATATCAGAGCAGAATTAAATAGCAGCATTAATATATTCTTGAAGATTGTAAATGTTTTTCAGTACTGAAATTGTATTTGTTTGCACTTCATGACATGCCACACACTTTGAGAAGTATAAAAAAGAAAATCGTTTGAAACCATTAACAACACTCCACCCACAAATCAAGAGTGTGTCACCTTTAAAAGTTCATCGATCAAAGAAATTCTCATTCTGATTCAGAGTTTCACTTTTACTGGGAGTTTTATTTATTAAAAAAAAAAGCACGATTCCTAACAAACATACTATACTTTGTGCACAAGTCCAGTTTCAGATAATTACTGAACTTTCTTTTCTACACCGACATCAAGAGTTCGACTGCCTTTTACACTTGGTTAACCGAAGGAACGTTCGGGGGCCTGTGACAAACGCATAAAAAAAAACCACAGACAGCCTGCGACTACAATTTTCTAGCATCTGATAAAAACAATGGACACAAAGTCAAATCAGAACTGAGACGGACAATTTTTCCCCAGACAGCCGAGATCGGGTTTGTATCTGTAGGATGTAAACAGCAGTCGCTGGAATTGATCGTCTCTCTGTACTGTTTTGCAAATCATACCTGAAAAATATGACATAATCCAGCATGACTGTGTCGCCTAAAAATAAAGGGGAGCCATATAAGCTTTACTCGGCGTCTTTTACTATCAAAATTAGTCAGAGAAGAAGAAGAAGACGCAGAGCCTGAGCTTTGATGCGATCAGGCGCGGTGTGCGTTACAAAAAGTGAAAAGGAAGCTGAGAGGATGAAACAACGGTGGGTAGAGAAGCTGAAATCTGCTTTTCCTCTTTCTCTGCCGGTGATATTTTAAAGGGTGAATAGGTGAGAAGAAAGTAGAGAATAATGTAAAAAAGAGGAGGATAGGATTAAAAGAAGGGTTCAAGAGAGTAATAATGAGTCAGTAAAACCGATTGTATTACATTTATTAGTGTTTGTATTTAAACCAGTAAAAATAGACTTAAAACAAATCATTTTGACTTGAACTGAGGTTCAGCACATTAGCATAAATTTATTTGCCTCCATATGTTGTGTTACATGTATTTTTAGTTAGAAAACTAAACAACATAAAAGAGAAAATAAAGAAAACAAGAAGCACAGTTGTGCTTATTGAAAGAGGTGAATTTATTTAATGTTTATATAAAAAAGTCATAAGCCCAACATTATATGGACCAGTCATAGTTTACAATTCACCGTGAAGTATTCTTTTCTAAAAACGTGGGTTTGCTCTGAATCATTTCACCTTTAATGCCTCATCGATCAAAGCAGTTCTCCTTTTGATTCAGTTTCACTGCAGGCAGAGAATTAGACAAATCTTTTCTTTTCTATCTGCCTCCAAATGTCTTCAACCAGAGACCAAAGTGAAACAAAAAAAAAGACAGAGAAATAAAGAAAAGTAACACAAAGAGACACGTTGGTTAGGCTGCGGTGCGTGTAGACTGCCTCAGTTGACAGGGATATGTGGGAGGCTGCACCAAGTCAGAACAAAAGTCCCTGGGAGAGCTGTGGCCTACAAACAGCAGTCTCCATTTTGAAGTGAGATATGAAAAACGACACCACCATCTGTTGAAAGTGTTGAAGTGGTGACAAACTATGACTAGGCCTCACACACCTCCACACTAACGGAATTTGTTTCAAGACAACTTCCTCCTTTATGAAGGCATTTCTTCTTCACAAACTTCTCTGTTGGGCTTATTTTACCATTTATTCATTTAAATGACGAATTTACTCATCTTATAATTCTGAACTCAGTTACCCGAGTGAGCTCTGGATCGTGTGATAATACAGATTAAATCAAGGTGGTTTGAACTTCACTCACTATGACTAATAATACAACCTGTGTGCCTGCAACTGGCGTGAAATAAGACGTAGGGAGAAGCTATCGGAAAAACTATGAGGAGAAAGTGAATGAGTAACACACTCCTCCACCTTGAGAAAAAAAAAAAACTGAAAGCATTGTGTCAGGTGCCTAGAGCATAGGCATTACAAACTCATGCTATGTTTCAAAACAGGTGGTGTGTAGTTGCCCCTGGCAACAGTATAAGTGACATTAGCTGCTCCCCAGTGCATGGATCAATCATTTCATTACCTGCATGGTGAGATTGATTTGCCACAACAGGTTAATATCACCCGAGCATTTAGCAAATTAACAACAAAGAAAACAAAAAGTCCTACAAGCAGATGAACAGTGGTTTGTTAAATAACAGATACAAAATAATATTGCACTTCATTGTAAACACATATGACCTTGTTTCAAAAGGTTGTTGAGGTGAAGGGATGAGAAAGTACGAGGAGAAAGCAGAAAACACCCTTTTCAATGCTTACATTCATATCAGCTTGTTTCAGTGGGCTGAGTAGGTCCAGTTTCTCCACCCCACCCTCTTTTTTAGCAGGGCGTGCCCACTTTAAAATCAGCATTACAACTTTGTGCTCCCTTCTTTAGAGATATATACTCTACTAGGGATTTTATTTTTAATTGACACACAACTAACGCTGTGTCAGAATTCTATTTTGTACCACACAATAGACTTGTTTGCTTTGACTGAGGTGTTCTTTTACTTGAAAATCCTTTTAATATATGGCTATATGAACTTGGAGAATACTTTAATCTGGGTTCAGAATATTCCTCTGCTCCCTCAGGATTTAGACACAGAAATGATGCCATACAACAATCCGACAGGGTTGGAGTGTACGCCTATATGTTTGTAGTCACCTCAGACATGCAGTTGTGTGCGCTCAAGAACAGAAAACGCTGGACAGCATAACAAAAACCTTGGATTCTCTTGCACATAAATGTTTTATATGATTACAATAGAGTTGAAGGTTGAGTTATTTCAAATGAATGTATTCTTTTAAAAATGCCTTGTAAATCCTGGGGGAGTAAATAAACTAGGCTGTAATAAAAGGATCGAAAGTCAACTTTTTGCCTCCTTTTCCAAACAGAAAATGTACTAACCATAAAGTTTGGTTATATATGACTTGCATAATTTTGACAGAAAAAACAAAAAATCACCTGCAATTGTTAGTATACATATTTTGGTGTAAATGTCAGTCTCATTCTGCACCATTTGAGAGAATGAAAAAAGATAAAGTACCTGGATTAAATAACATAGGTGTAAATTATTTAACACTTCTAACCTGAAATCACTGACACGCTATTCAGAGTACAACAGTAAAAAAATAAAAAGCCAAAAAGTAGTGAGCTGCCCTGATGGCGTCACATGCCGAAACAACCCAATCCATGCACAATTTGCCCGTGTTTGGCATGAAGCATGTTATTTTGGACTTTTTAAATTATATAAAATATAACTTAAGTGAAAAATGCACTTAAGGCATTTTATTTTATTTGTCCAATAAACATATGTATGTAAATATATGTACGCATTTACATACACTCACCACTTTATTAGTTGCACCCGTAATACCTAATAAAGCAGCCAGAGAGTGCATGTACAGATGTTAATAGCTTGTAATACTCAGGACAGCAGATATGTCCTAAAAAACATTAATATCAAGTATTCATCAGCAGCACTGGTTAATTAGAAAGTTTAATCATGAACCAATAATGATCATATGTCCTCAGTGCTGTATAAATTTCACATCTAAATATCACTGTTCATTGCAGCTATGCAGCTATGCTGACATTTAAAGAATGGCGGTGCAACATGTCATCTTAGCAGTTGGAGCCATTTACAACTGCGTGATCCAATAGCAGAAGTACTGTAGCTCTAGATTCAAGAAGCTCAAAAGACTGTTTAAACATATTCAAAAAAGTAGCTCGTAAACATTTCCGATGTCAAATGCCGCCCTGAAGGGTTTTTTGATTGCTTTCTATTTATTTTCAAGGTAAAACATGGATGGATTACAAGCACCCGATCGGGTCCTGATGTTACTGAGGGGTCAGCGTCACGCATGTCTGTGCAAGGGGTGTAACATCACTTAAGAATCCGACTTCCTTGAGTCAAAGTAAGAAAATAAAGTCAGTTTTTTTATTCCATAATTGTCAACTCTTTTTTTGAGGATTTGGTGAATTTTAAGCAAAATTAGATCTCAGAGACAATTTTTGCAGTTAGATGACTGAACTTGTCATTTCATACATCACTGACCAGTTTACTGAGCATCATTCTCTAGCAACAGGCAACAAATGAACAGAGCAAAACTCAGTGCAAAAGGTGTCTGATCATCAACATACTGTAAGTAATATCCTGTTTTGCTTTGTCTTAACGCCAGTTTCATGAACATGTGAGATACGAGAAAGAAACAGCAGCTAAATAATGGGCTACGTGCTGAGATGAAAACAGGTGTACATTGGTGTTATGCACAAAGATGAAATGTTAGCACCTCATCTCTTCTGCATGGAGCAAGACCTGCTTTGACAACAGTTTATAATATTTAATTAGAGTTATATTGTTCGGATACAACCTTGCATGCATTGGGCTTTTCATAATCTATCTTTAACATCAATTACAAAGTCACAAATTATTCCCAGCCCAGCTACAGGCCAGAAAGTTGCTTTATACCTGGAAAAGGCAGATGGCTGTGAGCTAAAGGTCCACTGCCCCATGACATCACGTAACACATAGTTAGCAGTTTTGTCTTTCGATGAAAGGGCGGAAAATTAATTTGAAAGACAGGAAGACTGTTGTAAAAATAAACAATTAGCACATTAGTCTAAGCAGCATTTCATTCAGTGAAATCATGCAAGTAAACAGGCCAAGTTAATGCTTTGAAAACTAAAATCTGAACATCACAAGCGTGGAATAACTGAATGCTGAAAACACTGTTTACATTATAAGGCTCATCCTTCAGATACTGTAGAACAGGCTGAAGGTGATACATCCCCAATATTGTGAACTAAAATTTATAGTCTAGGTTTATTGTATTTTAAGTCAAAATTCAACAAACCAAAACCGCCTACAGGTCTCAAGTGTATCAGAACTTAGAGATGAGTGTGCAACCAACCAACTCTCTTCCTTCAGTTTATGCAAAGTGTAAACGATCCTGAAACAATGTGGCCTGTCTTCTGAACTATCTTTTGTTTACAGTGAGTTGCAAAGGATTTTGCATTACAGCATGAAACCAAGGTGACCAGATGTTGCCCCAGTGTCAACTGCTAATAGTGATGGATAACTCCAACTTAATGATATATATCACCATTAAAAATATTGACATGCAGTGTATACACACACACACACTTGTGTGTGTGTGTATATATATATATATATATATATATATATATATATATATATATATATATATATAAATAAAAAAATAAAAAGGTCAATACATTTTAACTTTATCCACATTGCCATCAGAGAGATCATATGACTCCTTGGAAAACAAGGTGGAGAATGTGGTCAACTACTTTGGTTACTCAATTTTTCAGTTTTAGGTTTTTCTCCCATGAGGGTTGTTTTTACCTGCGATTGTTTATGTAATAATTGCTCGGAGGTCATGTCCTGGGTCTCTGGAAAGCACTTAGAGACAACTTGTATTGTAATAGATACTATTTAAATAAAATTGAATTGAATTTAGAGAGGATCATATCTACATATATTCTGCTGACTGAGCTGAACAACAAGACGATGAATCCGCCTCGCATTTGTGGTCCTTGAATTTTTCTCTTCCAATTAACCAGAGTTTAAATTGGAATCTGTTAGGTGGGGGGCTGTGTGGTTTTGGGGTTGCAAATTGGTTGACTGCATGCGTGCCCATAGACTTGCCTCACTTGACAAAGTGAGGCAAGTCACTTTGTCATTGTACAGTAGTCAATAAAAATCATTAAACACCATCTAAAATGACTAAGAATATTTCTGTAAGCGTATGCAACCGGGCATCTGAATCACCTTTAACAATGCTGTTGCTGCCACTAACCTGGAAAATGTATTAAAAAAATGAAATTAAACAATTTAATAGTTTCACTATATAGGAAAAATGTATATCTTACAAAATCAAAAAGCAAGCTGCAAACATCTTTTCAAGTTTCTATAGCTTTCCATGGCTATTCACAGTGCCTCAATCTTAACAACCTTTCCTCATTTCCTCACAACTTTAATAACCGTCTTGCAAAGTGATATATTGCAAAAGGTACTGATGGTTCTGGCTTGTATTTAACATGCAATTTGAAAAAAAAAAAAAAAGTCATCAGTATATATCGAGCCACGGTGTTATTTACTCTTAAATGTTGCTCAAACCACCAATACCTTGACAAAAAACATTTTCAAATGATTTATTTTGTACTACAGGTACATGTGTAAAATCAATTTAGCTAAATCCTAACATTGTTCAAGACAAACACCACTCTGTAACAACACAATTTTTCTTCTCCCCAACCCTCCATTCACCAGTCACTCGGGCCCCAACTGTATGTATATATATATATATGTTTTTCTGTAAACTTGATAAAAAAAAAATTGGAGTGTGAAGGTGTGAAGACGTGTTGCTGCATTCTCTTGCTTTAAGACACAACTTCTGCAAATTAATAGGAAATAAGACCTCATATCGTGTTTTGCACTTGAGTCCTGTATAGGGGACCCTCCGACCTGAAAGTTGCACAAGTTCCTTTGTGTTACTTTAAAACAAGCTAAAGTGACAAAAGTGAGAATGAATTAAAAAAGCACACACACACACACACACACACACTTTGTTTCCTCTCAAAGCAAATGTTTTTTTTCCCATTTATGTCTTTTACACAGCAAGTCAAAACTATTGTTTCAACAATGTTACACACCTCTGCTTCATATTTTTCTCAGAACGCCCCCAAGTGGCAGCAGCATGTTATAGCACGTAAATTTGCAAATCATTAAGAATGGTTTCATAAATGTTTTCCAGCCGCGAACACACTTTTTGAACTATTTTTTTTGTTTTTGTACCCTGCCAGGAGATTATAAAAAGCACTGAATGTATTTCTAATATGATTGATTGACACTTGCCTCAGCCAATGACTAGCCACCATCACATCCTCATCCATAATCGTCACGCTACCACGCTAAGCAAAGCAACCACCCGTTTGTATAAGTCCAGCATCAGCTAAACGTGGCTATAATCATTTTATTTTTACAACTCAACCTATAAAACGATATATTCTGCTGTAAATGTCTCCCAGCAGCTCTGGAGATATTTCAGGGAGCTGCTGAATGAAATCATAGCCTAAGCTAACATTGATTGATATACAGGGGGGCGTGTTCTCTTCTGCTTGCCAAGCAACATGGCTGCACCCCATACAAAGAAAAATTAGCTACAAAATCACTCTTCAGAAACCAAGGAGTCAGATGACCTAATGCTTCGTCCACTGTTCTATACAGTCTATGGTTGCACTACAAACATTCCCAACAGTAGCAAACCACCAAGGTACCTGTATACTGAAAAGTGTACAACTGACCTATTGGTAACCCACTGTTTCTGTTGTTAACTTGAACAATCTGTTGGCATTGTTTACAGTTTGACAATGAAGACTGTGTGAAAACCTTATCCCAAGATGATTTAGACACTTGTTTGTTTTTCAGGGGGTTCTCTTTTGTTGAGGAGCACTGAAATGTGCCATGGGAAGAAACATGCAATATCTCAAAATAGATGTGTTGCAGCTAGGAGAAGCCTCATCTTCTAGCTGTCGTGATCACAGATGACAACACCCAGCACCAACACTGCTCATGTGCCACAGGGTAAGACTGAATTAACTTGCTTTTCTTAGTTTAATTTGGAAAGGCATAATGCAATTCTCCCAAGCTACAGAACTTCACATGATGCTGCCTGCTAGCAACCTAGAACTGGATCTAAAGATATAACATTGCGCCTGGTTCTCGGTAGCTCCATTATCCAAGTTAATTGCCAACACTAGTAGCAATTAATGTCAGCGAGTTGTAGCACAAGCTAGTCAACGTATCCGAGGTAAAGTCTGTCTTGCTACATAATCACAGCAGTAACATTTCAGCAGCTATATATATATATATATATATATATACATACATACATACATACATACATACATACATACATACATACATACATATTCATTTTATTCCATATGTTGGCACAAACGCCATAAAACAGAAGGGAGTCAGGATCTTCATGTTTCTCTGTGGAGAAGCAGCGGCGCAACTGATACTCAATGGCCATTGAGTCATCTGCATTCGAGTGGCGGGTTTTACCTACATGTATGGTTTGGAGTACGCAAACAACTGACCTATGTAAGGCAAGATAAGCTTATTTGTACAGCCCATTTCATGGACAAGACAATTCAAAGCACTTTAAATAAAAGATAAAAAGTCTGAAAGTACAAAACGTCTGGCTGAAACAGCATGCGTTAACTGTATAGTATGTAGTAAATCACACAATCATGCTCATGGTAAGCATACCAGCAAAAGATCAGATCAGCATGTCAGCAAGTTGATATGTGGTTCAAAGAGCTTGACTAAACAAAGCATGTAGTCTTTTTTTCCACCCAGGTTTTACTTTGAAAGAAAACCTTAAGCATATTTTGGAGTTTAGGAATTGGAAAAGAAAAAAAAACTAAAGAAAAGTGTGTTTGTTTAACATTTCCAGTGTACACCTTAACTAATTAATCTAGCAAACGTTTAATCCAAAAGCAATTAGAGGTCAAGCTTGCAAAAAAATTCCAATGGGGTTACAATAATCAAACCTGTGACCTCTTGTATGGGTTTAACTGTGTTTATCAAACAACAGACTCCTCCAACACATCTCCTTTGGTGCAATCCATCTGCCTCTCTTACACAACAATCCTACAAAAAGGTACAAAAAAAATCAAATAGCAAAGTCCTGCCAAAACAGTAAATCCCCAAAAGCCTGTATCCTCCAACATCCCAACAGTATTTACACTTTAAACATGTTGCTGCATCTTTTCACAGTAGGGAGCTGATTTTATCTGGTCAGGTGGGAGATAAATTGATAGTGCGACTCAGCTTAAGTGATCCTAACCGTCAACTTACCTTTGTTTCTCTTCTAAATGCACTTATCAGCCTACGTAACAGAACAAAGTGTGTGCATGATTGTGTGTTGTGTCGGTGGCATGCAGACGTCTAGCTGTCCCCGTGTGAAAGACTGCAGGCCTCCTACAGTCTAGGAGACAAGGCAACCACAAGTTGAAAGCTCTCAAAAGCATACCATGTCAAGACTTGATAAGATGGTCTGCAGGAATACTGCCTTTTTTTTCAAATAATCATGTTTGTTCACATGAGAAAATCTCACTGCACCTGAGCAACAACTGTATCTGTGAATGAATGCCAAACTTCAAATGTATCAGTCTACTTCAGGTAGGACTCTTCTAAATAAAAGATTGCATGATCATCAACTCTCCTAAAGTGAGTAACAGCCTTTTAAAAGTCATTTTTTCATCATATCATCGCAAGGATGGAAAACTAAATTAAGCTATAGGCTTCAAACTGAGAAAATAGCTTATGCTAGATTCAGGAATTTGCAGATATTTGAAGGTTGTTGTGCAACACCACCAAAACTTAACCCCTTCAGTTGCTTTCAGGGTGATTGTAAGCATTACGCAAGTCAAAGCAGATAAAACAACACCTTAAACATAAGACTGAATAAACCACGGAGCTAAAATGAAGTTAAAAAAAATGTGGCTACAAGGACCAAAGTTAAGACACATGAGCACTAAGCTATGCACAATGATGATCAAAAGTGGAAAGAGACACAAATGTGCCCGTGTGCCACTTCTGTCGATTAATGACAGCATTTGAGCAATTTTACACATTTCCTTCACAGTGATCACAAGCAGATACATAGATGTTTTAAAATTCAAATAATTAATTATTTCACCTGGGTTTTTAGGCATCACATTGGGATTGATGAATATTTGGCTTTTCTGGTTTCATTTATAAATTCCAAGCTAATTTCTGTTTCTATTTACTCCATGCAAAACCAATTTTAATAACTCAAAAGTGAAACTGGTTGACATTGAAAGGGTGTGATATCAAATGGTGTTGTTCAAAGCTTCAATAAGCTGATTCAGAAGATTTTTTAAGATTATATACTGTTATGGTTGTTTCATTCTGATTTGATAAACTGGTATCCAACATGTCGTCTGATTTTGACCAAGCTGCTGAACCCCAACAAAGCCCTAATTTAAGAGGTGGGTTTTTCTAAAGAAGGCTTATTCTGCGTTAAAGGACGCAGACTGCCCTCAAGCCATCCTTCAACTGAAATTAAAAGAAAGAAAACCTAAACAGTCTGGCTTTGTGGTAAGTGCTCAGACGTGAACAATGGGCCAATTATCTGAGCAGACACTCTGGAACAAGTGAGTGTACAAAGAAAACATACAGATTTTCTGTTTCACGCGGCTTTGACTGCAGTGTGCCAGAAGACAGCTAACAAACAAGTCACTGGACAGCAAATAGTAAAAATGATCTAAAGTCTAATCTTTGGTCAACGGTTGATTCTATCTTAGTTTACTGCCTTCTCTTTACTTTCTTTTGTCCTTCTGACAGCTTTACCTCCCTAAAATGCTGGTTTTTGTTCTATAAAAAGGATCTTACACATTTCCTGTCTATTGACTTTTATGCTCTTACTTTAACTTAAACTACAGTATTTCTGTCAATATCCCACCGTTTAATTCTCCATAAATGCTGAACATGAAGGATTTTGCTAAAGTGCCACCTAATACCCTTATAAATAACATGCATGTGTAATTGAAAGTTCTCAAATCAAAACTAATTTTAGTTCACAATAGGGGACAAATGTGCTCTCATGGCCAACATGTAAAACAAGTAAAACATATGTAGACAAGTGTCTCGGGTTTCTGCCCCCAGAGAACAACTTTTTACTGTGAAAGATTAGAATTGTCAAAATGATAGCCCTCGAAAACTTTGGTTGCTGGTTTTGTGCAACTAAAGGGTAAAAAACCCACATTTTGTCACTTTGGAAATAGAAAAAAGCAGCAAAAGACACCACAGCTTCAGAAAAACTTTTGTTTTTTTCACTTATAAGTCTACTTGAAAGATTTGTCAAAGAAAAACAAAAAAAATACTTTAGTTCTCTGTTATCAAGTGACTTAACTGGACATGTCCCGTGTGGGGTATGCAGTGACCCCTAGTGGTACAAACTGCGGATTGCAACTAACTACATTTTCAACATGAATGAGTGGGTACTGACAGTATGGGATACTACTTGGCTAGTTCACCAACAATCCAGGAGATAAATTATTTATTTCAGAAGTTTAAGAAAGAAAGAAAATAAACTAAGTGTAAATGTGTTTCCACATACTCTTAAGGGATGACCTCCCTGCTTGACCCTAAACTTAAACATTTTGTGTTAGTTTAATGCTGTACAAAGATACAAAAGTCATAAAATGCATAGAACTAATAAAATGTGCCGTAATCTCGAATTCACACTTTGCAATTTCGACCATCTCAGATGGAAAATGAGTAATCTCGTGAAAAATTGCCCACAGTAGCTCAAAAAACGGTGGTTGCATCTCGCACAGTGAGACAGAAGCAAAGATAGAACCATATTTCTACCAAAGACCGGCTGGGATAGATATCAAGCAGTGCTAGAAATCCTACAACTTTCTACCAATTCCTTCAAAAAAAGTGACGTGACAGAAACAAAGCTTTACAAGGTTTTGAGAAAGAATTGGATTTGTGGAAAACAGAAACCAGGACTGTGAAGACACTGCAAGTTATGGCACATAACGTTTGTAACCTCAGCCAGGGTCACATCACGGTATACCACGCACGCTCTTTGCAAACCTGTCATCCTGAGCCATGACCAGAAAACAAACACCCATTCAGCCATTATTTTTTTAAGCATTTTCAAAACATGAAAACTATAACAGAGCAGTTACCTTTCAGGTAACTTAGCCTACAATACAAGGGGGCATCATCGTACCCTCTGAGCACAGCAATCTTGGTGTCTTCACCAAGATTAAGTAGACCAAACTCCTACAGTGTGAAATGTGATGATTTTATAAGACTGCAAAACCTTGCACTGTGAACTTGGCCTATTGTGGCTTATCATTAGTACGCAAGACTCTGGAACTATGTGGGAAATGTTATCCTTTCTAATGGAGGAGATTCAGGAGACATAAAAAAGACTCCCTATGAATGCAGTAACTGTGTAGCAATACTGCAATAAATCCTCATGAAGGTTCAATATAGGTGCATATTGAGCCACTGTTAAAACTAGAAGGCGTTTGTAATTCTGTGTCCACTCCAGGCTAAATAACAAGAACATCCTTCCCTGTTCATGAGTGGATTTACTGTGAAGTACAGAGTTAGCTTGTATTAACTTAAGCTGGGTGTAGTTAAGGGCAAGTTGATCAGGTTAAATGTCAAGTGGTGTCTTCAGTTATTGTAAACTGTAGACTGTCAGCTTCATGTTTTCTTGGAGCATAATGTACAAAAAGCAGCCCAATCAAGTCCATATGCCTCCCCATGGCTCATCAGGTAAAGAAATCAAGTTCACCCCAGTTCATGAGGGTCATAAGATATACAGTACAGTATTTATATTTTTATAAAAATGCAGACAATTTACTGCTTTGACAATTGCTGCAAACATCACCCACACCATTTCCTGCCTCATCTGCTGTTCGCAGCCCCATATGAAAGATTTAGTCTAATATATATTTCCACATGTTGATAAATATGCACACACACACACACACACACACACACACACACACACACACACACACACACACACACACACACACACACACACACACACACACACACACACACACACACACACACACACACACACACACACACACACACACACACACACACACACACACACACACACACACACACACACACACACACACACACACACACACACACACACACACACGTCATCATTGTATCATTTCTCTGTTTCAGTTGGACTTTTAAAAAGGCCAAGTATTGTTTGTTTTCCATTGAGGGCTTGTATCTAACGTCAGGCTTCTCCCTGCTGTACGTTTTAAATGGTGGGAAATTTCCATCAGAAGTGATGAAAGATCTAAATTAAAAAGGAAAGTCCAATTCAAGCGGAGAGGTTCTGCTTTAATAATGACACAGCTTAATATTGGTGAGAGGCAGATCAGATAAGAGGCAGGCGGTGAGCGGGTTTGAGGGTGATCACTCAGCACATGATCTTGTTGCCTCAAATTAGATTATTGCTGTGGCCTACGGGAACAAGCTGTGAAAGCGGAATCCATCATAAACCAACTGTTTCTGATAAACAGGTTAACTGTGTTGTTGGTGCTTGAAGCATTCCAAGAACAGCAACATACCTTGGCTTGACACATCAACTCAGCTTTAAGGTGAACCAAGCACTTTGTTGTTTTTTTTCTCTCTTCTGAAAAACAAAACTGAAAAAAGGTTTGTGGGTTTCAGAAAAGACTTTACTATTCAGGGAGAGGTGTTTGAGACAAGGCAAAGTTGCAGCACGCTGACATTTAACATTCTGTGTGTGTGTGTGTGTGTGTGTGTGTGTGTGTGTGTGTGTGTGTGTGTGTGTGTGTGTGTGTGTGCCATCTGTGGTGCCAAATAAAACCCCCACACACTCCTCTCATCTGAACTCAACACTTCATGTCACTTATTTCCTTTATTTTCTGTCTCATCTGTCTACATGCATTTCTTTTATGGTGGATTTTTTTTTAAATGTAACAGGCATATGGAAATTTCAAACGTGACAACGTTTAAAAATAACACTAAAATGAAAGTATTAAGATGATTTTTTTATTTCCAATTATGGGTTTCAGCCTAAGACTCAATATCAATATTTACTAGTTATCTTAGTTTTCAGTCAAACACAAATGTTTTATGTTTATTGATTGCAAACTTACTTTTTGGGCCCAACTGTGGTGTTTAGATGATGTTATACAACTAACCACACCTGATACAATATATAGTATATGGCAGCAACTGGCTTCTTTATTTGCCAAAAAAATGTTTACATAGGGAAAGCATACCACACTGATTTTCATAAGTTCAACTAAAAGCTTAAAGACAACAGCAGTTGCGTGAACACAGCAGTCAAAGGTGATCGTATCTGTTCAGCTGCCTGTTCAGTATCCTATTCAAGGTGGAGTCACGGTTCCTGCAGATTTCTGCATATTTTTTTACACATACAGCACAGAAACAGGGTGATGTACCTGCTATTTACAGCTGTGTGCAAGATTCAAATGAGCTTTTCTTTTAATGTTAACGTTCAAAGGTCACACTCGTTTGCTCTAAATGCCATGCTCACGGTGTGTGGAACATCAGGAAACACGCCCAACTGCAGGGAGGAAAGTGACATTTCTGACGATAGTTGAGCCAGGTGGTTTAATATTTTACTGCATGACTGGCAAAAAAATAAAAAAACTCTCATAACTATCTGTGGTTGTAACTGCACAAATCCTCCGTCATACATGTATTTTTGTGTAAAAAACACCCTGGTGACAGCAGCTGGCGTACACACCAGATCCATTTCTGATGGTAAAAATGTTAAAATGATTGCTTAAGTGGGATCTTTCCCCCATTTTATTCAAACAGTATCTGAAAAATAATTAAGAAAAAAATTAAATAAAAACAACTGCTTTGAATCGAATTTCTTTCAAACCTTTACACCGGGGGTGTATAAAAGAAAAACATATTTGCATGAGCAGACAAAACAGCCAGATTTAGCCAGTTGACTAATATTTCCTTGTAGCACTTTTACCCATGATGTCCCAGCTTCTGAGAGTCAAACACTACTACAAGTTATTTTTTAATGGAGAAGTAAAAAGTATAGAATGGATGCGTTTCTGAGCCAGCAGTGTTGATCAGTAAAGTCCAGCGTAATGGAAATCTCATCTCAGAGTAACAGACATGTTTAACAAACATGTGAAAATACGTCTGCAAACACCTGGACTGCACTGCCATGTCATATTGTAAAATGGTCTAGTTGCAGATTTGTGGACTTTAAGTACAATATATTTTTGAAGAATGCCTTGGTATGATTTAAGATTATAAATGTATAACTAAGACTATAAAACCTGAAAATGATTATATTAAATCACAACAGCCTGGCTGACATATACACACACACACTTTTATAATTATCTTGCTAGGTAGTGTACTAATACTTAAGACAACTATTGCCATTGCGAGTTACATTTTTCTACACTTACAAAACTAAAAAGCATGATTAAAAATAACAAAATGAAGTTGTCGCTCCTCAATTTATACTGAACAATACACATACCAAGATGGACGAACTCTTTAGTTTCTTCTGTGTCCACACAAAGGCAGAAATGTGTATCCACGTTTATTTTTCAAAATATTACCAAACATATTGTTCTCTTACGCAAATGTCAGTTGCGAAGTTACATTCAAGTACAAGGGGGCTTTTTAAGCTTCAGTTTTTCACCATGAATGGATGTCACATGCACATGAAAACCCTTTATTCACCACAACTAAGTTGAAATGACAATTAAAGCGACTGCAACAAAGAGGCTCAATTTTACATGGTGTGAAAGTGAAACACTTGTCAGTGAAATGGAGAAAATAAAATCTGTTTTATTAGCTCTCAGCTCTGGAATCGCAGACAGGACAAAAAAAAACTATAAAAACTGCTAAATGGAAAACAAATGTGGATGTGATCAGCTCTCTACCTTCAGGCCAAACGACCTGCAAAGATTTAAAAAAAAAAAACACTATAAAAATAGGCACACCTTAAAGTGCATTAAATCACATTTCAAGAGAGCATCAGGGTTTTAGGAGGAGGACCAGCAGCCTTTGCTTTATCTGCAGCTGATGAGATGATACCCGTAGTGTGGAGATGACATATTTGATGGAGATGGAACAAAGCGTGGGCTGTTTTCTTAAAAAGCCATTAGAAAGGGTTGTTTTCTTAAAAAGAGACAAAAAACAATGCACGTCAAGTTTTATCTGGAGCCAGACAATCGGAACAATCTCTAAACACGTGCAATCTTCTTCGCGTTGTCTTAGCAAGGTTTTTTTAAGTTACAAAAACTAAAAGTTAGAACAAGATCATTTAGAGAAAAAAAAAAAAGAAATCACCTTTATACCATCAGTCTTAAACTGCTTTAAAAGTGTATGTTGTCTGAAGGAGGAGTACACAATTGCACTGTACATTCTTCCTTCATAAATACTAGCTTGTGAAGGCATGTGCATGGTTTTTATGTGTGTTTGCATTGTCCGTCACTTTTGTATTTGCTCTTCAATGTGTTGGAAATGTAATCTCTCCCACTAACGACGCAAACATCTTCCAAAGATAGATCGAAGGATTTAATAATCAATGACAACTAAATTTTTTTTTCCTCCTTAAATTGACTTGACTTTTTAAAAGATCCAGTGCAAGCTGCTAGTAAAATGAGAATTATCTGTTTATAGTTGGTGGTTATAGACACGTACAGCACAACAAAAATATCTGTCAAGGTGACCCATTTGCTCCTGGCAACCGTTTTTATGTCATGCTTCTGTGAATGGATAGACGTGTGGATGAGAAAGCGGTGGGGTTTGGGAGTGTTTACCTGCGTGAGACTGAATGTGGGTGTAGGTGTGTGAGGATGAGATGGTGATCTCATTTCCATAGCTCCATGGCTGGACCCCTGCCTGATTTCCTCATGAGGCCTCGTTCGGTACAAACATCCACTTTTGTTCCACACACATCTCTCCACAAAAGAAAAAAAAAATAGCGTTCTTATACTTATTTAACACATTAAATTGAGACTTTTGCTGACAAATGTGCCTCTGCAGGGTGACAGAGTTATTTAAGGACATGTTTGACAGCTGTAAATACAGGGACAATGACGAATGTTTTAATGCTGCTATTGATTCAACATCATCTCTCATGGAGGCCTTACATAACCCGCATCACATCGTGTCAACAAGCACACCAGACAGTTGAGCCATTTCAGCAGTCTCTTTACCTTATGCGGATTAAAAAAAAAAAAAAAAGTACTATGAAGTTTTTATTTTACCTTAAAATGTTCTATCCCTATAGTAAAAACATGTGGAGACAAGAAAACCTCAAAAAGACAACTATAAGAGTTTTATAAATGTGCAGCATTGACAATCCTAACTGATCACTTCAAATCTGGGCTCTTCCATATTCTCTACACAGCCATCCTCAGGAAGATAAATTGATGTTTAACCTACGTCTTCCCAAGTTTTTTCTTTTCATCTGAGGTTAACAGTCATGGTGCTTGTCGAGCCCTGAGATCTGAAGATCTAATTATCTTGGTGATTCCCAGGACTGGACTTGTGACTAGGGGAGACAGAGCCGTCTCAGTTGCAGCTCCTAAACTTTGGAGCAGAGGCTCCCTGTGAGGTCTGCCAGAACTCTCAATGATTTTAAATCTCTTAAAAACCCTCTCTTTCTTTTTTTTAACACTGCCTTTCAACTCCAGCGAGCATGATCACTAAGTCGGTCCTTGCATTGTCATATGCCTTTTTATTGTTTCATTTAATGACTTTAATTAATGACTTTGCTTACTGCTTTTATGGTTTTCTTTGGTTGTATTATGGCATTTTAAAGCGCTTTATAAATTTGATTTGAACAAAAGACACATTTTTCACTCATTAGTATTGATAGTGTTCTCTAAGTGCAGGGCTCTGGAGAGCTCACCTGCCTGAACAGGCTCCTCACATGCAGAGGCGACTGTGCTCCTGCAGACATGCATGTTTAATTCTTGGCCTGCAGCTTTTTGCTACACGTATTCTCCCACTTTCCGTGCTGCACTTTCTTCTCCAATTCTGTCAAGCCGCAAAATCATCAAATAAATAAATTAACATATGGTTTCAACTACACATACAGTACAACTATTGTACTAATATCATCAGAGGCTGCTCACTGAAAAACAAACTATCCCCAGTAAGTTTTGACGCCATTACTGCTCTTGGTGGTGAATCAAACAGCTCTGATTAACTCTTATCCTAACTATTCATATTTAATCTATAAGCATGTAGAAACTAAGTGTGTGTTAAATTCCACAAAGAAAAATATGACAAAAATCTCAGGCAGCTGATATTGATGCAAATATTTAAAAACAATTTAAAGCTGAAACCTCAAGACAACAATCGAATGCATCCTGAAGGAAGATGCAGAAAGATGAGAACCCCGCCAAATGTCCAAACAGCAATTTCTACAAAATCATTTAGCTCAGAGTATTTCATAACCACAACAGATTTGCTTTGATGGCCCTGGCACTTTCCCTCCCTGAGATGAAAAATATGTCAGTCTGACTGAAAGAAGGAAACGTATGTAGTTTCATTTGACGTATTTCACTACGAGGAACATTGATTGATTTCTCTGAAATTCTAGTATAAACCCAGCTCAGAAAATGTATATTTGTAAAGAAGATGGGGAAAAAAGAAAAGAAAAAAAATAGTTTTACTGGAAAGAGTTTTCTTTTCAAATTGAAAGAAAAAAAGATACAAATAAATAATTTTTGGAATTATATTGATAATTACAGCTTTTACACAAGGCTTCTCTGCCAATGAAAGATTCTTTTTTTTTGTAAAGTGAATAGAGTCTGAAATCTCTGATTGTACTGTGTGTTTTCGTGCTAGAATAAAATTGTATAAGTCAATATGTGGTCTAACTTGAAAATCTGATACAATACACCAGCATGGACTTCAGAGCTGAGGAGAAGACATTATGTAGACTTAAGGTAGGTTTTTTCCCCCAACCTCCTAGGACTTGACATATTCTGTATCATATTTTTTTATTTCTTAACAGGAGCCCAAAGCAACAAAAAAGGGAAAAAACAGGTCTTGGGAGGTTAACAGAAAGCAATTGTGAATTTAACAGTTTTCAAGTGAGGACATATTTTTCTTTTCTCGATTTCAAAAGGAAATTGAGAAATACCTCAAACGCATCAAGAAAAAACGTATAATGCAGCTGGATACGTGAATAACAGTTAAACCATTTTTATCAGTCAGTCTAAACAAAAGCTACTGGATTTTGCTGTATAATTATTAATCATAAAACCACTTAAAGTCAAACCTTTCTTCCTAAGACAAATCATCGTCAATCTAAATTGATTTGAAAGCTGTATTACCAAACGGGAAAAACCCACATATGCAGTCAAACTATTTCTTTGTTGAGCATGAGTCCTGATTATGATCCGTTTCCTAAAGTATAATGTATGAAATGTAATCGCCTGTGAGATTAAAGTTTGCACAGTAAATTCCGCGCATACATGCTGTGGCAGCAGCAGTTAGAGGAGCGTGTTTTACAGGACAACAGTATGAATTCATGGTTTTCCCTGCAGTGATCTCGGTTGTTTTTGGACAGAGCACATCACGACAGCTCCTGGCGCGGTCTGCTTACACTGGCACGACTGCGGCACGGAGGAACTGGAGAAACGGCCCCACTCCCACACACACGTTAAACATGTCACTATTCAGCCCTCAGCTCAACTAATATCCACTTTACGCTGACTTAAAGTGAGAAAGGCAATCGGGGTGAATATCATCTTCTTCACAACCGCAGGTGACTCAGAAAAACACATAAACACACACGCACACGAGAATAAAGATGTGAAACTTTATATTCTGAGTTCAAAGAAGATGAAATTCAAAGTCTTCATTTGAGCTCAGCTCTGTGCTGATTCTGATTTGATTTACGATGTTTTCTGTCACCTGTCGTGGCATAATGCAGTTATTCAACAAGGAGAATTTAGAAAGACAAGTTAATGTATTTATTAATAGGCTATAATTTAAGCAGGTGCAGCCTCTGCAATTATCAGGGGAAATGCAAAAGGCAAAACAGAGAAGAGTATCCAGTAATTTTCTGAAACTATTTCAACACTCCAGGAAGGTTCAAAGAAAACAGAGAAGGTGATGAAGGCTCAGCCGCCCTCACGAGAATCGAAAGGGGTTTTTAACCGTTTCGGGGAATAATTTATATACTCTACACATGTACATGTATTGAGGAGAGTCGTCATTGATCCCTGCTAGTGTGAAGTGTAATTTTATCGTGCGTGTGTGTGAGAGTGAGAAAGTAAGAGAAGGAAAAAACACAAACCTAAAATGTCAAATGTCTGCCCTCTCATCAAACAGGAAGCTTATCGGGCTGTGACATTTTGATCGTCTCTTCTTGTTGTTTTTCTTGTTTACACGGTGCAAACGAGATCAATATTAAGATCTGCATTTGTCGCAGACAAATATGGATATTTATATTGCTTAAAGTAAATAAGGAAAGTCTTTTCTAAGGAAACTATAGGCCTATCTATAAAGAACGTCCTCGTTGCTGTTTAAATGACAGATGGTTTGATCGAGTAAAGCTCGTCCTTATTTATTAAATTCATGACTGTGTGCATGCAAATATTCCTGGTTCTTGGGGGATTTAAAAAAAGGCGGTTTTGCAGTTTGTTTTGGTTGTTTTTTTAATGAAGTGTTTTGCGGTTATTCATCTGGCGCGAGCTTCAATTCCCTGCGTCTCGAGAGTCCACGCGACTGGAGTTAAACTGGACACACGATGGGAAAAGTGCAAACGCTGACCAACTGGCGTCACATTTACACTTTCCTCGTTTTAGTCCCGTTTTCCCCCTTTTTCTCCGTTTAACTCCGGGTAGTTTTATCTGTGGAAAACCCCCCACGCTGCGTGTCAAACTTGGAGTCCCTGCGGGACCTGCGGCCAGTTCCTGGATGTGGATGCAAACATGACAGGGAAATACACGGACATTCCTCTGGATATCCAATTCAGACGCATTTTTATTATTTCGTCACTTACTAAAGGATAAGTATAATTAATATCCCAATCAGAACTATTTTACGCCGCTGCCGCAGGAACTGTATTTCATTTCCACCGGGAGCAGAAAAGAAAGCCCACAATTCAAACAGCATGTATAGGAATATTTCATTTCATGTCATAGGGCACTCATTATCTCAAATTGTTCAAAGTGCAAATGTTTTCTTACGCATTAACAGCAGGATTTAAAATGAAATAACTCCACAGTTCTGTTCAGGTGGATTGTGTTTATTGCGCGGCATAATGCGTCTTGTGTTGGGAAAATGAACAACTATGTAGACTAACTTGAAAGGATTAAACTACGGACAGAAAGACATTATTTAAAAAACACGTTTCTTTGTTAGAGATATTTTAAATTGTTTCAACATTTCAAAGAAATATATCCCGAAATCCTGTAAAGACCGTTGGGTAAAGGATCCTGGTTGATATCGCTTAATATTACACAGGAGTCTTGAGAGTCTTTCATATTCAACGTGTGTTTTATGGTACCATATAGTCTATGGTCAATTATTTTAAACAATTACAAGTTACTAAAAGGAAATGGCCAGACTTTGTCAAAACAAAACGGCAGTAGCTTAATTTCCCTGCGTGGGTCGTTGGACGAGCTGAGATGAGAAATTAGTAGGCCTATACATTAAACAACTCAACTAAAGTAACTTTAAAGTCAAAACTCTTCCATGTGCCACGGGACTTGCTCAGAACTACACTTCAGGCATATTAATGGTGTTTTACTGCGATTATTTCGAACCAAGGCGGCTGTTTTGTTCAAGTGTGATCAGTCTAAAACAAAGACTGACGATATTCCAAAACAATCAATAACCTACAAAACTAAGTGTCCGGGTATGGGTATGTTGAATCGAAATACCACATAAAAAGGCGTCGAAAATGTTGTTTTACAAAGGTTATGGGAAATGGCTTTAGATTTAAGTAAGTTATGAAAGTAAGGTTAGATCTCAGCTGACAAAAACACAGCTGGAGGACGAGCTTGGTTTGTGTGGGCAGGAGTCGCCATCTAGTGGACGCATTGATACACTGCAACGCGTATCTTCTCTTTTTTCCCCCCTTTCCCCTCTTTCATACAAAAAAAAAAAACACAAAAACACAATGACATTTAAAAAAGGCTTATATGAACTTCGATTACTGTCAGCCACCTTGCCTGCTCTCGGTTTCTTACAAACCCATGACACGAGAGCTGTTCGTTCACACCCAGGTACAGTAAACACTCCTGATGACATGACGGCTGCAAAGAAGTGGAAACAGTTCAATCGAGCCAGTGTTTCCTGGAAAGCCAATGACCCTCTGTGATCAAAGCAGCATCAAACCCAGGAAGCCTTTTTTAAGCAACATCATTTCAACAACAACATGAACCCGCTGCTCTCTGGTGACATCAAAAAAATCTGCCAGGAGATCAAAGTGGTAAGGTATTGTCAATTATTGCTTGAACAGCTGTAACTACTATGCCTTGCTGTGATTTTGACCGTCAAAGGAATTCATTTTTCCTTTACTTTTGCAATTCGCTTGCTGGCTATAAAGAGGCTGCAGTCAAATTCTAGAAATGTGCTTTTAGCTAAAAGCCATTAACATTTAAGCGAGAGGCTCTGATCAAATGCCATCACATAATCTGTGTATTTCTAGCCAATAATCAAAACTTTTGAAGTTTCTTTATTGTGTTGTTGTTGTTTTTTAAAAGCATCGCGGGACAAACTGATCCACACTGTACCCTGGATGTTTTGAGTCATGCAGAGAGCCCGGAAAAAACATCCCAAAAGGCAAATAGGCTTAAACATAAATGTTGTTGTGTGTCACAGTGTGTAAATGTATCCTCTAAATAATGCATGTTACATCTAAACTCTCGCCTGAGATTGCCTCAGCAACGTCGCTTATAGATATAGATTTATCGTTGTGAAGTACAGAATATCTTCCACTCATTGTACTTGAAACCATGACTTCAGTCGCTTGCCCCCAATCATAAACGTGTACAACATACGCCTGTACTGAGCATTCTGTCGTATTATGCAAACTAAACAAGGAGGGTTTTGTCACAGTTTCATGCAGACATCCTCCACCTCGAGACTGCTTTCCAACTCGACCCTTTGCTTTAAAGTTTTCACAAAGAGTTGCAAAGAGAAGTGGAGCTGATTCTGACCCTTTGTGAAGACTCGCCTGGACTTTCTCTAAAAGGCCCTGCTGCTGCGTCAACACCTTGCTCAGTTTGATTTGCAGATCAAGGACAGTTATGGAAAAGGAGCCGATAGTCATCTCACCCTTAAACCAGGTAACCCAACTTGAAGCTGAAACTGTGGTTAGAACAGGGAGGCAGAGGCAGATTTTGGAGGCAGTGAAGTTGTCATTTCTATGTTTCAGTGCAAGAAACATGAACGATATTTACAAGAGATTTACAAGAAACAGAAAAAAGAAACTGTAGCAACATAAGTTTTGTTTTTCTAGAATGTATGATTTAAGTTCTAATCTATTAAAGTTTAATGATTTTGTTTTTGTTTTTCTACACATCACAGGATATATTTTGTTTTACATATTTGATCCCCTGCTGATTTAGTGCAGTTTTTAAAAACATATTTAGCAGAATGACATCCTTTTTTTCCAGGAAAAAAAATACTTCCTGGCAGCGTCTGCACGCACTATGTGACTTTTCCTCTATTAAACTATAATTGTGTGTATGCTCTATTGGATATACAGTTAATTCATTTTTTTATGTGATGACAATATTCTTGAAGACTATTAATATTTTCTGAAATGCCCACAGGCCAAGAGTCGAAAAGCCTGTTGTATTCAGCCAAGAAAGCATTTGACAGGCTGAAACAAATATTTGGAAGTTTTGTTTTACAGTCTTCTAAATAGACTTGACCTCAGATTGTTTGAGAGCATGTCAGTGTATTGATCCATTGTGTTTGAGTTTGTTTGTTGTTGTTGTTCTTCGTCCCCAACAGATGTTTTAATTTCTTCATCTGCTGAATATCCATGAAATTAATAAATGGAAATGAGACACAAACTCAAAGGATTGATTACACGACAAACTGTTGCAATGACTGAGGGACGGGGATCAGAGAGGCCACTAGAGGCTGACAGCCGTCTCCAAGATCAGTCTCTCTTTACAGTGACTGTGATGGATGCTTTTACTGACTGTGGACACAGAATGATCAAAATAAACTGCAAAGCAGTTAGAGGCTGACAAACAGATTCATTTTCAAGAATGATTTGAACCCTGTAACCTCCACTTCTCACAAACACATTCAGGAAATTGCCTCTCTGACTGGAGGGCAGCAGTCATTTTGAAAGGAGAGTTACAAAGCTGATTGAGTTTTAGTCAACAAACGGTGCTGCTAACTGAAGAATATGAGCTTGTGAAAACATCTTTGTCATTTGTGACACCTCTCGGAGCTCCCTGAGTAATGAGTAGAGCGATGTTCTTAGTCATTTACTGTATCTAACAACGTAATTCGGGATGAGTAAAGGTGCAACAGAATACACACGCCCACACACACCCACAATCTGGTGGCCTACTACTGTTTTCGGCATTCACAGTTTTGACATTTACTGATCTCAAGCCTGACTCATGAGAACACACACAAACACACAAATACCTGAAACTACATTTCCATGTGAAATGACTGATTAACAACCCGATGACAGATAATGATCTGATGGTGAAGTATATCCTTTCTTTGTAATGACGTTTGACATCAGGCTTCTTGACCCCACTGCTGAAAAAGTTCACATTACTGACTCATGAATTTCTAAAATCAAAAGGCTTTTTGAGGATAATGTCATGGTTTCATGTTCAGACAAAACAAAACGAGTTTGATTCAAACCAGTACCAAAAGCCTGCGCACGCACACACTCACACACACACACACACACTCACTCACTCACACAGACACTCACACATGCTGGCATGCATGCAAAAGCAAATTCTGCTCAGCTTTGGTTGTTTTTCATGTTCATTTTATTGCAGCTTGTTTTCGTTCCTTTTTGTGTTCTGCACTGACTGTAAAACACTTGTAGGATAAAAATATATTCTAGTGAAGCTGACTCAGAACATCTCACACCATCTCTGCTGCAGATGTGTGCGTCTCCAGAGGCCGTCACACTGGTTTCAGCAGTGCAGCACACACCTGGTGGGGTGTATTGAACAGTTTATTTACGCAATTAAATCCTGCTCAGTTTAATTCAGAAGTTCTCTGAATATAAACATGAAAGCTTTTGACTCAACATTAGAAAGTCTTTCAAAACAAAGGCCATCTTGTGGCTTTTTGAAGACTCCTCTGCTTAAACAAAAACAGCCACTAAATGGACTTTGCAGTCAGATAGTTTGGTCAGGTTCGACTTATGTGAATCAGACAGGAAATTTAAGTTTCACCTTTTCAACAAACATGTAGGAGATCATCCATCCATCCAGTTTCTATACCCGTTTTATACTTTGCAGGGTCACGGGGGTCTGCTGGAGCCTATCCCAGCTCATTACGGGCGAGAGGCAGGGGTTTTAGGAGATCATTTAAAAAATAATTTAAGTGTCCTAAAAAGAAAGGAAATCCTTAAATAGAAGTTGTCCTATGGCATAAGTTGTTTGGATAAGGTATACAATCTTCCTCAATCAATACAGTAACTGCTGATTAAAAGTTGCACAAGAACACCTACAAAAAGTGCTGCCAACTGTATCCGCCAGTTAATTTGAGATCATAATTGATGATTTTTAGTTACTCTGAAATCATTTTAGACCCCATTTCGACTCCTTAAGTGATAACAGTTACCCAGTTGTGTTATATATATATATATATATTTCCAGTTATTGCAGTGTGCTCTGACATGTAGCCTAACTATTAACCACTTTTTGATCATTTAGATCAGCAGGAATATGAAATATGGACTCTGGGAAAACCATGTAATTTTGCTGCTCACATGTTTTTTTAGTTCCACTTCTAAGGACACCCAACACTTAAAACATAAGGATACAAAAACAAAAAATAAATTTTACTGAATTAAATTAATAAATAAATAAAAAACTATGGTGCAACAATGTTACCAACAATGCAACATTCCTAAAAAAGGCCATGGATGAATATGTGCATTTGCATTTTCACATTTTTGTTATCTCAAGAAAATACAAACTTAAAAAAAGAAGACGGGAACAATAATATATAATTCTACACTATATGGCCACTTCCTTTGCATACCATGCAGATGAATAAATTTAGAAGTTATTACTCTTTTCCAATGAATCAAGAATAATTTTGTATTTTGAATGAATTCAGAGTCTGAAATGAATTATGCAACACCCCAACATCTATTCACACCCCATCTCCAGAGGAATATCAAAATAAACATGTAAAACAGTCACAAGAGTGAATAAACACAGCGGAAAACTTCATAACACGGGTGAAAACTGTATACCTCGAGGGACACTTGATGAAAAGTCATTCTCTGCTTTCTTGTTTCTGCTTTAATTCTTCATTTGACACAGAAAGTTCTCACTTCTCTTGTGGAGGTTCCCATCTGCTCAACACAATCCTAAGAATATATACATTTACATCTCACAACTCAGCAAAAAAAAAAAGTTAAGATACTCTTCTGATGATGTATACACCTCAGGGTTCACCGTTGTGTGAAATGTGAGCTCCATTTAAATTAAATCTTTTGAAAATCTCCCATTAATTTCTCTCTCATACACACACACACCAAAAAGAGATTTTGAATTAGAGTCTTGTATGTTTATCATTAATCCAGAGTACAGACATTTGGTCCATCTGCTCAATCTTTTTTTTTTTTCCTTGTCTGCACACATATTAATGATTGATACCATGACGGTAGAAACCAAAGGCATATATATGTGCATTATTACTATATTTAATATATATACATATATATATGCATACATATGCATACACATACATAAATATACACATACAAACCCAGTGATTTTTTTTTTTTTTGGGGGGGGGGGGGCGACATCCAATGCCAATCCAGGAAGCAGGAACACATGGAGACACACGTCAAGCACTGGAAATCTGCAACAAAAAAACCACAAACAAAACACGAAACCGGCACGGAGCCGACCAAAACACGAACAGCAATCGACCTAAATCTTGAGATCGCAGTCTGAGCTAAGCTACCGCTACCGCTACCTAACCCCAAAAACTACAGAGCAAGCATGCAGGTGAACAAGCCAGTGTGTATGTCTATGTGTGTGTATGCGTGTATGTATATGATCATGCGTGTGTGTGTGTGTGTGTGTGTGTGTGTGTGTGTGTGTGTGTGTGTGTATATGTGTGTGCGTGCGTGTGTGTGTACATGTCTACGTGTGTGTATACATGTCTACGTGTGTGTATACATGTATATGTTTGTGTGGCTGTGTATGTGTGTGTATATGTATGTGACTGAGTGGCTATGTGTGTGTATGTGTATGTGTGCACGCGTGTGTACATGTCTTTGTGGCTATGTGTGTGTGTATGTGTGCACGCGTGTGTATATGTCTATGTAGCTATGTGTGTGTGTGTGTGTGTGTGTGTGTGTGTGTGTACATCTGCTCAATCTAACAATTATGGTCTGGACCTTACTTTCAATGACTTGCAACAAAAACTAGGTCGTGTGCACTGAAAACCAGCCTGGCCAGCCATACAGAGTCATTTTGCGCAAACTCTCCCTCTTGACGTGCCTGGCCCTCCTACAGTACACGCAGTCATCCCCACCAGCACAGAACGTACCAAACCAATCACAGTGAGGCAGGACCGGGCTTAATATGATGTCTCATACAAGAGCCACTATTTGAAACATCCAAGATCTCTGCAGGATTGCCAACACCACTAAAACCCATTGACAGTCATTCACTGCTGTTCTTACTCCACTGCACACCGTCTTGGACATTTTTTTTGTTGATTCTTTTAGTTTGTTCGTTGCTCCGTCTACATGACATGCTGTGTTTCTGTGACAGGTCGTATGCTTTCCTAATGGAGACCAGTGGCAGTTCCTTCTGCGTTTGTTGGTACCAGCCCCTGAAATCAAGTCAAATCCAGAGCAAACAGACAAATTCGCTTGCTTTCGTCAGAGAAAAGTTTAAGGATGCCTGGCCAGGTGAGCAGAAAAAGGAGCTAAACCAACACACATGAAAGTTAGTCAAACTTTTTGAGAAGAAAGAAGTTAGAAGACCGAAATATTGGATAAATGTGAGCTCACATTAAAAACTCCCCAGCTGAAGTTACAGTTGTATGCTGGCTTTGTTTTAGAGCTGTAGTAAAAAGCATACCTGTATTATTGTTCATATGAAATAAACAGTTAATTTACATTACTCTAGTCCATCCCTGCCGTCAAAGAACCATACCACTAAAAACCTGAATATGTAGTCAGTGATGCGTCTTCACTGTGACCCATGCTGATGCTGTCCAGACACACAAATAAGATCCGGTCATGTGGTAATAATATTCTCTCCTAATGAGTTCCATTGAGCTTATCAGCCTGCTGTCTAAACAAAATCTCTGACTGATCATCTCTGCATCCAGATGAAAAGTTTACTCCGTAACGGCAAAGGAATGAACAGTTTCTAAATGACAATCACATTGTACTTTAAGTTAATGTTGACATTACCATAAATAACATTTGTGATTTGTCATATTTTTTCAGATATTTTTACAACTTTCTTACACTAACTAACAGTTCACTTTAATATAATAAAATGGAACATTTAGTTATGTATAAAAGCACTTTCTATGACAGGGTCAGTTTAATTTTAGTTGTACAATATTTAGCATCTTTCACTGATATTTTTAGTTTTTTTTCCCCCAAAATACTAATTTCAGTAGGCATTACAAAATTATTGATTGAGATTATTAATAACATTCAGTAGAGAGTAACATTTTACAATTTTTCTCTTCTAGTTGTATTTATTATTATTTTTTGGTTCTTACGTTACACACACAGATGCTGCACAGCTTAGATGAGTGTTGAATGACAGATCACATTAACTTCTTTAAAAACGTATGGGGGTGGGAGAGCGTTTGGTGCTTCTCTACCCGGCAACAGAGAGCTGAGTCATCTCTGTCACAGCCCTCCCACGCCTACCCACGCTGCACTGCTCTCGCTCTCTCTTGGTGGTAGAGATGCATGGCCACGGCTGATACCAAAACTAACTGCATCACTTCATCCAGGCCCACGGAGAAGAAGAAAAAAAACATTTACCGTAAAAAAGGTGGGGGGGGGGGACCATGGCGGAACAAGCAACAAGCCTGGCATAGGAGTGTGTTCAATTGTTTTGTATGGGTAGTGTGTGTCTGCCGTGCACGAGTGAGTGTACGCGTCAGACTGAGTGTGTGATTATGCCATGTGATAATTTACAGAAACTGATACCAATTATCAAACGTGGCAAAAAAGTGTGTAGAATGAAGTGTGACTGAAAGAGTGAAGAGCAAGACAATGAAAAAAGTGTATTTCTGTGTGTATATTCCTCTGACCAATTGAGTGTGTGTGTGTGTGTGTGTGTGTGTGTGTGTGTGTGTGTGTGTGTGTGTGTGTGTGTGTGTGTGTGTGTGTGTGTGTGTGTGTGTGTGTGTGTGTGTGTGTGTGTGTTGATTTCCAACACCGACATTCATTCCAGTCCAGATTAGAAATTTTGATACAAAAATGGATTCACACTTAGAAAAAAAGGAGTCATGTATGACATCAGGGTTATCAAATACGACTTATATCAGCACTAAGTGTTATCAATACCAATTTTCAAAGAAACACTATTTTAAGTTTCTAGATCTTTTGTATTTTTTTTACTGGGCCGTTGTGCATAATGACATTTGTGCAGTTTATTTTGGTCATCTGTTTAGTTTGTACTGTGTTAACAGGTGGTTTAGGTGCTTAACTGTAAATTTGGTTTCAAACTGAATAAACCATCAGTTTCATTTAGAAACGATGCAAAAGATAAAACAGTGGGAGGGTGCAGGATTGGGGCATGGTCTGCAGGGGAGAGAGGGAGTGCGGGGGAGTGGGGCACAGGTGACGCGGCTGGAACAGCTGACAGTACACAGGTGTGTCTAATCACTCTCTGTGTATTTCAGTAGGGTGCGGGCTTCGGAGACGGGAGAAGGACGGAAGCAGAGCAGAGCGGGAGAGCAGCTCTACTGACGGTGAAGGAAGAAACGTGGTGCTTGTGCACGTGTGATTTAGGGTGAATAAAAGATATTCCACGAAGATCCCGGTGTCCGCTGTCTGTGTGACCCCCGTAGCAACTCACAGTGCTACAACGTCATTTCTTAATGATCAAATTAAACAAATCCCCCACCCCAAAATGTAACAAATATTGCTTCAGATTTTTAAAACCAATATTTTTACAAGTTCACTGAAGGAAAAAGTCTGGCAAATAGAACGGTACTTTTTCATGTTCTGTCTTAATAACTTTGGAGAAAAGCAGTCCACAAACATGTAGCCTACTAAAAAAGTAGTAAAACTAGTGCTTGTTAGAAATTTGACTTTGTCTTACATCTCTGTGATACTATGCCAAATGTAACCGCAGAGAACCAGTCACTGATCTTCTCAGACTGACCAAACCAGAGCAAATACAGGCGGGTAACTTGGTGTCAATCACATAATCATTACATGACTTGGCAAACGGCGCAATAAGAAACAAAAACTGCTCCTGGGATTGCAAATCAACCCATCAGCCACTACTGCTAGTTAGGTCAACAAATTTGACCTGCCTTTCTATAAAACAGATTATGACAAGAATCAAACAGCTGGACCAACAGCGCAAGGTTGGATTTTTTTTACTTCTAATTTCGTAACAACATATGAATAGCATGTTCTTTTGAAAAAATGATCTATTCAAACAAAACGTTTATCATCACAGAAACTCAACTGAGTATTCACGGGCCAAAGATAGCTTGTGTATAATACAATCAATCTGTAAAACAAAACAAAAAAAAAGCTACAGAGCCATGTATGGAGAAACGGCAACAATCCACTGTCCAATCACCATCTCATTTATCCAGTGGTCAACCCTGATGTCTGTTTACCTAACAAAATCTGAAACCTATACAACACTTATGCAACGAGAAACAGAAAACAAAGTATTTACTCAGTCTGACAGAGTAAAATTAAGAAAATTATCCACGGTACTCACTTATGCTTCATATCAGCATGGCGAGTCGTTGTCAGGTTAATAAACGCAGTCTGCGTATGAAAGGGCTCAAAGCGCAGTGCAGCGTTTATTCCCTTTTCAATCATAATTGACTGAGATGTCCCATTGATTTGTGTACTTAAGTCATATCGCTTTCTTAGGGTGGTTAATGACAACAAATACATGTTTGAAATGAGTGTCCTAAACAGCAGGCCTAAACCTAACCAACCCACACAATGAAGGCAGTTGATGACGCATACTAATGCTTTCTGGATGACATTGCAGAAGATATGAGACAGTGTTAGAATATTTCTGATGAATTAGGGTCAGAAATACGACAGCTACGGAGAAAATAATACTCACTAACGTAAGTCAAGACATGTGCAAATCTTAAACAATCGGCTCGTAGCACGTACTACGCAAAGACTACACTGCCTGTGCAGTCAAACACAACAGATGTCTACAGATGGAAAACTGAATTTAAAATCAGCAGAGCAATCCAGTCGGTAATCTTTGATTGGACGGATGTCAAGTATGGCCAGGTATTGTGAATTGGTTTATTTTTTTTAAATATTTTTATCCCCGATTTTTTTCATCACTTTTTTCATCACCCGTGCTCCTACCTAAGTAACAGTCCTGGGCATTGCTCCCCTCTACCAACCCCGGGAGGCCCTACACTGAACTCAGGTCTCCTCCTTATCCTGAGGAGTGAGCAGGCCGGTTCTTTTCACCAGACAGGGTGGGGTTTCTCTGGCCGGACGTAGCACGTGGAAGGATCACGTTATTCCGGCCAGATCCTCCCCACCCCATCTGGCGCCCCGGCTGGCCAGAGGGGGCATAGCCCAGGACTGTTGCATGTTTTTGTGAGGGTAGCTCCCATTAGCTACCCAAGGGAACACGGGGAGAACACGCAAACTCCACAAATAAAGGCCATTTCGCCAACCCCACCCAGGGTGTGGGTGCTGAAGTCTTGGGGAAACTTAACACGCATTCAGCGCCCACAGCGTCCCCGGCGGGGGAACCCAGGACCTTCTTGCTGTGAGACGGCTGCACTACCTGCTGCACCACAGTGCCCCGTGAATTGGTTTAGAACTCAATAGAATAAGTTGTGTAAACAGAAGTACTGCCCATAGTAGGCTAGTGACAAACTGTCAAAAAGGGCTTTAGTTTTCGAGATACCCCTACCGGGGGTAGAAAACCTAACAATGTTTTTCCTCATCTCTAAGGTCTTCAATATATATCTCTACATGTAACACACATCAAGATATTCACACCCAGGTTTTTCTAATAGGTAAAGCAACTTCCTGACCACAATTATGTCAAGTTTCAAAGCTGTCAGAGCTTCTGTTATTAATCTACATGAGTTTATACATCTTAACTCCTATACGGCCAGGCTGTATTTAGGTTCTTTTCTAGGTTTGGGGTGTATAACAATATGTATCAATTTAACAATGTTTGCACAAAAAAAAGTAAAATTTTAACCTAAGAATCCATTTCATATATGGGAGACCTTAGCGATGAGGATAAACATTGTTAGGTTTTGTTCTACCCCCGGTAGGGGTATGTCAAATCTTTTGGGGCATTGTCACTAGCCTATAGGTCAAAAATGGTCTCCAACTGCTTGACCGACAGAGGCAGTTTGTATTCTGTTCAGGACATGCTTTGTCTTTCAGGAGATAATTTACCAAAGATGTCAAAAAGCATGCATTGCTCCGTGTTGAGAGATATTGCAAAACCTGAATGGAGCATGTGATATGTGAAATAAAAGAGTCATCACCCATAGCTAGCTGACTCAAACTAGGTATTTCTATTGACTCACAAGGTAAGCAGTTTGTATGCTTTATTCTTGTGTGTATATATATATATGCTACATTGATATGACACATCCTACAACACAGATGAAATCTGCGGACAAAATTGCAAAATTGCCACCAATGTCAGAAACAAATGAATTCCTGTAAACAAATGTTTCAAGAGCCCTGCACTGCCCCTGATTTATAACTGTTTAATCACCTTGCTGTGGTTGTCCATATGTGGCCCTGAGACGTATTAACGACCTGTCCATTGTGTACCCCTGTCTTCCCCAAGAGAGCTGGGCTAGGCTCCAGCAGATCCCCACGACCCTGGAAAGGAATAAGTGGGTGCATCTACACCCGTTTATTCCTATTAAGGGTCACGGGTGTGGGTGGACAGACAGACGGATAAATAACTTTTTCCATGTAAAGAAAACTCCAGTAATAATCACTAGGAAGTACGACACTGCCACTTTCACTTCAGCCCTTCAGCTCTGCGGCCACTGCGTCACACTAAGATTACATGACTGCATTTCGCTAAACATAGCCAATATTTCTCCACAACCTGACCGACTGCCAACAAGCTGAGAAAAAGGTTACAATTCACCGTCTGTGATTATCCACAGTCAGAGTTACACTGCATTTCCCCAGTCTAAGTGATTTGCTGCAAAAGTCAAAGCTGGATTCTGCATAAAAATAAATAAATCACTCAATGTGATCCATTTAGAAAAAATAGATGAGTAATCAAGTCATTCATGAAGTCTAAAGAGAAAAAAATGAACTAAAACAGCCACATCAAAGAGTCCAAATCACTGAAGTCGAGAATGAATTTGATTCCTTCTGAGTCTTACGCCTTTTTGTTTTCTTGAGTATTACAAATAAGCACCCGAAACCCTTTGTTAAAGTTATTTTGCTTAGTTTTAGTCCTTAGAGCAGACAGGCAAACTAAGACTGCTGAAGCCACTACCCTCGACCAGTTCTCATGTGTAAAATATGAATGAGAAGCACTTTTCAAGCACTGCACTCCTTCTTTTCTTGATAAATAAAAAGGTCAAAAACATAAGTAACACCTATGAACAGCTAGTTTTCACTTACCAGTTTGTCTTCCTTCATCCTCCTCTTCATCAGAAAGTCTTCAATGAACACTAAGAGGAGAGAAAAAGAAGAGAGGAAAAAAGAGAGAAGGAATGTTTTAATCACTCTGAAGGAAGCCAGCTATCTTCCCACTCACATTGCTGAGTATCAAACTCACACAGACGCATACCACACACACACACACAAAGATCACACACACACACACACACACACACATATAACTCCAAAGAGGTCAAGATTAAAATCACAGGAAGAGAAAAAAAGATCAGGGCTAAGAGTGAAAAAATATGACAGTAAGATAGAAATTTAAGACCCAGAACAGTAAGAGGAATGAATAGAATGTAGAGAGAGCAGCAGATGACAGGGGGAGAGGCACAGAGAGACTGGAGAAAATGAAATGCATGGTTTGGCTGAGTCATCGTAACCACCACTTCCTCAGTGCTCTAAGAGCTCTACTAATGACTGGCCAACTTTTGAAACAAGCACACACACACCCCCTTCGCATTGCTCAAACTTTTTCCCTTCAAAACGTGTCTGTGTACATATTTTTGTAAGGAATAATTCATATCACAGACATGGAAACAGTGATCTATTGGAAAGAGAGTGAGAGGTTTACTTGCGTCGGTTGAGAGTCAGGACTTGGTTACTCGTTTAAGGTTATGATGATTAAAGTAGAGCGAGGGACTATGGAATTCACCGTGGCCTTAAAAAGCAGGAAGACCATATGTGTTTGACAGCCTGAGGAGGAGACTTGAGAACTGACCTCACTGTGTGTTTCATGAGAAACACAATCTGCACCCACTCAGAGAGAAACTGTTTTTTCCGTTTCCCAGAACTCCCAGAGGCATGGCTTCTGGAGAGATGCTTTCTTTACAACCGCTTTCTCACTTTACTTGACCAAAAAGAAAGTCATGTCTACGAGTTGATGATAAAACTTATGATTAATAGTGTTCCTTTACAAATTAAACACTGACTTCTATCACACCCATACACACCACCCCAACTAAAGCTCCTTTCAGGCATGCTGTACTTTCCATTAACAGAAAAGCATCTGAATAACCATCAACCATTTTTGCTACCAAGTTAAAAATACTGACATTTATGCATCACCTCAAACATTACACAAGGCTGATCAACTTAAATCCCATTAATGGTCATATGTGCACAACAGCAGTGGGTTCATTTGGTCTAGAAGAAGAATGCTGTGAGGTATTTTTAAGCAGAAGAACAGATCTTTGTCACTGTTATGAGAATGACGAAAAACAGTTTAGCAGCTCTTTATTAGCACTATATTGTAAGATGCAGCGCAAAAAAAACAACAATACAGTGAAGAAAAACAACATGAATCAATACCTATATACAAAAACAAGCTGCATGGAGACCTACTCTAAGCATGTGGAAGGGGGCATGTTTAACAGTCTTTGGGTAAAAAAAACAACATTTTTGAGTCTCTGTTTTTGGCCTGTTCCAGAGGGGAAGAAGGCGAAATGGATTGTCCCGCGAGGGAAGGCTCATTCTACTGGATTTCCGCTGCAGTGGATCTGACACACCTTCCTGTGGAAGTGCAGCCATTGTCGAGCCTTCCCCACCTGGTGAGAGACGTTTGTGGAGCAGGTGAAGTCGGCCGAGATGTAGACCTCAAGAAACCTGAAGCTCTCCACCGTCTCTACCTTCTGTCCATCTACAGTATGTAGAAGGCAGCGTGCTCAGACCACTTGGATCTCCTGAAGTCCATCATCACCATTTCCTTGATCTTGGCTCTGTTCAGGTCCATGTTGTTGTTGTTTGTCGTCACATCACTGCCTCAGCTGTCCCTGTAGACTGACTTACCATTGTCCTTAAATCAGGTCTATGATGACGGTGTCAGCAGATTTGACGATGGTGTTACTGGTGTGAATGGGGAACAGTTGTGTGAAAACGAAGTAGAGGAGGGAGGTCAGAACACACACCTGGGGTGTGCCTGTGTTCAGGATGAGAGTGGAGAAGATTTGTTCCCTCATCCTGACATTCTAGGATCTCTGAGTATCCAGGAGCAAAGTGAGCCAGCCCCAGGTTGCTCAGCTTCTGGAGCAGTTTGTGAAGTAGAACTGTACTGAAAGGTGAAGTCCAGAGGCATCATCCTCACATAGGTGTTACTGCTGTGCACGTCTGTGGAAAGCAGTCATGATGGCATTGTCTGTTGAACTGCTTGCCCTGTATGATAACTGGTGTTTATCAAGGTCAGTAGGCACTGCAAACCTTGAGACAGGTGAAGTTTCTCAAACATTTGGTGGTGATGGGAGTTAGAGCAACTGGGCAATAATCATTCAGGCAGCTCATTATGTTCTTCTTGGGCACCAGAACAGTGAATGGCTGACTTAAGGTGGGAGGGAACCACAGACTGCAGTGCAAGATGTTGATACTGGCGGTGAAGAGCTCCACAAGCTGGTCTTGACTTAAGTCTGGGCTGGTTGCATGAAATGGCTTTGACCTGATGCTACTCCAGCTGGATGGGGGTTTTGTGCCTCTGTTTTAATGTCTCTGTAAAACTCTTTCAATCACCTTGTTGTTGAATTGTGCTATATAAATGAACTTGCCTTGCCTCTCTGGAAGAGCAGGATAGGTTTAGGCCTCTCCATTGTATTGGTCGAAGTAGGTGAAGAACTGGTTCAGAGTGTCCAGTAAGGTGCTACCCTGGTGAGACATGTCCATGTCCTTTTGATCCCCTGCCACATGTTCCTGGAGTTTTGTTGCCAAAATACTCATCAATCCACCGTTTGGCCCTTTTGATGCCTCTCTACAGGGACAAATGACAAATGTTTGTTTACCTGCTGATCTTGTCACATGAAGGCATCGTTCTCCACTCTGAACAGGGCACACATCTTGCTGTTGAGCCACAGCTACTGAATTCAGAATTATTGAATGCCATAATTCAGCTGTCAGAGTGCAATGAAATCTTTCACTTTAATAAGCTTGAAAGAAATTTGAAGGAGATTTTCTACACAAACTAGCTTTCTAGGCAGTTGGAATACTGAACCGAATGTTAATAATAATAATAATAATAATGAAAAAACTGGCAAAACATGAAAACTGACAGACAAGACGTCAGTTATTGCAACTGACTTGCAAACATTCAAGATTTTTTTTCTGGCCCCATTTCTGCATTCATCATCGGCATCACAGTCTCAAAAGACCATCGGTTTCTTGTGTCTGGAGGAGGTTAGAACTTCTTCACGCAGCTTCTCCTGTGGCTGGTGAGTCCAATTCGGGAGAGGCAGATGCGGCCGCAGGCGTTGCAGGTGTGGGCTGAATCCGGTGCTGGTGTGGGCATGGTGGCTTTCTGCTTCCTCAACTTCCTTTTTGTTTCTCGGTGTAGAGCCAGGGCGGTTTCGTGGCTCTGCAGTCCGTTTTGTAAAGCTTGTTTCCATTTCTTATGGTCCTGGGCGACGTCTTCCCACGTGGCTGGATTGATGTTGAAGGATTTGAGGTTGTGCTTGCAGACATCCTTGTATCGGAGCAGTGGGCGGCCTAGTTGCCTCTTCCCTGACTCTAGCTCTGCATACAGAGTGTCTTTTGGCATGCGGCCATCGTCCATGCGACGGACGTGGCCCAGCCAACGGAGACAGCGTTGTTTCAGCAGGGAGAGCATGGTGGGGAGCTGTGCTCTCTCCAGGATTGCGCTGTCTGTGATCCTGTCCTGCCAGGTGACTCCCAGTATACGTCTCAGAAAACGCAGATGGTATGTGTTTAGACTCCCGTCATGGTGTGCATAGGGAGTCCAGGCTTCACTGCCATACAAGAGTGTACTGACAACACAGGCTCTGTACACTTGTACCTTTGTATGAATGGTGAGCCTGCTGTTCTCCCATACTCTAGATGATAATTTCCCAAAAGTGGAAGCTGCTTTCCCAATCCGACTGCTGACCTCAGCATCGAGTGAGAGATTGCTGGTAATGGTGGACCCGAGATAGGTGAAGCTACTCACAGCTTCCAGTGTGTAATTGTTGATGGTGATGGAGGGTGGGGTTGTAGTCCCCTGGCCCATTGTCTTGGTTTTGTTTAGACTGATGGTGAGGTTGAAATCTTGACATGCTTGGCTGAACCGGTCGAGGAGAAGCTGCAGGTGTTTCTCGGTGTGTGTTGCCAATGCTGCATCATTGGCAAACAACATAGCAGATGTTGAAGGGTTCAGAAGTGCACCCATCAAACTGGACAGTACCGTTCATGTCTGTGTGGAAGGACTGGAGGATGCTGAGGAGTCTTGGTGGGCAGCCGATCCGTTCCACCAGTTGGAAGAGTCCGCTCCTGCTCACCAGATCGAAGGCCTTGGTGAGTGAGTCTGTGAGGACTTGGAGTCTATTTAGTGCAACTCGAGCAAAGAGCTTGCCGGTGATGCTGAGTAGGGAGATGCCGCGGGAGTTGTTACAGTCACTCCTGTTTTTGTACAAGGTGACAATGTTTGCGTTTCTCATGTCCTGTGGGACAGAGCCTTCTCTCCAGCACAGGCATAAAAGCCTGTGCAGTCTGTGCAGAAGAGCAGGCTTCCCGCACTTAAGGACTTCGGCAGTTATGCCATCGACTCCCGGAGGTTTTTTCTGGTCCCACTTCTGCATTGAGGACAATGATACACTGCTATCCTACTTTTAAATAACATGTCGGATGGCTCTAAACCCAATTCTAGTAGTCTCTCTAAATTATTATCACCCTCAGCAACATGTATTGTCCGTTTTTATTTTTTCAATTTAAGATCGTGGTAAAATTGTGATTTTTTTTTCTTTTTAAATTATGACATGATATTTTTGCTATATCGTCCACCCCTACTATGACCTTAATATATCCACATTTTACTAAATTGGCCAATATTTACAATATAAATATCCTGTCACTGTGTTTAAGACTTAAAATTGATACTCTTCACTCAAAATTACATTAAATATATCATATTCAAATATTAGTAGAAACGTTTGATTTGATAAATCAAGTGAGTCATCCTCTCAGACTTAAAGAAATCTGACTTTTTCTTACTTGGGTTACTGAGTTCTGAGGCACTTCTGCATTAGCTTTAGTTGTCAGACCAGGAGGTTATGCTTTCTGATCTTGTGAGTGACAAGCAGCTGAGTAGCAGCTGATGTGGTTGCTGATTTTAGCTCATGCGCTTTTTACGTACTAAACTTCCTAATAATACTGTGATTAAGGGCTGAATTTACATCTCCTCCTTAACGTTACATGCAAAATTGAGGATGTGACGTAGTTCTCTAGTAGCCACATTGACCTCTGTCAAAAAATAGCTTAATTTTAACTGCAGAATTATAGTAAGGACATTTTTGACATAATTCCCCCTAAAAAAGGAGAACAGTAAGTGTTGCTCCAAGTGAAAACTTTGCCACAATTGCTGTAGCCCATTTGTTTCATGAGAAAATAGAAATGATAAGAGGGTTTGTTACAGTAAGATTACACACCGGAACAATTTCCTGACCAACATCATCAACTTATCTCCTGCGTCTAATTTAGGGAAAGTGGCCTGATATGTCACAATGCTTTGTTTGGGCCTTTGAAGGTGCTCCGTGTCTCTACAGTATATTAGTTGTAATTTGACGAATGTACTGCCAGTTTCTTGTCCGGGACGTTCTAACAAGACTCATTTTTGATCTCAATCAAATTTTCCTAATTCACAAAAAGTTGAATCAAAAACTTCAAGGTGCTGAGAGTTCATGATTTGCCAGAAGACCATGTATTGCTTATCCAACATGTAGAATTGGTTTAGTGTTGTTGACTGAAGTTGCTTGCTGTAACTCCTGCTGTCCAGAACCAGGCCCAACTCCCTCTTTTAAAGTTTTACGTTAGGTCTGGAAAATCCAAAGTCCAACTTCGTACATATTACACAGATGTCTGTAGCAATGATATCATCAGTCCCTTCATCTCAATCTCACTTGTTGGACTCCCAAAATACAAACTTCAACAAAATGCCTTCATAAGGCAACTGTTGTTTATTGCACATCTGGGATAATCATGGCATAGGACTTTTGCTTTTTTGAGTGCAGCATTGGCAAAGCTACGTGGGAGGAAAAAAAAAAAAAGGTCCCAATCTGTGAGTAATGCCCTGAAATCAGCTGTGAAAGCACTGGTTTTGTCACAACTAGGACACCCAGGTACAGATGGTAATTTTTTTTACTTATCACAAGGCTTCAGGTTCAGCCAATGACTTCTCATAAATAACTTGGGCTGAGTGGAAATGGTTTCATTCTATCTCATTACCTTTTTTTGGGAGGAAAATGAGAGCATTTGAAACTATAGCAGCCTCAGCCTGACCGGCAGTCTCTCTGACATTTAAAAACTCATCATGCCCGGCATTAAACATATTCATACACAACAGTGGAACAGATAAAGTGAAAACAAAATGTTGGTGTCATCCTGAGAGTGTATCGTCTTGGTATCAGTCTGAGGATATTCAAGGTTCGTGTAACTCTAACCCCAATGTTACAGTTTTCTCTTGCAGTATAAAAATTAGCTGCCGCTGAGTGATACAAAAACTCCCACCCTGTCCAGATTAGTCTCCTATCCAGAGGAAGTCATGGGAACTTCATAAATATACACACACACATGCATACATACACACACACACACACACACAGCTTCCTCTGCAGTTCCCACACTTTTCACAACACAAAGCTGTACCCAGAGACATGGACGAGTGCCCACACACAAACATTTCGTACTAGTTGTGTGCAGTCATACTGGCAGTAACGGAAATGAAGAGCATATAGTTATCATTGCACCAGATGCTAGTTGCTTCTTTCTAAACACCTCAAGTGCTCTATACAGTATTTTCTTAGACCACAGAAATGCATCATTACAGGATTGGAAAATTGTTTTAAGAAAGTTATGTATTTAAAATAATGAACAAAATTGTTACTGATGAACTACAACAGCTATAATTATGACTGTATTTGGGCCATCCACCACACCTAAACCCAATATGATGCCTACAGTGAGGTTATAAATGAATTCTGGTGTCTAGTAGCCCTTTCTAGTTATAGTTTAGAATTTGAAAAACTGAAGATATAGATAATCAGTACAAGCAGCTGACATTCATCCTTGTCAACTTCGTGCACAGTGAGAAAGCAGAGTGCTCATTGTGGGAGAATTGTGGGAGATTGAGTCTGCAGATGAGTCAAAGAGACTCATTACGCATGATTTCAAAATGAAAATCCCAACACTTCATCTTAAGTGTCTGTGTGGGAGTCAGACAAATACTTTCAATAGTTGTTGCTATGGTATATGTGCCTGTATGTAAACAATGCAGTACTGTACCTTGAAAAGCGCAGACAAAACATTTTTTAAACCTTTAGTTGGGCTAAATTGCAGCTTTTTAATAAAAAGGTTATATTACCAAATTTGGTGCATGTGTGTATGAATACATTAAATGCAAATCATAATCCATTCATAAACTGAATGTATCCATGCATTCTTTAGGGAAACAAAAAGTGTGGTGATATAAGTCACTTTTCCGAAAGAGTGTAGTTAAAAAAAAAAAAAAAAAAAATGCAATATGTGCAACAGAATGTTATTTTATTTTGAAGTGTACTCTTGAATAAACTTGTTTTCATGGGTGGTTTTTGGAGGGACACAGGCGCATTGGCCCCAGCAGAAATCTGGCTGACCCCGTGGAGACCCCATCTGTCGTTTGTTCATCAATGATGATCATTTCTGGGTGGATGCAGTTCAATTTCCACACATGTAGCACTAATCAACCAAATAGGAATAAAACTTGCATTAAAAAATGTTTTAGTTATAAAAACCGTAACAGAAGGAGTGGTAGTCCTGAGCCTTTCTCCACAGTCTCCAGCCAGATCCTCTTCAGATGCAACTGGGAAGGGAAGTTACTGTGGCTGGCTTTTGGCGAGAGCAGGGTCGGGTGACCAGGGAGGTTAGACAATGCTAAAAAGGTAAGCAAATATTCCTTCAAATGAAATAGAAACCAATATTTTAAAATGAAAATAAAGTCTGCTGTGCTGCTCTGAATTGAGGACCAGCAGCTAGCTATTAATTAACAGTAACTTAACTGTGTTTAGGCATAAACATACATTTCTTTGTGAGGAGATGCTCTGTATTTTATCTGTGCAGGGTAAAGAAAAATAAACGCAGTATTGGCAAGACCCATTGTCTACTCTTTTTTGTTGTTTTGTTGTGTGAGTGGTGTAACCCATACAGTATAAATATAAAACCAAGGTTGGACAAATACTTGGCCCCCATGTGAGACGTGTGGCATCTTGAGGGCCCTGAGAGAATTCTTTCATCTGCCACTGCCTGTTTTAATGAACTACTACTGAATTCATAACATGATGTCTGCTCTTCTGGAACATCTGAAGTGTTCATCATACATCATATAAAAGTCACATAATAAAAAAAATAATAATTTAACTCTTCTATAAAAGATCAAATATCCCCCAAGCACTGAACATTGCCATATACTGGTAATTATTCTGTCAATAGTTTGGTGGCCTCAGTGGACAATTTGTTCTGTCTTTATCTGTTTAGTTATAACAGTCTGAGGATATTTAACTCTTATCCGTCTCTCAGCAGTGCTTGAGCGAGCCTGCAATATATGAAACCAGCTCTGCAGATTGTATCTTGCGATCAGGATTCTGTGAAACAGAAACTTGCAGTTGTTGTAGGCGGCAAATAGCAGCACAAAATAAAAGCTATCCAAATAATTAAATAACATCTTAAATTTAGAGTCCTTTTTAAATAATCTGGGGGGGGGAGGAAAAAAGGATTCATCCACCTTAAAACTCTACTTTGGTCCATCTCAAAACGGTGCTATCTAATGCATTGCTGAGAGTTTCACTTTAATGGTGAGTTGATAACATGCAATACAGATGCTGTTTCTAAGTTAGCAGCTGCACGTGTGTCAGTTTTCCAAACAGAAATAAACTGTGGCTCACAGCGATCCTCTTTTGTACTTTATTTAATCGTGGCTTAAACTAAACCTATACTTCTGACTGGTGTTCTTGATGGTTTAATGCCTCAAAAGAATCAGTCAGCATCTCTCACACACTTAGTCCCCAAGCCATAAGAACACAAGCATATACAGCCTTTAACAGTTCTCCTGATTGCTGTGTGACGTGCTTTGGCTACAAGTAATGCAGGTGGTGACTCATTTTTACCTCCGTCTCAGTCCCAAGTTTTTGCACAGAGATCCCTCAGAACTGCAAAGCAGTCTACTTGACTAAGCCGTTGATTTTAATACTTCTTCTCAGGTCTTATGACATTATATCATTATTTTCATTGTCTGGCCATCAAACAGTCAAGACCGAAACTCAGCCCCTTTTTTTGTAATTTTCCCTCCTTACTTGAAGTGTATATTACACACAAACATGCACACACACACAGTTTCTGAGCACTTACAAGGGCAGAAAGGGAAGCAGATGGACCTTAGCTGTTTAAATCTGTGGTTAGTCCCGTCACTAGGATTTCACTGATTTCTTGTCACAAATGTAGCTCTATATTATCTCCTATTCTGAGGCTTGCTGAGCCACCGAGGCGCGTGTATTCTCATATGGTTGAAATAGGCATGAATGTCTCCCTTTAAATGCTGCATTTACACTTTAAGTTTCAACTATTCAGAGACCAGTCTATTAATCAAACCGTCCAGGTTCTGGGTAATTTCAAAAGTGCAAGTTCTGCTTAAATGACACATTTGAAACAATATCAACCTACTTTCTGGATTTGAAAGAACTTTTTTATAAACTAAAATAAAAGTGCCATCATTCATGGCTTTTCCATACCCTCAAAACAGCCCTCTCCATTCCTCCTCTCTGCTATGAATTTGCCATTACCAACTGTAGCTCTTGTTTTGTTGGGGTAAGTGGAAAAAATTGTCTGATGATTAACTATGGAAATGCTGTTCAGCAGAAACACTCGGATTTTAAAAGCCAGTAGGCCAACACCCACACAGCTATTTACTGTATCTCTCTTTTCTTTTTCCCTCATGCATCTCTAATCAAAGCATAGAAAGTACAATTACACTCAAATCTGCATGAAATTTATTTTTTGCCTGGACGAGGCTCATTGACCCTTTTCTATCTTATTGTTAATCACTGTAACATAGCCATCTACAAAGTTAAAGCACATTGTAGTGTTTAGCTTATTTAGAGGTAATTAGTTTTTTTGGAGGTTTTTTTTTGTCACTTTGCAAATCATAAACAATGCCAGCAGTTGCTGAGTTCAGCAAAACATGTGAAGTGGATTGACCCGACTGTAGTTAAAGCCATTTCATTGGAGGAACTGTGCTTGCTTTGATGGGAGGAATGCAAACAGGATGTTTAACACAAACCAAAACCCTCCTATTAATACTTTCACAACAAAAATGTATCATTGGCTCAGGTTTACAGTTCATCTTGTTTGACTTCCAGAGTTAATCCCACGTCATTGCCTCTCTCATCTTTCCTTTCACACTTCTCCCCCAGACATTATTTTTAATCCTCCTGCATCCTTCTCAGACTGAGAGACCGTGGATGGAATGATCGTGAGTCAGAGAGACGAAAGGATCTGACTCATCTCCTCTGCAGCCTCAACACTATTAGTTCCCATGCAGGTGGTACAATGAGATGCCATTGTGCATTTGATTAGCCAGACATTTGAACAGACGCGGGAGAGGGGGAGCTGGGTCATTTGTCTCTCAGGAAGTCTACACTGAAGTTTCCAATGTCTGCATCTTATAAGTCTGAATGTCAGTTATGGAGGTAATGTGTGTATTCACAGATATGTGTGGTCCAGCGGTCTGTGTGGCGGAAAGAAAGAAAGCATGTGTGTGTTCCCATAATGATTAATGCCTGGATAGGACCACCAAGGCCATGTCTTTGTCTGCACAAAAGGCTCCATTAGTGACTCATTTTCACTAAATCAAAAAATAAAAATAAAAACTGACCTGACGCATTGCTGGACCAGCATTAGTGGAGGGAATGAGCACATCAAACTTAAAACTGCCAGAGCGCCTGAGAGAATTATATCATTTTTCAAGTTAAAATTAAAAGGAGTATTGGATCGAATCGTAGAACTTGTGAGAATAGACACTCTCACATATCATTAACGTGCCAAAAAGTCTTACGGTTTTGTTTTGGTTATATATATATATATATATATATATATATATATATAAATAAAAGCACTTTATAGAACCTAATCAGGGTCCAAAAGGTGCTTTATAGGTGGAGTCCAAAATGCCAAAATGGTAAAGTTCTCCTAGTTGTTAAACAATCAGTAGAACTTTAAAGTTCTGTTCAATACCCTATTCTCATTCAGTCTGTCAGACAGCGGCCGCATTTTGTAAGTTCCCTCCACATCTGTCAGAAGCTTGCACGTGTGCATATTAATGAGCACAGCCATCCAGGCGGAGCTGGAGGAGGCGTCTTGACTTGCACTTTCTCACTGGAAACACATGAAAGTTTCCAGGTCATCGTTTCTGACTTTCGCATTTCTGTCAAAAATAAAACTTTCACTTAGGCAGCATCTCATCTAGGCAGCATTACAATCACCGTCTAGTCAAACCGAGAGGCAAACCAAATACAGACGCTGCGGCAAAGTGGGAGGCCGAATGGAAATAAATGCTTCTTTCATAAACCAACATCTTCAAAGCGTGTTGTGCAAGCATTAAAAACCTTGAAGCCTGAACTTGTTATATTTAGTGTCTTAGTGGTTAATGTGAAAGATACAGATGGTCTTTGACAAAAAAAGGGCCTGAAAAATGATGTTGTGAACACTTAAGAACAGAAGTCTCCTCCTGCATTGTTTTTCATGATGTTAAGTGAAGCAGCATAAAATTATGAAAACTCTCCGTTGGTTATGTGGTTTATCCAACTCAAGCAGGAGTTTCCAACCCCAACAGAAGGAGTGTTCAACTGCAGAGAGCAGCAGAAGCTGTAATACTGAAGGTTATTAACTAGAGGAAATGGTGGTGCTCTATTTTCAATACTATTTCTTTAGCTCAGTCATTGAATCACTAATTTTAAATCAAGTCATTGTAATTTACAAACTTCTATTATTCAGTTTTTCAATTCAAGTGAAACAGTTAAAGGTTTTTCCATCCATCAACAGTTCATAGTACGGTAATAACATGGACAACTAGGTTAAAACCACCATTATTATAAATAATGAATTACAATGTTATCCTTTTAAACTATAGAGCATTATTTGAATTTCTCCCTCCCCCCAAAGCTGTGTTGTCCATTTTAAAAACAGTCATCCTGTTGTCTTCTCCCGGGGGGGCTTAGAGCATGCGTCATGAACAAGGAATGTGTCACAAGATGTTTAGAAAGCATAACCTTCCCGATGTTAGCTGCATCATCATTTATTCATCTATTTTCTTAGGTGTTTTTTGAGTCACGCTATAGGATGCTTTATGGTTGGTCTAAGCAGTACATGATTCAGACAGCAGTATACATTTGTTGGTCTTTGCATGTATTCAACCTAAATGAAATTTCATACAGTGATCCCCATTATTGTTACTCTAGCAAGATCAGGAGGTTGATTTTTTTTTTGAGCGAATTTTCAATATCATCAAAGAATTGACTTTTAGTTAATAAAGTGAGATCCACAATCATCACACTGGACACAAATAAGCAAAACACAGGCACAGTGTGAGGAAAATTAGCAAAAACAGAATCAAACATTAATTTAATGACCAATTAGATGCCTCCTCTGTATTCCCTGCATACCAGCCGAGAGATATGACCCTTTGAGTAATCCTCAATCTGATGCAAGAAATCTATGTAATGAGAAATGTTTAACACACCTCCCATGGAAGGCATCCAGAAGGCATCCCACCCAGATGACCAAAACCGCTCAAACGGCTCCCTCCAGTGCCAAGGAGCAGTGTCTCTACTCCGAGCCCTTCAAGGAGGAACTGAACACAAGTTAAAAGAAAAATAAATAAATAAACAAACCAGTTATGAAGATTTCTCAGAAATATAGAACATGGGTGTGTGTGAAACAGTCACAAACAAACCATCTGTTGCAAGATTAAAATGCAGACAGACAGACAGACAGACAGACAGACAGACAGACAGACAGACAGACAGACAGACAAATCTAAAACATTAAAATAATACTGTAAATAAAACTGGGCAAAGTTCAGCAAAAACCTTTCGGGTCATTATCAAACACCACAAAAGAATGACATGGCAAAGTGAACGTTTATCCAGAGCCTTTCTAGTTTTCATGACCACTAAACTTTTTTAACTGCGAGCCACATTTACACATTCACACCGTACTCTACAGTGATATGTTTTTTAAATCTGGGCAAGATTAATGAAATTCCCAAATAAGTCACTCGGTTTACATGTTTTTCATTTTTATAAAGACAGTAGAATGCAACCCGTGAATACAACATGTTTAAAAGCAGTCACTTTTTTGGTTTGTTTGGGGGTTGTTTTTTTTTTTTTTTCCAACCACAGTTAGATGTTCAGATCCTCAGATTTTTATTTGATACACGTTTGTATTCAGCCATAGTCTCTCTGTGACATGAATACAAAATGATATTCTTACCCCTGCAGAAGGTGAGTTTTACAGACACAAAGCCAGACTTTTGGGTGGGAGTCTATATTCATACCCTTGGTAGAGAGTTAAACACCTGTCCCCTCAGTACTGGAAAGAAAAAACATCTAATCAATGTTCACTATAAAGGGTTTTAAAAACACACACACTATAGCTGCATTCACTGAGTTGATCTGGTGTGTGAACCAAAGCCTGGCTGGTTCCCACTGCCTCTCTTCATTGTTGTCTTCAGTATGCTGATCAATGAAGACAGCTGGCACCCACCAATCAAATCAATATCTCTCGTTCCCCTGAGGACACAGTTTCAACTGTTCACTCTTTGGAAATGACAGAGGTTCAAAGAACCCACCGACAGGTTGCTGGAGGGCACAATGCCGGAAGTACAGTACAAAAAGCCTTTCGGCGATGGTATGATGTGGAAACACTGCCCCCCTCTGGCAATGAGGAGAACTTCCACTGGGAACACACACACACACACACACACACACACACACACACACACACACACACACACACACACACACACACACACACACACACACACACGCGCGCGCGCACACACGCAAACACACGCAAACACACGCAAACACACACACACACACACACACGATTTGCGTTCAATTGACGACATGTGAAATAAGATATTCATCAAAAAGAAAATATTGTTTTCAAATGAAAGAAGTTTGATCTAAAGAACATTAAGAATTTTCTTGTTATGCAAATAACTGCATGTGATCTAGTCTACAAGAGTAAAGTTCAGTTTTTCAGCATCACTGATTTTTTTTTTTTTTGGTGACTCTTAAGGTTTAGGGGTATTCAGATTTTCTTAATCCAGCAATACACATGTTTTGGCATCAACTCGTTATCCAGCTCTTTTCTGAAATGTGAGTTTTATTATCGCAGCAAACATCTGTGTGCAGATGTGCATGCTTCCATTATTTGTAATGCATGCACGCTGCCACTATGGGGCGATATAAGTCTGGGCATTGAACAGGTGGTGACAATGAGAATACCCCCATTCAAAGTAAAAAAAATAGTGTAACTATTATGCTGTTTTCTTTCTACTTAAATTCACAATTTCCTCTTATCAAACAGATTAAGGCTTTCTTAATTGAGGTTATGAACCTTTCACATGTTGAAGCTAACTGTCAAGCAGTGAAATCTTCCCTCTGTTTCAACCTATGTTGAAACATTTGCAACATAAGTTGAAACTCTTTCTTCTATTGCAGCATGTCACAACTTTAACCATTTTTTCCTTTTTGTGTTCAATGGAAAACCCTGGAGCATTGGTTCCATTTAATAAAAAGCACATTTTTGAATGCACACAAGGCACAAAAAAGGAAGGGAGGGATGAAAACGTAAGCAACCGACACGTGATACTTTTTTTTTTCTCTTTTTCTGAATGTAGTTTCAGGCTCCACCACTACCACTTCCTCTGATGTGAAGCCACTGAGTGCAGGTCTTTACTGGAAACCAGTAGCTCTGACTAAAAACAGCACACTAGTAGTGTACCGTGCACTGGCGCAAACCGTTAAGTTAGGGCAGTGCAAGACAGTTAACCCCTCAGTTGAGTCTACACAAGAACTGTCACATCGGCTCAGCTGCGGAGTGTGGCAGCATCTTACTGGAAACCAGCAATTTCAACAGTAAACCAGCGCAATACCTCCCAATAGCAGCCTTGAGTGTGGGAAGGGGTGTGACAATGTTCAACGATTATGATGAGCTATTGTCTGTCTGGTAAGGTAGAGGAATTGAAAGTTTCTTGTTAAAAACATGAAAATGAGTTATCTAAATGCTGATAGTTCATTGTTTCAATCTCCAGACCTGCCACATATCGGTGTCTCCTTGGGGAACAAAACTAAACCCTTCATACAGTTTGCTTCTCTGGTCTGTAGTTGAGACAAAGCCCTCTTTATATAAATAAAGTTATATATACACAGTAACTTCAAAAGTTTATAACCTCAAGACTGAAATGTCTTCAAGAATAAAAGAAAAAGTCCATCCACTTGCTTTGGTTACCTTTGTAGCCTTGACTCATGACCTGGATGACCTGGAGGCTTTTTAGAATGAAAAAAAAATGTTCAACTGCATAAATATAGGACATTTACATACAGTAAAAGTAAAAGCACTTCCAAATAAAAAAGGTATGCTCTGCAAGTTATCAGCTAAACAAATGAATACAGGCCAACAGAGAACAAACCTTCCTCACCTTTACCTTAGAGATAAAAGCTTACCGGTGGCCACAGGAGCAACAGGCATGTACAAACACACGGTTCCTGCACACTCATACGGTGTTCAGAAACACTTTCACACAAGTCTGCACACCTGTATACAAGGCTGTGTGAATGCAGATACGAGTTCTTCTAAACTTCTTTATGCAAAATCCTCAGTGAACCAATGATCTTGCTATGTGAAAGTCTCAAAACTAATTCTGTGGTTTTCAAAGTTTTATCTTCTGTAGAAATGTAGAAATATAGTTGTTCTCATCAACCTTCTGGCTCAGAACCTGTTGGCTAAACTGACAGCTGCAACACGTCAACCTAGAAACAAGCCTGCTGCTGTTAGTTCCTGAAAAGAGACGAGGTTCGTGATAAGCGCCCCCCTCTTTTTTTTTTTTTTATATCTCAACAGCAATACTTGACTGAGAGAGCATCAGTTGCAACTGTCCCTCAGCTCAGAGTCTCACAGATGTTTTGATTAACACTTAATGCACAAACTCTTCACTAACCGTACTCTATTGTATTGAGCTCTTTTTAAAAGATAACAAAATCTCCAGCATTGTGGTGATACATATCCTGTAGCAAAAGGCCACACCTTTGACTATGGACACCTGTTGGTCCCAAATAGCATGCAGGACCTTTTCACACATACAATTTGACTAACGATCAAAGTTGGCAGGTTTCAATGGCTTCAGTAGTCGTACACATAGCCTCAAAACTTTTAAGTGGGGCAGGCTCTAAATATGATACTAGGGGTGATCCAAAGGGGTGCTTTCAGTTTCTCGTACGCTCATTTGCACACTGCATAAGACTGAGACTTACACATCTACTTTAACCTGGCAGTAAGAAAAGCGTAAGGAAGAAAAGGAACAGTGCAAGGTGTTGCTACAGTTCACGAGAGTGATGACATTTGTGGTTAAATGTAAGGGCACATAAAGAAGCATGTTGAAACATCTTCCAGGGCAACATGGCTCTAAATTCAGGAATACAGGTCTTTCACAATAAATGAAAGTGGTGCCTCCCAGTTACTCAGCACTTACATCAATAACGGACAATTCTTCTACTCTACTTCCCCAAATAGAGAATGGATCATGAGTCAATACAGTATTTATCACACAGTCAGATCATTAAATTGAATCAATAAGTTTTTAAAATAAAAACAAACTGATTTGTTTTCATACTACTAGAAAGCACATATGGTATTAAAATACGGTACATATTTCTGAATAATTCAATATATATTTCTGTATTATGTTCAGCATGAAGCTGTAGCCTAGTCTATCTAAGCTGAAAGACTAAGTCCAGATATCTACCAGCACGGATGAAAACTCCCTCACTTACTTTGACATTATGCATTTTATGTGGTTTCAGGTTTCTCACAAGCAGCAGCTGAGAATACTGCAGGGACTCCCTGGGGAGTCATATCACAGCGGTGACTGTACCAGGCCAGCTAGCTATTTTCCCATTTTATATGCCAGCTCATTGAAGCCTACCATTTATTTGTTCCAGGTCCTTGTAATACATTACAACTCAAGCAAATACATACATCTCATGAAAATGACAAACTATTTTGAGACCATAAAACTCTCCACTGAAAAAACTACAGGGAAACCGTGATGTTGAAGGTGTCAAGAAAAGCCACTCGGCATGTGCATTTAGGGAGATCAGGAAAAGGTTTCATTGTTTCAAAAAGGTGGTAAAAGTCATGTCTGGATGATTGTACCACCGGTTGGTGGTGGTGCTGTTCGTCCTTGGGAGGTGTCAACAGCAGTGCAGCAAAGGGGAGGCAAGCTGTGTAAATAAGGTCAGCAGTCATCATAGATGCAGTGTAATATTGTGTATCTAACGTGGAATTCACTCACTGGCCAAATGCCACGTTTTAGTTTGATTTATACAAACTTCATGTGTGCAGTACATTGCCCACTCTTTGGAAGGTCAAGCATTTTGGAATCTCAGGCAAGCACCACATCAATACTTCATTTAGTTAATACTCTAGTGCAGGGGTCGGAAACCCAAAATGTTGAAAGAGCCATATTGGACAAAAAAACACAAAAAACAAATATGTCTGGAGCCGAAAAAAATGAAAAGTCTCGTATAAGCCTTAGAATGAAGGCAACACATGCTGCATGTATCTACACTGTATATTTATAACTGGGGGAAGATTATTTTTTTCATTATGCACTTTGAGAAAAAAGTCGAAATGTTGAGAAAAAAGTCGAAATGTCGAGAAAAAAGTCGAAATGTCGAGAAAAAAGTCGAAATGTTGAGAAAAAAGTCGAAATGTCGAGAAAAAAGTCGAAATGTTGAAAAAAAGTCAAAATGTTGAGAAAAAAGTCGAAATGACGAGAAAAAAGTCGAAATGTTGAAAAAAAGTCAAAATGTTGAGAAAAAAGTCGAAATGTCGAGAAAAAAGTCGAAATGTTGAGAAAAAAGTCGAAATGTCGAGAAAAAAGTCGAAATGTTGAAAAAAAGTCAAAATGTTGAGAAAAAAGTCGAAATGACGAGAAAAAAGTCGAAATGTTGAGAAAAAAGTCAAAATTTCAAGATTAAAAAGGAAATGAAAAAGAAGAAGAAGAGAAAAAAGAAGAAAAAAAGAAGAAAAAAAAGGAAAAAAAAGAAGAAAAAAAGGATAAAAAAGGTCAAACATTTTTGAACAAGCTCCAGGAGCCACTAGGGCAGCGCTAAAGAACCGCTTGCGGCTCTAGAGCCGCGGGTTGCCGACCCCTGCTCTAGTGAAATCAGCATCTAGTGTTGACCCGATTTCAGCTTCTAAAACCCAACTACTGCAGTCTAATGTGGATGAGGAAAACCAAAAAAATGTTGAAAACAATGACATAGTTCTGGACTATTAAGTATCCTTACCTGATTCAAGCCTTTGTCATACTGGATGATAACTAACACCTTTCTGCATCACTGCTGACTTTGTAATAACAAGAGTCAGTTCATGGGTGTAGGTCTAATTGCTTCATTGGCTGCACCTGTGACGGTGCAACTGTAACTTGCCTGCTGCAGCTCACAGGGAGCTCACCACTCTGGCTGGGGTCTGCCATGAGCTTTTTGGCCCTTTATGGGCTTTTTTTTTTTTTTGGCACTAGTGGCCTTTATTCAAAATAGGTGGACAGGAAATGGGTAGAAAAGGGGGAAAGCAGGCAGGAAACAGCAACAGGCCAGGACTCGAACCTGCACAAGGGCAATAGCCTCTGTAAACGGCACCTGCTCAACCCACTGAGCTAACCATGTCCCCCTTAATAAAACCCTCACCTTCCTGATTTGTTGCAGCCCAACACACCCACATGCCTCATCAACACGCCAAGAGCAGCATGGATGGATATATCATATGCGTTGTTAGAGGTGGACTATAGATGGACAAAGGACCTCTTTTCTGACATGGACTTGAGATACGTATGTGAAAGCAGGCTGATTAAATTCTCAAAATGAACTTGCGAATATTGTGTATAAAAAAAAAAAAATCTAATCACACTGACTGAATGATCTTTGTTGCATTAGCTGAAAACGTGAGGGTCTCATTTATTTCTAATCTGAGAAATGAAAGTGCATGATTCCAATAAGAAGTACAACAGCGGCAGTGAAATTTCAGTGTGTGCAGTAGTGTGTAATGTAAAAAAACTGCCCACTCATTTCTTCTTGCTGCAGAAATAGACACATGGTTGACATATATTTGAATGAACCCTTTGTGGTTTGCATTTCCCTATGCAGCATGAAGAGAGAAGTAGCCTCTGCAGACATCTGCTCAAAGCATGCTCACAAAAGTGAAGCAACTAGAGGAACCACATACGGGGCTCAACTAAAATGTAACTAATGAAACAACGAACAGCAGCTCATCAAGCATTACATCTTGGTATCACTGTTGCAATCACAAGCCTGAGACTGACATGCCCACCGAGGATGCAACATCCACTTACAAGTCTGACTTCATAATGATTCAAGCAATGAATGTAACTTTTTTTTCTTCTTCCCACTTCTGGCTTTGCGGCTCATTATTTGTAACCAATTGTACTTTTAGAAGATATAGCAACTTGTTTCACATCTTACATCAAAGGCTTTTCCCTTCTTACAGTCAGTGCAGATAGCAAGGATGCTGACTGAAGGCCAGAATTAGCAGAAACTGCTGTACATCTTATATTTAGTTTCTTAGTCAAATGATTCTACATTTGACTTTAAAAAATGTTTAATTCAGCACTGGATCCTTGGTAGGCCATAAAATCTAACGTGTGAAGTACTACTTTGGCACCAGCCACACCACATAGTATTTGTTTCGATTTCACATTTTGTGACAAGGCTATACAACTTCTTGGTTTCATTTCTAACTTTTTAATAATAAATTATCTTTATGAGTTTAGAATATCTCCAGACCATATTAACCATGACACTGTGGAAAACAGGTCAGACTATGCAGCGTTAACCTAAATTGGTTTTGTCTGGATCAGCATCATCTCACTTTCCACTGCAGTTCTTTGTTGATTACTTGGATATAAATGTGGTTTTGTCTCTGTTAAAAAAAAACATGCATCTTTCAACACATGAACAGATGAAAAACTACGCTGAATCTTGCATTGCTATAAACAGATGAACTTAAATGCTCTTCGCAACCACCTTTCTTAACTTCTGCCTGCATTTCCATAGCAACACTTGTCATTTACATTTCCCCTTATTTGTGTAAATGGAGCCAGAGCAAACACAGCAAGCTATAATCAGTCAGTTCCGGCTTCGACTTCATTTCCATGCTTACCAGCTCAACACAATTGATGCCTGTCACAGGTATACTGAAGAGAACATGCTTTAGCCTGCTGTGTCCATGTGACTTCAGCATCATAGTTGGTTCATTGAGGGTGTGTGGCCTTATACTCCAAATGGCTCTACAATTAAATTGAAGGTTTTATTTCAAATTGCTAAAAAACTAATTAAAATCCTAGATACAAACTTAACATTTCATAGCAGTAAGGTACTATAAAAAAGGTAAATACAGAATAGAAATTCATTAAATCAATAAATATTAAGACTTAAATTAAAACTACCTTTGTCAACATTTGATGTGGATCAAAAACACTTGACATGTTATGCAGGAATTTTAAACAATAGTTGTTCTTGCCTTGGGACAACTTTGATGAAATGTGTTGATCCACTTAAGATGTTGACTACTGTATATGCTTGGCTAAAAATGGTTAGGAGAATAAACAAAAATGGCAGATATATTTTGCATAAAAGTTGTGATAGTGTCAGTGCAATTCCATGAATGAAGATAACCGTTGAACTGGCACTCCTCAATGAATGCATCCATAGTGAAGGTTATCAGTCTGCATATCACCACAGCTGCCTTCACTTGTCTTGCTTGGCTGGCACACTGCTCAGCTTGCTCTCAGTTTTCTGTAGCTTAAATGTGGGAAGTTAAAACGTTTCGCTCTCACATTCTACTTTACTATCAACAGCCACATCTACCTTCATGTAGTTCAATCAATAAAGAATTTACTTACAATGTCACTTCATTGAATATCCCGCAAAGAATGGAACTGAAGTCTCTGGTTGGTGTTTTCTCTTCTCATGTTTCTCAGTCACTTGTTATAAATTCAAATTTGGTTTAAATTCACCACAGCAGTAACAACACTATTATTCTTGTGACTGGTTCTGTCACAAAAATAAACAAGCAGGCAACACTGAAAAAGTAGATGATGAGTTTTGTCTCTAAAAACAAAATGGAAAAGAATGGACTGACAGCAGAGAAACCATGAGACGGGTTAAAGATGGGTTTCATTTGGAGTTAGGCCCAGGGAAGGGGCTTAATGGCACATTTTAACCAGTTGCAATGTGGGTTTAACCTCCTGTCGGCCGACCACCTGCAAGAAGCCTGAGCCTCAGTGTTCCAACCCTTGATTATCAAAACTGTTATAATCTTATAATGAGGAGCAGACTAGATATAGTTGGGTTCAATTCAATGCAGATTGGGTTCCGAAACCAAATCTCAAGCGGGGCTGGACCTTAATCAACTTGAGTTCCCCATGGTGAGAGGCATCAAGCTAGAATGGGGTTACTTACTGTAGAGACCCTAGCTCGAAGCTTGTGCACTTCCAGCTAGTGTGTCTAACTGTAGTATGTGCTTTTGCAGCAATTGAGAGTACAGTACATGGCTTTCCTGAAGTGCTCCTGTTCTGCTGGGGGACTTCAATGTTCATGTTGCTACTAATAGTGTTAACTTAGAGGGGCATGAATAGGATGAATGGCTTCTCCAATCTGAATCCAAATGGAGTTTTCTATTGTCAAAGTGGCTGACTGGAGCTGTGGCCACAAGGTCACTGGAGCCTGCCATGGTGGCAAACCTCCCAAATCCTCCTGTCAGCTACGGTGGTGTAAAGGAGGCCATCAATTTGAAGAATGAATCCTATCGAGCTTGGTTAACACATGGGACTTTGGAGGAAGTTGACAGGTATCAGCAGGTCAAACAGCCTGCAGCCTCACCTGTTACTTACGCAAAAACTCAGGTGGTGGTCAACTTTGAATGGATATCTTATGAGATGGTGAAAGCAAGGTCTTGAGTATTTTTCAATCCTATCAACACATCTTCCGCGTAGGAAGCCAAGGCTGATTCTCAGGGATGGGCTCACCCATAACTGGGGCTGGGTTTGATGGGTGGATGGATGGATTTTTCTTTGCCGAACGCTCTCAGGCGAGGTTTTGTGTGCTCTGTAATACACTAATAGCATGCTTAAAGGTGTTGCTTTGAAAGCAGTGTGCCCAAATGTGTGCTTCCAGTAGGAGCCACAACCAAAAGATGAAGCCATTATTACTTTTTTGTTTGTTTTTGTGACATAATCTCTTTAAAACTGTAGGGACATTGGCCATGGCATAGCACTACAATCTCCATGTACAAATCTAACCTTTAATAATGTTTTGCCGCCATATTTGCATGAAGTTGCATGTCGATTACTTACTGCAACATTATAACAATGATAATAACTTGAACATACATTTTCACTTAGTTATGTTATAAATACTTTCAATTGTGCCATCTTGTCTGAAACCCATATATGACTATCTGGTCCGTGAAAGATCAAGTGTACAAATCAGTGTTTTGCGACTTCCTCCTGCTAAGCATCCAGCTGGTTACTGGGGATGCAAAAGGGTGCAAGTCACAAGAGGAAGTTTTAGCCACAGATATCACTAGGCAACACAATGAGGAAAAGCATGAGTGGCTTTCTGCAGAACACATAAATGTGGGATCACAATACAGGTTCTAAAAGAATAAGCCTCCTTGAGCCAAAAGGTTGTTTTAATAAAATATGCAAACACACTCCTTTTTATTGTGTGTTGCTCTTACTCCCTCCCTCTCTCAACACACACAGTTTCTCTTCCTCTCTCCTTCAAGTATGCTCAGTATTCAGCTCATATCCGGGTTGACAGCTCTACACCTCAGAGTCCAGCCACATGAATGAAGGAAACAAGGACAGGGATTCCCCATGTCACTCATAATGAAATGACACCATCATGCAGAGTGAATCTACATCTTAACTTGTAACTTGTACAAAGAGCAGAAAAATGAGGGTGTGACAGCACAAATGGGGAAACAGAAAGAGAAGAAGGAACAAAAACTGTATTGTTAACCCCTTCAAGTTCTGAATAAGAGAAAAACTAAAATCACGCATTTCTTAACATAATAGAAAGATAACTGTCAAAGAAAAATAAGTGGAAAATGTTTATTCCAGTCTGGTGATGGATTCAAGCGCTGTTAGAAAAATAAGAACAAGGTTATAGCAAACTGGACCTGGGGATAAGCCTGTTTCACACAACAGCAACATTACATCGCCTTAATTTAATTTGTAAATACTTATGTTCGGGGTAAAATTGTTATATAGATCCAATATGTGACAAAGTAAGGAATTGACCAATAATAAGCCAAGGCCTGCTTACTTGGTAGGCCTACTGCTTATTCAATCATTCATACTTCAAGGTCAGAAGATTTTTTTCAAAGAGCTGATATATTCAGAAGCCTTAATAGGGATATACTGGCAAAATGTTGTATATATTAAATTTTTACTTTAGATTTTTTTAATGTTAACCAAATGTGCATTAGGAAAAGGTGAATTTGTGTTCCACAGCCCTTGAACGCACCGTCTGCTAGTTGCCTCCCTGGTTGCAGGAGTGTGGTCCACAACCCAGGAGACGCCTCCCAACTCTCATTACACTTTTTCCAGGAGGTGAAGCTCACCAACTAATATTCAGACTGGTAAACGATTGAATAGAAAGATCGGAAGAAAAAAAAGAGGATTTCACTCAGGCATTCTTCTGCAGGTTGCTGGGGTGACTCGTGGGCGCAGAGTCTGTGACGCTTGGCTAAGTTAAAGAAAACCGTTTCAGGTCAAGTCATTCAGTAAAAAAAAAAAGAAAATTACAAAAAGGAAGAGGAAGACCGGGCTACTACCTCAGTCTGACACCGCATACTTCCTTTTATCTTCGTACAACCGCCCATTACGCGTGGGTGAGCGCTGCACGTCCCTCAAACATCTCCCAAGTTCTTTACCTGGGAAATTGATCATGCCTGCTGTGTGAGGTTCTGAGTAAAAAAAAAAAAACTATTGTAATACCTCTGAGAAAGTTTAATTTCAGTGAAGGGACTATCTTCAAAGTGCACGAACCGTTTCCTCATGTGGGCTTTGAAGGGTGCGCTCAGCTGTTCAGAGGAGAACTCATTTGGTGTGAGTGCGTTTCATTAGTAGAGGTAGAAATTAACTGACTGACTTACCTTCTCCTCACTGGCGACCAGGTGCAAATTTGCACGTCTTTGCATTTTCTTTTCTTTCTCCCTCTCTTTATAAACTCAGCCAACATCTGCGCCCTTCATTTGCGCCAAACATGACACACTTTCTTTCACTTTCAAACTTTTGCAGCTCGGAACCAAAGTCATCCTGAACGCGCGGCGCGCAGCGTGGGCGCTTTCTCTCTCTCTCTGCCCCGCTTCCATCTGCGTCTCCTAATTGCTGCACCAGACTCATCGGCTCATGGACTCCACCATTCATACTGAGCTGGGTGACGCCAGACTTGCAGACTAATAGATTTTCGTATTTTCGGGCACACCCACCCGCTAAAGCCTTGAATTATGGTTCCGCGTTAAATCGACGCAGAGCTTACGCCTTAGGGTACGGCGTAAGGTACGCGGCGACGCGCACCCTCCGCCGTAAACTCTGCGTTGGTGTAACGCGGAACCATAAATCAACCTTAAGTCCTCCCCCTCTGCGCTGCGCCAGAGGAAGCTCAGTGATGAATGGGCTCCTCTGCTTGTCAGTTGATCTAGTTCTTGTACACTGACATATAACATGTGCCCTACTGTAAGCTTACTCAACACCAATTAACAGTAGCCTAAAGGTTTAAGCACCACGAGATTCATGGTTGCAGATGAACCAGCTGCTGCTTCAGAAATGAAAGTTCAAGTAAGAAACCTGAACTTAAAAAATGTCACTGTCAGGTCAGGTGCTTCTAATAGAAGCACCTGACCTGACAGTGACTTTTTTTTTTATAGAAGATCAGATAATTCTACATCCTTATATAATTTGACAAATTGTCTTGTTTCTGAAGACGCCTCAAACCCAACCCAGTTCTGACTGTCTGATGGGGTGTTTCAGGCCTATACACTGTTGTTCTCACCCTGAGAGTTGTTGAAATGCTGTCACTGACCCGGCCACCACCCAGCTCATAAGACTGAGATGTTTGGGCTGTGAAAGTATCTGGGGAGGCGTATCAAGGTGGCACTGTAAGTGTTCGAAAGGTTAAACCCTATACTTCCTCTGCTTGATGTTGGTTGTCCCCACCAAGTGTCAACCGTACTTCTGCATTGAGGCTCACGCGGAACTAGGAGTGGTTGCAGTTTCTAGACTAACCCCAAGTGGCTGGCTACCATTGAGTCAATGTCCATTGACTCCCATGTAAAAATGTCCAACTTTAGAGCGGATATAAACATATTTACAGCCTGGTTCAAAAAATACGGAAGCCGAGAACGGCCATGCCCCTTTTTTATTTTTGCACTGTTTTTTTCTTTTTTTTGGCACTGTTATCTCGTGATAACGACTTATTATTTCGTTATCTCGCTATAACAAAAATCGTTTTGTCGTGATAACGAATTAATGATTTCGTTATCTCGATATAACAAAAATCGTTTTGTCGTGATAACGAATTCATTATTTCGTTATCTCGATATAATGGAGATCGTGGCATGGCCGTTCTCGGCTTCTGTAAAAAAAAACACTTTGGTCTCAATCCTTTTTATTTCACATCCATGACAACTAAGGGGGTGAATTTTTTTTGTACCACACCAGGATAAGTTATATAAAACATTCAATTCAATTGATTGACAGTCGGCTCAGCCAATGGCTAGCCATTATCACTTCCTCATCCGTAATCATCATGCTACCACGCTTCACGAAGCCACCAGCAGGTTGTATTTGATTTTTATAGACGGGGTTTGGTTAAAATAGCTGGGTAATCAGCAGACTTGGTGTGCTCACTCAAAACGAGTAAAAGTGTGTCACCGGGTGCCAGTCCAAAAAACGTATCAAAAAAATCAAAATCCGACAGCACTCACTTAAGTATAAAACTTTAATGAAGTCTCAAACACTGCACAGCAGCAGGAAATCGGACGCGTTTCGGCTTGCAGCCGTCCTCAACGCATCCGATTTCCTGCTGCTGTGCAGTGTGCAGAGACTTCATTAAAGTTTTATACTTAAGTGAGTGCTGTCGGATTTTAAAATAGCTGGGAGCATAGCTAAGCTTTTGATTGACATATGGTGAGTGTGTTTCCGTCGGCTTTCGAAGCAAGATAGCTGCATCCCTCATGAAGAAAACCAGGCTCCAGAAACCAGTGGGTCACATGACACTAATGCTTTGTCTATTGCTTTATACAGTCTACAGTCTCTACCTAAAGGAGCATGAGGCTCCTTTTAAGAAATGAGACTCTCTAGCGCCACCCTTCACCACGACGGCCGTCGGGGGTACTGCGGCCAACAGCGAAGCCGGCACGGGAGAACGGGGAGAACGCACATGCAGCGTCATGTGACGTCACATCCGCAGGACAGCACGGGAAACTCGGCCCCAGCACTGCAGCACATTTTGCAGCACACAGCCTGTTCAAGGCAACGGAGAGATACGCTAGAGGGCTCATTTGTTTTGGTTTGGAACGCTTCATCTGACCTTATTACTAGAAAACTTAAAACGTTTACGAATTTTTTTCATAAATCCTGCCTCAAGCTCCTTTAATATAGCCGTTTTCTTATACCTCTATTCCAAAAAATATATGTGCATTAGCGTCCTCAAAAGTGCCCCTTATCATTGATAGGGATTATGGGGGGGGGGGGGGGGGGGTGATGGGGATTGAGCAGATGGGTGCAACTCCGATTTATTGTTAATCACATTGTGCTGCTTTTTACTGTACCAAAAGTACAACCAATCACCAAAACTTCATTTAAATAATTGAATTAACCATCATCTTAATACGTTAACTACTGACACTCAATCAAAGCAAAGGGGCTATGAAGTTAAAACCATAAAGAGGTAGGGTTTAAACTGAAAGTGAATTTATTTAGACAACCAAGTGTCATACCATTTTCATACTGTTTGCATACAAACTGACAAATGCAACCCTTTTTCTTGAACACAGGGGAAGTAAAAGCAGAAGTTAAAGTAAAAGGTTGGGTGACTACTCTGTAGTTTGTTTCGTTACGCTCTCAATTCTTCGCTCAAACGTAGACACTATTAATAGAGGAAAAAGGGGTCCCTTTTCTACGTATTCAGAGGTCACGTATTCTGTCACTTACTCTCTTCTCTCCAAACTCGCTGGGTCCGACACGGTGACTTCTCCTAGAAGGCTCACAATATTATTTAAACAAATAAACCACAACGAATCCTTCCCAGTTTCTGCATAAAAGCTGAGCAAGAAATCTCCAACTTGGATTTACATAAATTATCTGCAAGAGTAAACAGCACAAGAGTAAGATATGAGGAAACTGCTGGTTTCCTTGTCCAATGAAAAAAAAAGTGGACGTTAGAGAAGAGTGTCCAGATCTCATGTCACAACAGGGGTGCCACAGGGATCGGTGCTTGGCCCTATTCTCTTTTCACTGTACACCATCTCACTAGGTGAGATCATCAGCTCTCATGGCTTCTCCTACCACTGCTCATGTCACGCATTTACTACTGTAATTCCCTGTTGGTCGGCCTCCCTGCGTGCTCAGTTAAACCTCTGCAGATGATCCAGAATGCAGCAGCACTACTGGTCTTCATCCAACCCAAGAGAGCTGCTAATCTCTCTGCACTGGCTTCCAGTTGCAGCGCGCATCAAGTTCAAAGCTCTGCTTCTGGATACCAAACAACTACCCAAATGGCTTCTGCCTACTTTTAAGAGCAAGCTAGAGACTTAGCTCTTCAAGGAGCACTTCTGAATTTAGTACACTTCTCTCCTCATCGATGAGTTTGAAGATCTGTCCATCTTTGCATGACTGAGCCCTGAGAAAGCTGCTTGCACTCATGCCAAAATGATATCATGATGGTGAATTTTAAGACCTAGTTTTGTTGTATAAAGGGACTGTTGTGAGAAGGAAATTTAAAAAAAAGTCCAGCACTAGCATGGCAGCACCTGTGTCCAACTGTCAGTAGTCTGACCAGCACTGATCCAGCTGGACCTCCTACTGTATGCTTGTGTTGTTCTCTCAGATGTAAGTCGCTTTGGATAAATGACAGTAGTGGTAGTGGTAGTAGTATAGTACTAGCAATAATAGGGAAGCACAGATGCGGTGATGTGTCAGGAAGTCCTTCGTAGCAGTTGTTTCATTTGAGTTCATGAGAAGTTTAATCTAGATGTGATCTGGTCACATTTCTGTTGACTGAAACACAGTGAGTTCATTAACATTAACATCCACTGTCTTTGCTTTCTTTTTCAAAGGTTGACACAATTCCCTGAGATCTAAATAACAAATATGAATTATTTTGTCAAAATACCACAGAAATTAAGTAAAAAGAAACAAAAAAAACAAACAGCCTTTTAAAGCAGTTCTTTAACGGTCCGTTTGCTGTGATTGGTTTAATTACGTGGAGTCTGTGACGTGACTTCCAGCCAATCCGTTATTCCACAGGGAATACTTCTTTACAAACTGCAGCAAACACAGCATGCAAAGTTGGATAGATGGAGAGTTCCACTCTAATCTGGATCTGTGACGTTTCCTCCCGATGTGAAACGCCTGCTGACAAATAATGTTTCAGGACTTTTTTTTTAATCTGTTGTTACTTCAAAACACCCAAATAAATGATCTCAACCATAAAAAAAAAATCATTTATTTATCTATATAGTAATAATGTGTGCTTTTTAAAGTCGTTCCTTGGTTGAAAAGCTACATTTCCTCCAAGAGTTACATCAGAAAACTGCTGCAACCTTTACATCTCCCTGTTCAGCGTGAAGAAATAAACTGCTCAGCACTCGACCTGAAACACTGGGCCTGGGCCACTGTTGGCCTCACAGCTCAGATACTTCAATCAAAAGAATACAGCTTCCTGACAATCTTATCAGAAATATCTGCTAGTACGGGACAGGAAATTGCTCTTGACATCCTTTCAGTTCCAGATGGCATGGACTGATAAACTTTAGGATTATTGCTCCACATTGAATTGATTACATCACATCATTCTTCAGGATTTGCTAGCTGAATATTCCTGCTGTGAGACAATTATCTACAGGTGTTCTCCTGAATTTGGATAGGGCGACGTCACGTGACTCAGGAGTTTGAAGCTGCATGTGTCTTATGACTTAAGACACGAGAAGATTGTTGGAATAAAGGGATGCGCATGGTCAGTGATAATACAAAGGCCGTGACATTCACATAATTGATGGATATTAAAGAGACAGACATCAAAGAAAACATTCCTTACCTTATTATCCCACAAGCATGAGTTTAACTACTGGCACAGGGCATGTTGGTACCAAGGATACATGTTTTTGATGCCAAATTTAAGCCAAACAAAAAAAATCCCCTCACTGGTTCAAAAACTTGAAAATGGACAGGGTGAATTCATGATGCTAAATGAATGATTGTGAAAAATGATTCAATACATGAGGTGTACCATCCATTTCTTTGAATAGATTTTTTTGCTTGTTTTTTATTTTTATAGTTTTCCCCCAGTTTCAAAGTCTCAAAGGTAAAAACATGTTTTTGTTTGGTGGCAAAAGAAAGCATCAGAAAATCACACAGAAACGAGAAAGAAAAGAGAGAAATGAGAAGAATGATCAATTTCAGCGTATTTGTTGTAGTCATCTTTTTTATTAATCTTTTGACCTTTGTCTTGCAATCATTCACACCAAGTTTTGACTCTGTGGTGGTCCTCAGTTTGATGCTTCACAAGGATCACAGTCTGTGAAAGTATTGTTTACTGAATTCACAAAACTCCTGTGCAAAGTTAAGACATTTAGGGAAAGCCAGGGTTGGTGGGTGTGTTCACTGTGACACACCAACACTCGCTTATTGTGAAAACAAACACTACGAGCTTCTTTCTTTCTGTTTTTTCCAAGAACCAGCACTCCTTTTCCCACAGGCTCAATAGACATTGTGTTGTTAAAAACATTATCTCCAGTCAAGGCTGTCTCTTTCTCAGCAGTCAGCACATACTGTACCTTAGTGTAGTCTGGGACGTTGTTACAAAACCCCACATCTTCCTGTAATTAAAGTTGATCAGAACATAAAATACATCCAACCACAGAGGTATAGTTTTTGTTAAGTATCAAAAAATAATAGTTGAATCTGAAAGCATGATGACATATAAGAGTTATCTCTGTCAGCGTACATTCTTTTACTGTGTGAGTTGGTGTCTGACGGTAGAATGGTGAGGCCTTCCACCTTCTCTCAAGTGTAGACAGTTGATGGATGGACATTTTAATCTTCATTAAACATTATTCTAGCAATAAAAAAAAACTCACATTGATTAGTTTGCTAATTTATGCAAAAATATATATCATATATACATAAAGAGCAATCATTCCCCTAGGCAACAACTCGGGTTCTAGAAAAGTTGTGGCAGTGATTAAATTGATCCAATCTGAATCATGGATTTTCTAATAGATCCTGGATTCACTCGATAATGCCATTAATACATTTTTTATGTCACATCATACAGAAGTCTGCCAGATATCTTTTTCAGGGAAGGTCTTGTTTGTTTTAGAAAGTCAACAATAAACCAATGACAGGAACAACAGTGTTAAAATGCTTCAGCCTTCTGTCCAGATGGTCTGCTTTGACAAAAATTAAGCAGACTTGAAATGCCTTAAATTTGTATTTCATCCAATAAACAGCCAGGGAAAACTCTCATGGGATTGTTCTATTGTGAATGGTATAAATCGTCTTTTTACACCATCAAAATTACAACCAAATAGTCAAAGTTGGTTAAAAGCATAGAGCCTGAAGCCTACTGGAGAGGAGATTATGGCCGATAGTTGAACCTCGGATTCAGGAGGAACAATGCGGTTTTCGTCCCGGTCGTGGAACACTGGACCAGCTCTACACCCTCCGCAGGGTGCTCGAGGGTTCATGGGAATTTGCCCAACCAGTCCACATGTGTTTTGTGGATCTGGAGAAGGCATTTGACCGTGTCCCTCGTGCCATTCTGTGGGGGGTGCTCGGTGAGTATGGAGTCCGGGGCCCTCTACTAAGGGCTGTCCGGTCTCTGTATGATCGAAGCAGGAGTTTGGTTCGCATTGCCGGCAGTAAGTCAGACTTGTTCCCGGTGCATGTTGGACTCCGGCAGGGCTGCCCTTTGTCACCGGTCCTGTTCATAATTTTTATGGACAGGATTTCTAGGCGCAGCCAGGGGCCGGAGGGGATCCGGTTTGGGAACCTCAGGATTTCATCTCTGCTTTTTGCAGATGATGTTGTCCTGTTGGCTTCATCGGACCGGGACCTCCAGCATGTGCTGGGGCGGTTTGAGGCCGAGTGCGACGCGGCAGGGATGAGAATCAGCACCTCCAAGACCGAGGCCATGGTTCTCCACTGGGAAATGGTGGCATGCCTTCTCCGGGTGGGTGGAGAAGTCCTGCCTCAGGTGGAGGAGTTCAAGTATCTCGGGGTCTTGTTCACGAGTGAGGGAACGATGGAGCGTGAGATTGACAGACGGATCGGTGCAGCGTCCGCAGTTATGCGGTCGATGTACCGGACCATCGTGGTGAAGAAGGAGCTGAGTCGAAAGGCGAAGATCTCGATTTACCGGTCAATCTACGCACCTACCCTCACCTATGGTCATGAATTTTGGGTAGTGACCGAAAGGACAAGATCGCGGATACAAGCGGCCGAGATGAGTTTCCTCCGCAGGGTGGCTGGACGCTCCCTTAGAGATAGGGTGAGGAGTTCGGTCACCCGGGAGGAGCTCGGAGTCGAGCCGCTACTCCTCCACATTGAGAGGAGTCAGCTGAGGTGGCTTGGACATCTGTACCGGATCCTCCTGGATCCTCCCTAGGGATGTGTTCCAGGCATGTCCCTCCTCCCTAGGGAGGTGTTCCAGGCATGTCCCACCGGGAGGAGACCCCGGGGAAGACCCAGGACACGCTGGAGAGACTATGTCTCTCGGCTGGTCTGGGAACGCCTCGGACTCCCCCCGGAAGAGCTGGAGGAAGTGTCTGGGGTGAGGGAAGTCTGGGCATCCCTGCTGAGGCTGCTGCCCCCGCGACCCGGGAACGGATAAAGCGGAAGAAGATGAGTGAGTGAGAGTGAGATTGGTAAGCCAAAAAAGAAAGTAAAGAATAAGAATAAAATATTAATAAATGCAACAAGACTAGATGTGTTATTTATTCCACTCTTTAGGAAAACTTTATTCTTTTTCTTTTCTGATTTATGACCTTAATAAACATTTTCCTAATAAGTGTAAGGCCATTATTGTTTCAAGCTTATTCAATGGAGAACAGTAACGTCAGTACGGCAAATTATAGTCTCATTTAGACTCAGTATTTCTGATAAATCAGGGTATGTTACTCAGATGAGACTTAGTTGACAAATAGGGAATGGGTATTTTCCACACCTCTCAGTGTGAACCACTGCTCACTGCTGACTTCCACTGTCATAAGACTAAGAGGAAACATGGTCTTAATCCTAAACTTGAGGCTCCAGAATACAAGTGCATAAGCCAAAGGTTTAAAATCGAGGTGCCCAAGACCATCTGTTGCGACTTTGTCTATTCTGTGAGAGGACGGGATATACAAAAGGATGAGGGATAAATAAAAGAACAAAAGGTCTTATACAACCCTCAGCTGTGAACTGAAAACAAACCCTCACCTGTTGGCTAAACTGCTAAATGAAAAGCTGGATCTTCATTTTTTAAAGCACAGATGTCACCGTTTTGATGCACTGGACAATGAAGAATTTCAAATATTAGAAAAAGTTTGTTACTTACCAAAAACCACTTAAACTAAAAGACATGTCATATTTCAGGTAGCAGGTCTTCAAGAGTGTCTACAATGTCTTTGGATTTGAGGGATAACTGAGGGAAAATGTGGTCATTTTCAATCTGTTGAAGACATAAAATCCTATTCAGCAGGCTCCTCATCTCCTCCTCTTTCCTGATGCCACAGCCACAATTTGAGCAAGGTGCACTGACTTGATTGCCATCTGCAGATATTTTAGATTCAGGCCAGGGTGTAACCTGCCTCCTAATGATCCCTTACACTGGAAGAAGTGGGAATAACATGGATAGCATTTAATATAGACGTGACTGTTTCCCCTTGCATTGATTTGTGCTGCACCCCATTTCTGACTTTTACTAACATTTGTAGTGTTTGAGAGGAAAAGAGTGAAATCAGACCTGAGTAGATGTCAGTTGAAGCATGTACACTTATGCAATATGCATCTTCCAATGCAACGTTTCTGTTTGTCACCACAAGGAATCCCTTAGCTGGAAAATATGCAATGCTTCTTTTGCCAACATTTACTCCCACCACATGTGGGCCTTTGGAATCACAACGGCAACAGTTCAAGGACCTTGTTGTTTAAAACGGTCGTCAGCGGAGACTGTAGGACTATTAAACCATGGGACTTTGATCATCTAAAAAGCACCCAAAGGCTGCTCCAGTTCCTGTTGGCCCTTCACTCAGTTTACTGATCAATTTCACGTGACAGTTCCCTGGAATATTTGTGAAGACAAGTTGACTGGAACAGCATGTGTTTCAAGGAAACCACAGCCAGACAAATATGCAGCTCAAATATGCAGCAAAGCACTGGAAGAATGGCTCTTATGACACCGTCTGATACCGCATTCGACGCCAAACATAATATTCCAGGGATGGCGTGTTTAATAGTGTGTAACTTAATCATTAAAACGGTAGACAAACAAGCCAAACTACAGCAGTTTGATGACCAGGTCAACATTTTCTCAGCACCAAAGATACCAGATGTCTGTGAAAGTGATCAACATCTTAGCTTTCAGTTTCCTGAGCAAATAGGCAGTAGATAAAAGCTAATGCTGTTTTTTTTACTGAAACAAGACTCAGAATATCCGACGGCTACGTTCAACAACTGTGTGACAGGCTTATTCTGAAACTAAAACTGCAGACATGACTTCTAAAACTTATAGGACGTGACAGACCTATGTAGACCTGGATGACGAGCTTTGAATCATGAGCCAATCAGATACCCAGAGTTCAGTTGCATCACAGACTTCTCCATCCCTTCAGTCCAACTTCACGTCATTGATCATTTGATGTACTACTGAACTGGGTAATTTAGTGCTCATCTCAAAAGAGTAAAAGAATGGTGTAAAACATGGGTGAAAAGGGTGCTTTTCAATTTCATCCCTTTGTTATGTTTGGATCAAGTATATTAGCGACACCCAAGTGATAACTACTGGTACTAAAGTACACTAATATTGCATGTTATTGCATTTTCTTTTTATGTTAACATTGTTTTGTCTAAGTTTTTCAAAGTATGGTCTTTGTTTTCACTGACTGAATACTGTACAAAGACTGGCACTCCCTTCTGTGCTGGGGAGTAACCCTGCTGCGAATGCTTGGATTGCACATCCTGGTCTGCAGTTGGATGTTATCTCTGCAGTGTGTTCAAGCGCTGTTTTTGCCCTGACACACAGCGATGTGAGAAAACATGGCAGGAGGCTATTACATCTGTGTGTTTTAACTTTTAACTGCACATCTTGCAGTGACAAAGTGACACATATACAATAGCTTTCTAATACAGTTAAATTAAATTAGCTTCTAAATTAGCTTAATGAAGTGATTTTTCCAATAGTAGGTGTTTGAAAATTGTCATTTAATTAAAAGCCAAACAACTAACAGTGCTTAAAGGAGACATAATATGCCCCTCTTTCACAAGATTACATATTTCCAAGGTATTTTCTAGGTATGTTTTCGTCACACAAAAAAAATCCCAGACATGCAGAACAACAGCTCCTTCAACATACTGAGACAAATCTGATTATTAAGCTACGTACTTCTTCCACAGGAAATACCTTTATTTATTTTTATTTTTTTTAATCTATCCTACAGCTTTGTGCCGTAATTTCTGGAGGGAAACCAAATAGAGGCAAAGATGGAAATGTTGGATAATTCTACTCCGAATTGGCTCTCGGATGCCAAAGTAACCTGCAAATTAAAATGACTCACTGAATGAGATCCTCTCAGACTCAGACTGCCTCAGTCAAAGTGGCAGGCTTGTGCTGCGACTGCAGTTTGGAGTCAGACACCCAAATATATGCTCTCAAACACAGGAAAAGGTGAACTTTTAGCACTATTTATTAGTCCTAAACCCCTTCTTTAGCCATTTGTGACTGATAAACAAACTTAGGGATCACTTTGAGAACAAAGATGTCAACAAAGGTCACTTCTTACAGCTCCAAAGTGACTTAGAATTGCAAGTCTTGGCCAGGCTGTAAGGTTCATAAACTTGCTACTGGTTGCGTTTGAATCATTTCACCAACACATAGTATATTTCTTTTTTTCATGTCATTAGAAACAGCCTCTCGGCTGCCCTCACATTTAGAGCCAAATTCGGCTTAATCTTGATTAGGGGTTTAAGTGTGGCATCACTTCTCCCACAAGTTTAAAAAAAGAAAAATTAAGACTGTTAAATTGCTGGCACCTAATTGTCCCGTTCACGTACTGTAGGATCACATGACTAAGGAGTCTGAGGACCAAGCATCAGATCATGTTGGTGTGCGCAGCGTTCCTGTAGAGGAGCGGCCCTGCAGTGATGGAAAGCAATGAAGCACAGCAGTTCCGGTGCGCCCAAGTACCACGTAGAGTATCCACCCAAACAATCCCAAGTGATGATAAAACTCAGGAAGTTGAGACATAACAAAAATAACTGCATTGTGTTGAAATAAAAGCCACGCAGTTGCGGGCATAAAAGTTTCCTTTCATCCATAAAAAGTAGGTGAATCATGTCTGGTTGCTATTTTAAACCCTTTTCAAGGTTACAACACTTAAGAAAAGAACAGTTTAATACTGTGCAGCAAGGAGCACAATGGTGGTTAAATATGGGTGGACCAGTTAATTAAGTGCTAAACACATGCTTCAAATCACAAGTATATGCCACACAAACAGAGAACTGGGCTTGGCTTTAGGAGAAGTAGACTTAAAGCAGACAGAAAGCACACCTATGAACCATTATTATCATAACCCGTCTTCTGAGAAGGTAATTACTGACAAAAAAAAGATAACTTTACTGCAGCTTGTAGGTGTGCCAACGCCTGCTCATACTTGGATAAGAAACACTTTTGGTATAAAGGAACTCTATATCGACACCTTTGAAGAATTTGAGTGAGTGAGTGAAGAGCTGCTCTATATGTTGCAGATCTTTGAGGAGGGTGTGGACCACTTGTTTGTTCGGATGTTTTCCATTTGCTCTGGAATGTTCTCGGAGCTCTTAGTTAGAAATGATCTGAGACTCGGAGCTGAACACACACAGCACACCCTCCCACGCACCAACCACATGACTCAAGGACTTTCATACTCGGCCGGGCTTCAAGGACATCCTCCGTAACTCCAGACAATATTGGCCAAATATCAGAATAAGTCACCATAGGTATTTTATCTTCATGGTACTTGGAAATTGAACTTTTTTTTTTTAATTCTAGACTTTGCTTTCTCATTAATCCCACCAAGGAAAACACATAATGATCCTAATGCAAGTTTGTCCTGTTATTATAAAGAGCATCTGGTGACCATAAGAAAATCCTAAGCATTCCAAATATTGAGGTGTGCCCATGAAAACCTTTGACAAAACACATCTGACACCACTGTGCTAGGCTGGAAGCAGCTGTTTGGCTGGTAAAAATGAAGACACTGTAAGGAACAGCAGCATGACAGTAGTTAACATACCTGTTTAGTTCAGGTTATGTTTACAGAGACAGAACGTGAGACTACAAACAACAAATAAGAGACTGAAGTACCCAAAGCATCTTCACAATCAAATGTGTATAAACATCCAGATGCGAAAATAGTCTCACATGTATGAATAAATACATGAAGAGACTCTTTTAGGGAGATATTCAGAATTTATAGTAACATTTTCAGAATAATTCTAGTGTTTGGTGTGTATGAATTGCAACTGCTTTCCAGAAAGATTTTTTCAGCTAAAAGTTCACAAGTTAAAAAAAAAAGAAAAAAAAGATTGGATTTCATTTACTGGAAATTCTGCCATAAAGTTTCAGGAATTTACAGAATGCTGCATTCAAGTGCTGTTCGGAAAATGCCCCATACCAACTCGATGCTTTAAACCTTAACAACCCACATAACAACCCACTTGTTGAAAATGTCCAACAGTATCAAAAACTCATAATTGTTATGTCTTCAGCCACATTGAGCACTTCCATAAATGGCAATACTGATCAACTGATACTGCGACAGAAACCTCTGCTATACTATGCACTCTGTCGTAAACTTGACACTGGTGTTCCAACATCTGGCAAATATCTACTTTCTGCTCGTTTGGCAAGCACCAGTAAAGCTTTTTTCTATGTCAAAGAGAAATTGAGGTGATAGTAGTACTTGAAGGAATTTAGATTGCAATAAGTTAGCTATTCTGATGGTGGGATTTTTCAGCACTCAACAATTTGTTTCAATCTCCTTTCAAACGTCTGAGCAAATTCTGAGCCAAAAAGACTGAAATAAAATAGTAAGGGGCTGGCTGCTTGCTCACAGGTTGTTTCTCGGTTTCAGAACTCAAATTCAAAGGCATAATTGTGTTTGGCCATAAGATAGAAAAAGCACAAAGCTGAAAGTCAGCTTTTCCCACAATAACTGCAAACAGTAAATACAGACTTTTGTCTGAGCTTTGTTGCATTGGATATTTAGAGAAATCCTGTCATGTGGTGAACACCTAAAAACAGCACAAAGCAGCTCGTTTTGATCCTTAAACAAGTTCAAAGGACCTTTATCCTGACCACAGGTATACAACACAGCCAACACAACAATCACTCTGTTACTAAATAGACTAAACTTTATGGACATGGCTAACAATGGCACAAAAAAGTAAAAATAGTCGTTCACCAGAGGCAGGCAGCAGGAAAACCAGTATGACCTCTAAATGTTTTAGTGATACAAATGTAAAGTAACAGCCAGAATATTCAGGAGTGTGTGTTTTTAATTTTTTGTATTGATATAAGTAGAAAGGGAAGAACTGTTAGAAAATACAGTATTCAAGGGTGTAAAAGAACCTCTGTTTTATTGTCACATTATCTCAACACAGTGGCCTGAACTCACCAGAGCCTGGTGACTTCTCAAGACTATCCCATTTTTCTAAAGATCAGTCATTTTCTTTCAGCTTTTTGAAAAAAAGTAGTCTGCAGCTGGACTTTTTGCTCAAGATTCATTCCAAGAAAAATCCAACTCTGGATTTGTTATACCACAGAAATGGCACATGTACTGTGTATTTACTGCAGCCGAAGCCTTCTTTATACAAAAAGTCATATATACTGTGTGAAATACTGCATTACATTAAAAAAACAAAACTTAATATTAGTTATGTCATTTCCAGAGGCTGAGGAGGAGCGTCTACATTATCCAAACAGTTCTCTCAGAGGCTGTGCAGGTGTGCTGCAGTGACACTGAATGTGTCGGTCAGATTTTCTTTAGCGTTGCTGCGCCAGTTTGGTTGTTCCAGGTAGAGCTCAATCTCACCTGAGCCGGCAGCGTTAACCTTAACTGCATCTGTCAGAGTCTTTAAGTCAGTTTACTAGTTGTAAACATCAGGATGAAAGTGCTTCCAGAGGGAAGCCGGGGAGTGTCTCTGGTCCAGATGCAGAACCCAGTAGGACCGGAACCAGTCTGAGAACATCTCTCAGAGGGATGTCTAGCTGGCTGCTGCACGACAATACATCCCCAAAGGAGCTGCAGCCTGCAGGGAGACACGATAGTGTGATGTAGAGTGGCCATTTTTAGAGTGATTGTCACCTGTGCTGCTTTATTCTGCTTAGTGGTGTTGCTTTCCAAGCTACAAAGCTGAGGTATGACTTAGCTGAATTAGTAAGACAACAATTTGAAAATACTCAGTTGTAAATCTAAATTTTTCTAATGAATTTATAAATACACTATACCTTCAATAATGCATTGGGTCTCCGTCTGAAGTTAGTTGAAATGTCAAGTGACAAGTTTAAAAGTACCTGTGCTCTTATGCAGATCTTTTCAAATAAAAATTCAATAAAAACTATGAGAATAACAGTAGCAGTAAAAGAAAAAAAAAAACCTAAGCTATGTCAGAGCTTTAAAATCAAACTGCTGATGAGAAAAACATCTTTGTCTTACCCTCCAGTTGTGTGTGAGACTTCTTCAAGCAGGGGATGGAGCGGTAAACAAGGAAGCAGGCCAGCATGACTGACTGGGCGTCTTTAGAGAGGACCTCACCCCTCACATACGACCTCAAGACTGAGTTGTTGTCTGGAACACGAAACACACGAAGATCATGAGCATTTAAGTCAATGTGGAGTGTTAAAGTGCGAGTTTGGTTTAAATAAACACACACTTGTTTTAGCAGTGGTGACTGAAATAAACTCTTAACCCTAATGATATGTCACTAACTATTTATCAATCATGCGATCTTTAAAAGACACTGGAACATGTTTAGTATTTCCTACATGCTCTTGATAAGACTCCCACACAGGGAGTGGAGCACCTCCAGTGTTAATACTAATCAACGTTAGAATTATGTCCTGCATGAGGCACAAAAAAATCCAAAATATCAGAACTTATGAAGCGATTCATATGGGTAGGTGTTTTTGAGTCGTAACTGCAGGAGAAATGAGTGGTAGATATTCTCTTTATGAGTTTTGATGATGATTCTTAAACTAAAACAACAGCGACTAACTGCAGTTTTAAGGTAAAGCATGAACTGTTAATCAGACTGTGTATTGCAGAGAATTGCAGTTTGGGAATCAGTGGCGAGTAGGAGAGGACCCGATAGCATCACATGCAAATTTGATCAATCATTTTCAATCAACATGCAAGTCTGAACGCATATTTTTACTGACAAAAGACCTAATTCTTCCTGTTCACATTAAAGTCATCTCTGCTACATAAAAGCTCCTAACTGTCAACCTTCCCTGGACTAGACAACACAGCATTTGCAGTATGAAATGTAGCATAAAAATTACTCTCTGAAAACACTTCCCATGGTCTCTATCGTGCTAATCTTTTTCTAGATTTTGAAAATTAGCTAATTTAAGTCGTTATGACTTTGTGCAAACTTGTTTCTTGCCCAGAGTTATGCACACATCCTGGATTGTTTGCCAACAGGAAACTGCTCTACATGCTAAAACTGCGAGACAAAATTTAAAAAAAAAATGCACTCAGCTGTCCATTATGAGGCTGATCCAAACAATTTCAGGCAGGTCATTAAGGTTTTAATCCAAATAATATCATGAATATTAAATACTTTTAAGGCATATTTCGATGTTGTTCATGTGGAAAACTCCCACAGTCGATTCTGAGAAAAGACAAAAACAGGATTCCAATAAATAAGATCCCAACCAGCATTTCAGTTACGGATGATTTGAAGAGAACAGTAACATTTCTAACTCTTGAATGCAAGTCAGTCTGCGTGGTCTTCCAACAATCCGTCACAAAATAGTAACTTATTGAAACACTAAAATGACAGCGTGTTTGAAATGTTTCCATAAACAATCTGGTCCAACTGCTTCACCTGTTTCCCACGGCTCTGGGAGGGCGTAGAGCTTAAATGTGCAAGTTCAGAGATGAAATGTTTGTTTGGGTGAAGGCACAGTCTGTTTAATCTCTAAACTATGTGTGTTACAGCCTGCATGTGAAAAGAAACTGAATAACATCCAACCTGTGACAACGGTGTTCAAAGAGCTTTTGTCTTCTTGCATAAATCCACGAAGATAAAAATGTCGTAAATTTTTTTCTGGCATCTGTCAGAGTTGGAAATACTGAAATAAGCTGGTATTGAATGGCAGAACTATTGGTTAAGTATAAAAGTTGTTACTACTTTGAAAGGAGGCTGTGCAACAGCGACTTTGCTCAGCTGATGCAATCATATGGTGTCTTGCTGATCCTTTAACAGAAATGGCAACGCTGCCTCTCAGCTGCACTAATACCTCCTGCAGATACTTTTCTTGGTAGAATTTCAAGCTCTAAATTCACTTGATGATCCCCCCCATTTGCAGTAGGTGCATCATGTTTGATGTGGCCATATTCTAATTGTTTGCCTTAACATTGCATTCCCTCACTGGATGCTGCAAATGTCAGCTTAACTCCATTACTGAATTAAATATAAACTTGCATAGTTTCATTCATTGCAATGGAGAACAAAGGGCACGCTGAGTTTGCTGTGAGAATCATTTGCAAGATGTAAGTCACTGAGGAGGAAGATATCTGAGCCTGTTCAGCTACTTTCATATTGTAATCACCTTGATCACTCTCCACCCACATCAGAAGCTTGAGAGAAGCAAACACAAGCACTCTGCGTGTGCTTTGCCTCTACAAATACATGCAGCTGGGTCCCACATTTGAGTACGTGTGTCATTTTAATTTGAGTAGTGCTTTCTTAATTCAACATTTTAAGACAAGACCTCTTGCGTAGACTTATTTTAATGTGTGTGGGTTTTTTTTGTTTGTTTTGCTTTAAACACCAAATGCCACAGTGGGAAAAAGCTCTAAATCACTGACTAACAGCAACTTTCTTATTTAAACCAGGTACTAACGGGTCAATAATGCAAAAAATGTGGAGAATTTTAATACGGACACAAGAGCAAGTTCCATAGAGCATAAACAGATCAGCCACAGTATTATAACCACGTTTCTCGTCTCACCAAAGGAATCTGAGCCTGTGTTTGGCCTCAGCACTTCTGGGTGCTTTTATGTGGTCTTTGGCACAAAGACATAAGCAGCAGATCCCATGGGTCTCATGTGCTGCAGGGTTAAACAAATCCTTGGATGATCAATGGGACTGAGAGCTGAATAAACTGAAGGCCGGAATCTAACTTTTTGATCTATTTCAGAAAAGGGCGGAGTGGCTTTTCTGACTTGAGGAAGGCACTACTTCCCAAGATGTATGATCGTATGATCCGCTACATCTGCAACAATGCATTCATTATCATTTTATATTATATTTTTACTGTCATAATTATAGTTTTATTTTTGTCATTCAGTCTGAAAAATGCAAGGAAAAAACAAACAAAAATAATTGTTCACCTGAACCTCATGGAAGCTGTTAATCATTTACATTCTTATGACATGGCGTCAACTCTCTAGAAAGAAGTACCTGCAAAGAAAATTTAAAGGGCACCTATTATGGCATTGTGGCAGGGTGGAGGAGCAGCCACTCAGCAGATTGGGCACAGGTGTGCCCAATCAACCTCTCCACCCTGCCTGCCTTCATAAGGAGCAGCTGCACTCCAGAGAGGGGCGGCTGGGAGGACGCTGCTGAAGCTGAAAGCACGTGTGTCTTGGGTGAAAGAAGAGAATAAAGAGTTCCTGCACGAAATCTTGTGTCCTCTGTCCTGTCTGTCGGCCCCAGTGGCAACGAGCTTGCTACAGGCATCTAATACCTATTTTAAACAGGCCTTCAATGTCGTAAATTTTTTTTTTGCTAAATAAATTAGAAATTCAGTCTCTGATCCATGTCTTTATCTTCCCATTCTCTAACCTCATTATCTATGCGGGATTCTGAATGGGCGGGGCTATGATAATGAGGTACTGTGCTGATTGGCTGCCTGACGTGATACACCGCTACGGAAAAATGGCGGAAGCTCCGACCGGCAGAGTTAATTGTGGGCGTGGTTTCACGCATCACTCCCGTCGTTTATGTAACGACGGGAGCAGAATCTGAACGGCTCGTAGAAGCCACATGACACTGGACGGCTCATCCGGGCGGCTGTACAGACACTGCAGAATTTGGTTGCTTTTCTCCTCTGAGTTGACAGGCTGAGGGGAGACCACTTTATATATGTTAAAGCAAGAGAAAACCTGTTTTTCAAAATATGTCCCCTTTAAATCTGATTGCGGTACGCCCAGATTTCTAAACTGGTCAACCCAATTACGGGAGTGGTGGATATCATCTTGACCGTAATTTATTTTAAAGTTGTCAAAGCTGCAGCATCCTTACTTTAAACTTGAATCACTTGTTTTGTTAACATGTTAAAACATAAATTGCACAATAAAGCAACACCTTAAACAAACCTGAGTCCAACCATCCTCATTTACTCTAGTTATAGAAATTTGGGCTGTCCCGATACTTTTTCACCTCCGTTATGATACCGATATTGCGGCCATAAATATCGACCGATACCGATATTGATCCGATATTATATCAACACTGCCGACATATCTTGTCCTCGCTACATACACACACTTGTTTGTGGGATCACATGATCTCTACATGCTGGAGCCAAAAGCTTTTCTTATTTGGCAGGTGGCAGCAACGTTAAGGTGCATTACCACCAACTACTCTGTTGGAGTGTGAAGTGTCTCCTATTTTTATAGGTCAGAAATGTTGGGGCGGACTTTGTGGAAGGAACTACTTCTATTGGAGTATTTATATTGGAGATTTTAGATGCAGTCCAATAAAATCTGCTATTCGTTTTTTTGGCTGATATCAGACCGATATCCGATATCAATATCGGATTGGGACAGCCCTAACAGAAATGCTATTTTATGTATCAATCATAATGTGTAATCAGTCTTATACCATCCATCCAGCCCCTGCCATCTCCCTCCTCACCTTTAAGCCAGTTGTCCAAAGCCACATCCACTGCATTCTTCATGACAGGTAGAAACTCGGAGGTGAGCAGGGTGTCATGGTGGTTGCCGGGAGGTCGCAGCATCCTGCTGTTCCAGAAATCCACCACCAGACGCAGTTGCCACAAGGGGAAGGTCTGCAGCAGCTCCCTGTGCCGCAGGGCACCGACCGCCTGCAAGGTAAAGGCAAGCGCATGGAGCATTACTGTCTGTGACTCAAACTGGAGGCTCAGCGCTTCGTCAGCGGATTTTTTTTTCAGATCATCGTTTGGTGTTCAGTGTATTAGTTACAAGCCACACTTGCATTTCTAAACACTGTAAAATACAATTCTGTAACGATGCATCATATCCTTGGGTAAGGTCAGAACCTCTGGCTCCACTGATTTACAACACAGCTTAGGTATTTAATTAGTCCGTTACCATATTTATAATGCAGTTAGAATCTGTTCTCTACAAAATGCACAGTTTACAATCTAGCATTCCCTGTGCAAGAATTGAAATCAATCTGACAGTAATTTTATTGCACTACATTTACGAGGAGGATTTAATGCACCACAATGCAGTGAGTTCAGTACTTTTTTTTGAGTGAACGCACGCGCGTTGTTTTTGCACATTACCTGTTCAATAGCGATGTATGTGGGCAGCATCTCTGGACACTCCTGTGTCACACATTCATACAGCATTGCTGAGAACAGCACAAGCGTATCCTTTCTCTGCCAGAAAACAACACAGGATGACTTACGTAATAAGGTAAGTTCATATGTAATCTACATATGTCTTAGTTTTCTGTCAGTTTATATTTTACTTTGATTAGGACTGCATTGTGCAGAAGTTATTTTTGTCAAAAGCAAGCCTTGTGATGAATTCATTCAACAAGCCATGTTTGATTTTTTTCATCCATTTATGTATGACAGTTCTCATTTCTTACAGTGTTTGGAGTGTACGGCGTGTAAACAGATCTTGCTCGTGAACAATCAGAACATTTATGTTTGCTCTACTTTAAAGAAACTAGCTCAAAATTATTCATAAGCTCCTATAACCAAACTGAGGGACTCAAATGATCCATAAACCACAGTAAAACAGGGAAACAGTCCATCATGGCACATGTACAGCAAGTTATTTATTATTAAATGCCTGAAAAGGCTTACACAGTTTATTCAAAAGTATTGATGCCCCCGTACAATTAAAAACTGCACACAGATTCAAAATAAATGTAATACTCTCAAGGTGATCTACTAACAAGTTTGTGAGAATACTGTAAGTGTCCTCACAAACTTTTCAGCAAAACAAACAAAAAAAGATGGAGTCAGGGAAGGTTGTTCAATTACATCTACATATAGAGCCATTTCATGGCGTGTTAAGAAAACGCAGCAACAAATCCTCCGATTACCTGCTAGACAACACGGCATCTTCAATTGAAATATACAAATCATATTTATATCTAATAACCACAGGGTAGATAGAAGAGAAAGGGGAGGCAGTGTTGATGTGATTGGACTGATAAAAACAGGTGGACAGTTGTTAAATTCAATTACAGAATGTCATGCTATAATATGAATAATATTGTTCATTTTCAGTGCGTAAGCTGAAACCCGTGAGCTCTACAATATAACCAATTAAACTAATGCCAATATGAAGCGTATTTACTGACAAAACAGGGGTCAAATGATTAATAAATAAATTATGCTTTAGTATTCATCTACAGTATATCGTCAACTTGAAATCTATAAATGTTCATGTGTGCTGTATTTTTATCCCCGATTTTTTTCCCCATTTTTCCATCACCCAGTGCTCCTACCTAAGTGACAGTCCTGAGCATTGCTCCCTCTACCAACCCCGGGAGGTCCCTGCACTGAACTCAGGTCTCCTCCTTAACCTGAGGAGTGAGCAGCAGCTTCTTTTCACCACCAAGGGAACACGGGGAGAACATGCAAACTCCACACAGAAAGGCCCTTTCACCAACCCCCCCCAGGGTGTGGGCACTGAAGTCTTGGGGGAACTAACACGCACTTCAGCGCCCACAGCGTCCCCGGGGGGGAATTGAACCCAGGACCTTCTTGCTGTGAGACGGCTGCACTACCGTGCCCCTCCATGTGTGCTGTATGTGCGATAGCTATAAAGACCATACATTTTTATGAAAGAGTAATTGCCAAATTTGAACCAATTAACTTAGAGCTGTACGCTTACTTTCATTTACAACTACTCTAAAAAAAAGATGTAAACTTTTATAGCCTTCACATGATTGTTCCTCCTTCCAGAGTCATAGAATTTCCTGGCTTAATATTTTATGATAATGAGATGGTAATTTGGGGTTTTGAGGTCTACAAAAAGTAGTCTGAAGTAGGACAGATACGCTGCATACTCACTGCAAGGGAAGAAATGGCAATGAAAAATATATTCAACGTTCATTGTTTGTTTCAGAAATGTTGGTTTGTGAATCAATTTTTCATAAATAAATGCATGTATCTGCCTCAGCATGACCACAGACTGACAGTCTTGTTGACTTGTTGAACCAAAGTTACAGCCGACCTTGTTTTTCAAAACATTTTTGACTTTTCCGTCGAGATCAAGTCCTCTTTCACAACTAATTTTCTTCTTGTTTCTTCCCAAGACATTTAACACATCTGTAGTCTCTGCTTTTTACACATATAAACTCAGGTAAATAACTTATACCGACGGCTGGCATAATCATTCATTTGAAAAAACTAAAAACAGACAAAAAAAAAACAACTTATGACTTGTGTTTTTCTTAATAAGACACATTTAGAAATGCATGTTTGCATCAAGATCCAAACAAATAATTTGGGGAGAATACAAGTGCTCTAAACTGAAGCTTGTATAATTTTTACTCCTGTATAATTTAATATCCTTTCTGAAGGTCACAACATTACGGTAACTGAATTCGATGACAATAATAAATGTCATCCTGAAGAAAACCTGAATCAGGATATATGATATCAATTACTAAATTCAATAAGAGCACATCCAGGATTTGTCACTCTTTAAAAGAGGTCTTATGTTTGTGGGCCATAAAACGTGACAAATCACGTGGGTGACACGGGACAAATGGTCAGGATTCGGTCAAAGTTCAGGTTAGTTTCAGTCTGGAACAGCTCCACCATACTCAAAATAATCTCCAAGGATAAAAAACATGGTTCATGAGTACACTTGGCTATATGAAAAAACAAAAATCGCAGACTAATCAATTGTGCAACACTGAGCTGAGAACAGATAAACGTTTGGAAAAAGAAACAAAAACTTATAAAACATTTTAATTTTTTTGACTAAAAATAAGGATACAATAATTTTCAATTAATACCAACCACAAGATCTCTTGTGTACCCCCACAGCTGTAGAGAAAAAAGCACCAATGAAGAAAACCGTAGCACATTCATTTCTGGGTTGAAAACTTACGTGTTTCATTCCTTCAGAGGTTTTACAGAAGAACTCAGCAAAGGATATGAGAGCAGGCTCAGAGGTGAAAGTAGAGATGGCTTCAGGCTGCGGAAAAAACAAACAGCATTCACAAAATTATTTAAATTACTGGAGAAAAAGGAAGTATTAAAAATGTATACGTGCTGAACCCGTTTCAAATCCAGGATTTGAAACAGGACTGTATTTTGCACGTTTTGGTCAGTGCAACAGATACTTTGCAGCAGCAACAACAACCATTTAACAAGAGAAACTATAAATTAATAAAAAATATGTATGTAATGTTAAATTACACAAATACCATTTGTTACAGAAAAGGCAGGTTAAACTTAAACTATGAGAAAAAACATAACTAGACCAGGATTTGAGCAATGAAAACTCAAATCTGTGTCAAACTAGCATGACAAATCCAATAAGCTACTGAAAGATGTATTTTAGAGGCATAATAATTCTTTATTTATTATTTATTTATTCTAACTGATAAAGACAAATTAATCCTGGCCTTGTCAATCTTTAAACTGACATGGGTGTGGTGCAAGTTGTGTACAGGATGAGTCTACATGACTTGAACAAACAAAGTGCAGCATGACCCGATGAATGAACTCAGACAAGAATAAAAATTAATTCACGTGTTTGTTGTTTCTGCTTTGGCGTTTCATGGTAACAAGCAATGCTGAGATCAGCAGGAAGTCACTACATTTAGTCTGAGCATCAGAGCGGGCCTAACATCTCGTGATGCTACAGAGACTTGTGTTTACCTTAAAGGCTCTGACCCTGGAGTTTCTGTGGTTGACAGTTGTGGCCAGAAGGCTTTTCCAGCCGTGAGGGTCATCTTTGTAGGGCAGCTGGCCAGCACGTAGTTTTACATACAACACCCCACCTCTGGACAGTATTGACCTGACGGAGATATAGACAGCTTGTTATTTAAAAAACAGTATTTCAGAGCTTCCCGTTGGACTTAAATAATGTGTCTTTAGCAGAGATTTAAAACCTTTTTTCTTTTCTTTTTTTTAATTGACATGGGTGTTTATCATTGCCGTGGCTGCAAACTATTGTCACAAAATTGTTCATTTTAATATGTTCATCTTTCTTTTTCATACTGTAAAAGTCATCATTGAGTAGAAAACAAAGTTTTCACAAATTTGCAAGAAATTTAAACATCATTTTTATTTTTCTATAGTCTATGTTTCTTCTATACTTACTTTAAATGCTGCGTTTCTTTGCTGAGGTCTACAGACAATTCCCAGTATCGTGGCCCCTTCACTTTTACCTACATTTTCCAACACATTCAGAAAATAAAAGAATTGAGAACATTGGTGTAATTATTCGGATCAATGTGGGTGTCATAAGGGAATGTTAACGACAGCTTATTCAGGTTTTACCCGTTTGAGCAGGTGGAGTTCAGGAAGCATGGTGGGAGCCATTAGTTCTACTGTTGTCTCGTCGTACCATTTGGTCTCCTGAAACAAGAGGAAATTCAATCATTAAAACATACACATCCTCTTATGGGTGACAAATACATCAACGGAAACTAGTCAGTTGTAAGGTTTTTATACATCTTGCAGCTACATTAAAGTGTCCTGACAATGTTGAATATTGACAATATCATGGGTTGTCAAATCTATTCCTTGCCCCCTGATATGTCGGCGTGTCCTTGAGCTGGACATTGAATCCTCAGTATATCCAGCATTGTAAAACTTAGCCACTAGATGTCACAAGCCAGTGTTCTCATGGCGATGGTCCCAAGCTTGGATAATTGGGCCAGATTGTGTCAGGAGGGGCCAATACCAGCGCTAAATCAATATGTGGAACACAATAATCCGTTCATCCATCATCTATTAATTGATACCCGTGCACAGCTATTCAGCGTCACGTGGTTCTGCTGGAGCTCATCCCAGCTCTCTTCAGCAGAGAGGTAATGGTACACCCTGGGCAGGCCCAGTAAAGTCCAAAATTATTTCAATGCATTTCAACTCAATGCTACTTTAATGACTTGGATTTATATAGCGCCCTTCTAGGCACCCAGAGCGCTTTACAGAGATCATTATTCATTCATACACATTCTCACCGGTGGTGGTAAACTACATTTGTAGCCACAGCTGCCCTGGGGCAGACTGACGGAAGCGTGGCTGCCATATCGCGCTCAACGGCCCCTCCGACCACCACCAACATTCATACACATTCAAACACATTCACACGGGGCAGGTGGGTAAGGTGTCTTGCCCAAGGACACTACGACAGCAAACTGGGACAGAGCGGGATTCGAACCGCCGACCTTCCGATCATTGGACGACCCGCTCTGCCACCTGAGCTACTGCCGCCCCCACTTTATTCCTGCCTGAAGGAAATGTGTATAAATTACAAATGATTTTACATGATTTTCTGTGAGAACTCGTAAGGCAAACATCTAAAAGACAAAGAAGAATCAAAATTCATTGTATAGTGAATGGTTTTTGAATTAGGCATTTTAAAGCAATCTAAAATTGAAAAAAAAAAAAAAAAAAAAAAAACGTGAATATAGCACAGCCACTATTCTGGCTGCCTTTCACAATCCAACTGGAACATCAGTGATCTTTAAGGCCAAAAATTATTGCAAAACTCTAAATAGAATGAAATTTTGTAGAAGTTGCAATCTTCTTTGTAACATTTGACTCTGGTTGTATTTCCCTTTTTGTTATACATGTCGTATACAGTAATATAAGGCCAAATAGAAAACTCATAAAGACAGGGTGTGATGAAACAGCTTCTCTGGATAGGGGACGGTTCTGAAAATAGAACAGTGGCGTATGCTAAAGAAATTACTCACATTAAGCCACAGTGACGTGCACAGATGCTGAGAAACTACTGAACGTTTTTAGGTTTGGGTGTAAAGTAATAGTTGGGGTTAGATTGGGTTTAAGCAAAAATTATCTTTTCCAATGCAGAGAGGTGCAGCCCAATTAATAACATGTCACGTGTGCTGCTTAGAGCGCAGTGCGTCCATCTCCTAGATTTCTATTTTATGTTTTATGATATTTTCTGCTGATATCTTTCATAATTAATTTTGATAAAATAATTTGAAATTGTATACGTCACTATCTTAAATGTACCGTAGTCAAAATCCTGCTTCCCGTTCATATAAGTGGAGGACAAAGGCAGAGTTCAGAAAAGCTAGACCATTACACAACAAACCAAATTTCCCTTGAGAGATTCAGATTTACCATCGTCCTTTAGCTCTTTGGAAGAAGTTTGACAAGAGACAAATTCCTCAATTTTATTTTTATTCTGCTCTTTTCTATTCTTGGATGGTGAACCAATTTTGTATTGGTTCACAATGGTAAACAATGGTTTACCCACCATTCACAATGGAGGGTAAATCTAATTCTGTTTTTCTCTTGTGTAACCACCAATGTTAATCTCTTAATTTACAGATTTAAGAAATGTTTACCAGCCACATGAGCAAAAGCAAAAAAAAGATTATATTTTCTTATTACCCAAAATATGTTATACCCTTTCAAAGGGGTGTTTGTATAGCAATAGCGTATTTTCTTATTTACGGTGATCTAAAGTTGGATTTGTTTGTTTAACTTTTTTTCCCCCTCCACACATTACAATTAAGGTATGCCAATGACAAAAATAAATCTCAGCATGAAAAGGAACCACCGGTTTATCAGGAAGTGAAATGAATACCTGGATGGGGAAACACAAAGTTTATGCTGAATAAACTGATTTGCCTCACTGCTCTGCAGCTGAATAGAGAAAGAGATAGCATGGGACTAAAGTAAGAAACATCAGTTTATAATTTATTTGGACATTGTCCAAGTATCTTTTCACAAAACATCCCAACTGCTAAGTTTTTTCATTGTTTTGAAATCACCAATGAAAGGTTGGTCCATACACACGTCACGTGGACTGACCTTATAAGTGACTTCGAGGAGGGCGTAGCAAGGCTTCAAGGAGTCCACGTCCACAGGAACCAGCAGCCGGGGTTCTGCAGCCAGCACCGCCAGGTGCCGCAGGGCCTGCAGATGGTAGCTGGAGCAACAACAGCAACATCTCCGTTTTCATTCAAATAGCATACAAAACACACAAAATATTCAGCACACTGTCTATTACAATAAAAAGAAACAATCTGTTTCCTACTAAACTAATAAAAGCTCCAAGAGGTAAACCTCATGAAAGCACAGTATGAATCTTTCATTCATATCATTCATTTCATTCAATTAAGTCGATTTACATGACATTTTTGTAAATAGCACACAAGCATAATGAAATTCAGCATCTTGGCCTATTATCAAACAGATCAGTAGTGTCGCCCCTGTTTTTTTCCATTTTCCATAGTCTGCTTTCTACAAGAGAAATTGGGGATCATGACGCCCCATTAACCCCTGACAGGGATTCAGCTATGGATGAAACATGACACACTTTCAATGTAACTGCCTAAAAACGCAATTTATAATAATTTCAAGTGTCAGGAAATTAGATTAAAGTTTTTGCACAAGGATTTATTGTGTTATATGCCACTTTTTCTGAAAGGTAGGCATTTAGAAAAATGTACAGCTATGGTCTATGTCAGGGGTCACCAATCCTGGTCCTCGAGGGCCGGTGTCCCTGCAGGTTTTAGATGTTTCCCTGCTTCATTGCACCATGATACAAGTGACTGTGTCATTAACAGAATTGTGCAGCCCTGGATGACGATGATTAATTAGAATCAGGTGTGTTAAAGCAGGGAAACATCTAAAACATGCAGGACACCGGCCCTCGAGGACCAGGGTTGGTGACCCCTGGTCTATGTGTTCACTTCAGCCAAAATCGTTTTTTTTTTTATATCTCCTTTTCTTCTTTCCCAGTTTTGCTAAACATGAATCAGTCTCTTGCTGCCTAAATTCACAATTTAACTTCCTTTTTTTTTAAGTGTGTGTGTGTGTGTGTGTGTGTGTGTGTGTGTGTGTGTCAGGGTCTTACCGGTTGTCAGTGCTGTGAGCAGGGAAGTGTGGATACAAGGCACATAGCAGAGCAGCAATGGCTGAATTGGAGGTGCTGAGGGTGTACCTAATGCAAGTCAACAACATCACACATTATAATAATGCATTCCTCTCCATCCCTCTCACACTTGAACACATCTGTAACCGTCAGCGGTTGCTATACTCAAGCAAAGGGTGCATTAAAAGCCATGATTAAAAAAAAAAGACAGTAAAAGACATTCACATAAGGGTTCATGATGAAAAGTAGGAACATAAGAGATCATGATGAAAGCAAAAACATGGACTTTCTCAGTCTTAACATGCGACACACCACAAAACACAGCTTAACTACTGTGTGCACTAAATTTAACATTTTTTTATACATCCTCTCCTCTGTTACTTTAACTAGATGTGTGTGTGTGCACGTGTGCGTGAGAACATCAAACGTCACAACAAAACCTCTTCAGCATAATAGCTGGCAGTTGAGTGTGTACTTTGACTAATCAAGTTATTATAATAATGTCGGGTCAGAATATGAAGGCTGCTTAGTCCTGGGAGGTTACTAATGAGGGTACTTCACAGTCTTCTGAAGTAAACGATGTTGCTCTTCATTTAATGACTGCTTGTGTCATGTTTAATGTATTTAGGGACATTTAATTCTTTGACCGCACATTTAAAATTCAAAAAGCAACCATGCTTGAGAGAAACTGATGGCATTCATTAACTAGTGCATATCAGCGAGGAAGAAACTGGACATGAAGTGGGCAAATGCATCACCTTTTGATACAATGGATACTGATCCATTATCTGTCAAATATGTCTCTTAAATGTGTTTTAGTATCAAATAGAAGTGTGCTGGGAGTGTATATTATAGAGGGCTATAACATATAGCCCTCTGTGTTTCCTCATTTGTGTTTACTTATGTTGCCGTTGTGCCTGTAGATACAGGACAATAACAACACTTTCCACCTTTCAGGTTAGGCTAGTTTTTTTTCTTCTTAATAAAAGGTTAAAGTTAGACCTGAGCAAAACTTTTCATAATGCCGCTATAAGCCTAAGTTACCGGGAGGTGTCCCATGATGCACTGGGCACTTTTCTCACTGTGCTTACTTGACTCTTCATACATAGAGAGCATTTCCCACCACTACTGCTATTATCTTTGCATCTTTTTTGTCTCATAGCCAATATCCCTGGACTAATTCTTTGGGTTAGTTGACAGCTCTTTCCTGTCATTCCCCAAAAAAGTCAGTTCCAACTGGATTCTGCTGCCTAGATGCAATCTATGACAATCTGTAAAGAATTACTTTCACTTCAGCTTATGTCTAAAAACTGGGAAGAGAAACTAACTGAGGAAATAGAAGAAGAGTAGGAGGAAGGGTGACAAAAGGATGGGGGGAGGGGGGGTAACCTCATGTCAGACATCGGAAAACAGAGTCAAGGAAATTAATTGGAAAGAAAACAGCACTGTTGATAACAGACAGCGATGAAGTGATAACTGTGAAATGTGTGGAAGGGAAATGTGACTCGTAAATTTCAATGCAGACGAGTGAGAGGGGGAAAGGCAAATAATGACCAATGTAAATGCAACAATGACCTGACAGGACCCTGACCTACAACCTGAGCCAAGCCACAGAAAACTACTTCTGATCATACAGATGTTGGTGCGTGACATTCAAACCTCATGTATATTCAGCTGTGCATGGTTTCTGGTGGCAGGTCTAAATAAAACATGGCCTAAAAAGGACCAAAACGTCAGTCTGATTGCAGTTATAGGTAGAAAGACATTTTCAGCATGAGGAAGTGGAATGTGTTTCTCTTGAAAACATGCAGGCCAACATCAAGTGTTTTGAGGAAACCGTTTAGGTTGTCTGACTGTATCTGGGTTCATATAAATGTCATTCATTAAGCAGAACACAGCACATAAAGTAAAGTTGGGTGTGTTTGTGTGACTATCACATAGCATGTGTGTGTCTATGGTGTACCTGGTACTTCCTGAAAGCAGCTGTTGCAAATCTAGTGGGTGAGCTTTTGTTTGGACAAATTATTTAATAAGTACAGTTTTTGACCTCCAGAAATTTAGAAATCATGTGACTGGTTGCATGTGGAGTAAAATTCTGCACAGCTGAAGAGATATTTAGTTTTTAGTTGGCCAACGTACTGCTTTAAAGGGTTTGCACGCAGACTCTGGGACAAAAACAGAGTTTGAACAGGAAGTGACAAAATGTTTTGGGTGGAAGTGACAAAGAGGAAGGACAAAATGTCATTACAGTGAGAAAAAGAGATATAAAAAAAAAAAAAAATTAAAGAAAAAGGGTGGGTGGGTATTGTATGTGGCAGGTACTTTAGTTCCAGTTGACAATAATTATCATCATTATTATTGTTGTCATTTTTCAGTGCACACATTTCCATGAACTTGGTGACAGCTGATCGTGTCAGGATCATATTTAAATGAATACCTGTAATACCTGAATAACTGTAACTTTTTGTGATGCCAACCTGACTGACTGGGCTGAGAAATAAATCTGCATTACTTTCAACACAGGTTGGAACTGCAAAGTCACATTAAAAATACAGGCACACCCAGCACGGTGGGTCAATCTGGTTTCTGATCAGCTGTTCAAAATAATGGGGTTATTAAATTAAAAAATAAAAAATTTAAAAATTACATCATTGTCCAAACATTACTCATCCTTTTTTTTTGTTTTTCCAACAATGCCTACCAGCAGCACCTGGTTATTCTTTTTTATTTTTTTTTTTAAATCACAGAATTTAAGCAAAATTAACAGTTTGAAGTGTTTGAGTTGCAGCTTCTGCTCTCTTGATTATATACACACTTGCATCCCCTAAAATGTAAATATAACATGTTGTGAAAATAGTTTGATTCTGAGGACTTAAGTGATATCTCACCTGATCTACTGTTCAATCTCACATGAATGGTGTTCTGTGGCTTTCTGTCACTTTTAGATGCATTTCTGAATGACGTCTTGGTAACATTAATGTTTGTCTGAAGAACTGAATGCTGTCCCTTTAACAGGGATGCATGAATGTTATACATCATGTCTGAAAAAGGCTTTCCATCTCACCTGCCCCCACCCAGAAAGAGCAGACCGAGTGCCATGTGATGAGCCATGTGGAAGCCATAGTTCATCTCAGCCCCGGTTCGCTTGTGGAGGAAGCGGCAGAGCTGCAGGACTTTTAGATTCCCCGTCCCTGACATCACCATGGACATAGCCAGCAGAATCATCGACAAACTGGTATGGAGGTTGTAATAACCTGTCTGCTGGGGAGATGACCGTAGAAGTAATAGAAGAGAGAAGACAACATACAGGGGAGAGGGGAGACGACATAAAATAAAAATTACTGAAACTGTATCAGGACTTCTCATGATAAATTTGAGAAGCCAGTCAAAGAAGTGTTAAAAAAAGAAGTAAAGGAAAAGGAGAAAAAAAAACACTCACAGCACCCACAGTAGCTGTACCAGCAAAAGAAATGATCTTCATGAAAGTCTCGGCAAACTCGTAGAGGCAGTCGAAGGCATCAGAATTGGCAGAGCCGGCAAAGCGCAAGCCTAACGCCATACAGGCTCCGGCTGTAATGTAATCTTGGGCTTGGCTGAGACAGACAACATTTTACAATCACTCATCCTGACAGCATCATTAGGTCCACAGTTACTGCAGATAATGTTACAGTATTTAAAAAAGTACAGAAAACGTGTATCAGCCAAAATGTTTTTTTATTAGGCTTTGATACTCACGCCATTGCCTCCATGTTAATGTCTTCTGACGTGTCAAAATTACCCCTCATGATCTGGAAAAATTATAAAAACAAAAAGCTAGATTGTATTTCAGCTGCAGTACTTTTACTGAAACTTTCCACTGACGACTATAGTATGGCAATAAAGTTTCCTGAAAACAAAAAATAAAAGTGCTGCAATGAAAAAATTCACTAACCAGACCTATACTAAAAATGCAAATCACTTTACATAAAGCCCAAGACAAAAGAATGATGGGAAACATGCTGTCATCTCTGTAACTTCATTTGAGATTTAAGAAAATTTGCATAATAATAATAATTTCAGGTTTACAGGTTATATGTCACAATATTTACAATGTCGATAACATTTTTGCCACAATAAGATGGCAAAAATAATCAAAATCCAGAGCTCTGTGTGTCTGTTAGTGGGTGTATTTCTTACCTGGGGTATGTTACTCTTGACCCACTCAGTATTAGGGAGGATTTCATCCCACATAATAATACACCGAGCAAGAGTCTGAATGGGCAGAGAGGCAAAAAGATGAGGAAGGTATACGTGACAAAGGAAAGGTGGGGAGAGGGGGTGTAGGAAGAAATCATCTAGCTAAAGCACGGACAAACACCCACACACACACAGTGCTAGACTTACCCTCAGCAGCAGAAACTCTGGCTTAATGAAGTCCAGCAGGAACCACGTGTCTGGAGGTTTCAGCCAATCAGCAATCGACCTCGTGGAGAAAACAGGTATGAGAAAAAGAAGTGTTAACACCTTCCTACAACACCCTCTCCACCACCAGGCAGACGGATGAGCCTTGGAGGAATCAGGAACCTCTTGAACAACCGACAGTGGGGAGGTGAGTCTGGTTATGATGCTCTGATGTTCATATGGACAAGAATTTGCAGAATAAACAATTGGATCAGTTTAACAAGTAATCAAACATTTTTGCTTCAAGAGCACAATCCTTGTTCTCATTTTTAATTTGTACATACTCGATTCCTCTCCTCCTCTCTTATTTTTCACTATTTTATCCCACATGCAATGACAGCGGACGATGTGAGAAGAGCGGAAGCGAGAGGCGCTGAGGGAAGTATTTAACAGTAATAATGGTCTTCATGTTAGACCAACAAGAAAAGAATGTGCTTAGTCTGCCCATGATTACAATTATAACGACAACAGCATTTGTGACGTGTACATTTGCTTTTCATTCATCTACACAAGGTAGGATAATCTGAAGACCCTTTCATACAACACAGATGATGGAAAGACTTGCCCTCCATAGGACACGCCACTATCGTACGGGATTAAACAAGCCTCATCACTCCTCTTTCCTGGGAGATATTGTGCTGAAATTGCCAACCTAAAGCTAACAAATTTCAAGATTTTATTTTTTGATTTACAAGCAACCTCCCCAAACCCGATTCAGTTAGAAAAGTAAATATACTATTGTAGAGTATGGTATGTTCATCCAAAGTTAAAAGAAATACTAATCAATACAAAAAGTTAAAAATGACTGAATAATGAAAATTGCACTACTATTAATACAGCACCAGTCAAAATGGCCTGAAAAAAAAATTATACAAAACTCATTTTTTACAATGATGAGTAGATTATCAGTTGCTGATCTTTTCTCACCTGTTGTTGGTCTTGAGGTAGATCATGGCGAGGGCCAGCGTGGCCCCTGGACACGTCACGTCCACATTTATTGTGTCCCCCTCCTGTAACAATGAAGTTACAGAACAAGTCAGCCAATATTGGTCCTTTCACACCGTGTTTGAAACTTTGTGCTAGGATGATGCTTTCTTTTAAAGCGGATGCAAATTTCACAAGATTTTTTTCCTTTTGTTTTTTTCTTTATTTCAATGATTTCTATGAATAGTTGAGTTGTTTAACAAAATTTTTGAAAAATATCATACATCTATTGGAAGCCTCCTATGACAAGTTTGGGTTCACAACCTATAATAATAGTGATACCGCAGGATTTTATATTACCTGATAATTCATCAGCTAATGTTTTAACTTAATATGAAATTTAAAACCTTTCTGAGGATGAAACAATGTAATGATGGTTGAAATAACTGTCACTACAATGAAGGAAAACGGGACATCTCAGCCTACCTTGATCTGGTAGGAGGGCGACTTGTGTCTCTCCCGGCTGGCCCCGACCTGAGCTCTGCGGTGGCCGCCGACCATGTACTGGTACAGCTGCTCAGGCACATTCAGGTCCGTCATTCCAATCAGGTTGCTGCCGTGCTGGAAGGAGACAGGTGGGAGTACAGTACAGGAGGAGTGAGTGCAGAACAAAAGACAGGAAGAAAGGAAATTTGGAGAATTTGGTGAAGACATGGAAAATGGGATGACAAGAATAGAAAGAAACAATGGTGAGTGAAGAAAATGAGGTCCACATGTTGAGAGAGAATTTAGGAAAGTCAAGAGAAGTGAAAAAAAGGATAAAGAGAAGAGAAAATTGGTGAAGGAGATATACATGGAAAGAAAGCCAGAGTCGATATGTAACATTTAACTTATGAAATCTCGATCCTCTGCTTTGCCAGTGGACATGAACAAAAACTATAACTAAATCTTTTAAAATAAGTAACAAATTACAAAGGTTTTTTTAAGAAAGCTTGAAGCCATTCAAGGATTAAATCAATGACTGTTCAGTATTGTAGAAAGATCTGATAGATCAGTATTCTTGTTAGACCTCTGGCCAAATGCAAAAGTCCAAAAATAGATACTTTTAATAGAATTAAACACTTCTATTGTACTACTATACTGTAGTGGTAAAGAGATAACCATTACTGAGGAAGCTATCGTCTCTCTTGATTTGTTACCACACATCAGCAACAAAATATACAAGGATGAAACGAGAGAAAGATGGTATCTTTTCAAAGACAAAAATGCTCTTGACGAAGGGGAAAAAAACAACTGTTTTCATTTCAGTATGTCCTCAACCACAAACATCAAAGGTGTCTTCTCCAACTGTTTATTAGACCTGCAGATTTGTTTTCTATGCTATGTGACTTACCCCAAGGCAGACCATGCCCAGGGCGAGTCCAGCAGCAAGTGAATAAGACTCTCGGTCGGTGCAGTACTCCATCTCTGGACCAGGAGGCCGACCTGAAAGCACACATACCAGAGGACAAGGTGACCATCTTTTCATGTCAACAAGAAACACTGCAAATATATAATGGGAACGATCAAAAGTCAAGAATGTAAGCATGTCGCATTGAGTTTGTAATTTTGTGTGTGTGTGTTTGTGTGTGTGTGTATGGTTGTTTGTCTCTCCCCGTGCTAAGCACTTTCACTTTCATTTTTAGAGTTTTAGACAAGTTGTAAAGGGCGAACTGAATCAGCAAGAAGCGTTTGTCTTAGAATGAGTTTGTCACACTAAACTAATGCATTCAATACGTTGTGTGTGTGTGTATATATATATATATATATATATATATATATATATATATATATACACACACACACACACACACACACACACACACACACACACACACACACATATGGTATATAAGCTGAACAGGTTTTAGTGCAAGGTTTAGTTGCTTTTAATTTCTTTTTATATAAATAAATTAATAAAAGTAATATTACAATGATCATTTTATCCAATATTAACCCAAAAATTATGATCACACTGAAAGAATAGGCACATCACATTTCCCTGTTTAAGAAGCTAAAACATTTGGTATTTGGAATTTTTACTCTTAAACTGTCTAAGGAAACTCAAGCTATGTTTTAGAGTTTTCCTAAATGTGATCCTCTTATTGTATTGTCCTGCTCTTGTTTTCTCAGCTTTGCCTTTTGCGTCATTGCTGTCTTGGATCTCTTAGTCACCTCTGCAATGAAATCTGCGAGCTAGCGTCATCTCGCACCCATCATTGTTTATGTATGTCACAGTGCTGTAAAGAAATACACATTTCATCCGGGAGACCAACAGAATGGGAGCTAAAAGTTACTCCCGGTGGTCTTTGCCGACAGTTGGGACGGGAGACTTTGAGAGTTGGACGAAACTTCCTAAAAACAATAAAATTCCTTCAAGTGAAACTGACGCTGATATTTGAATATGCAACTAATTCTGGATGAAGGTTTAACAAAATACAAAAATATCTCAAACTAATTTTTACCTGACAAACTATGTAAATGTTTTACCTATTGTTTATTACCATGACGATAATTCATAAATGCACACACCTATTTCAGACAGCAAGACTTCAGCGTTGTGTCTGTGTCCTGTTCCCTGGTACACCAGCCCAATCCCAATAACAGCAGCAACCTGCATGACAGAGAGACAATTGGGTACTTTTTGTTAGATTTACGTGTAGGTGTGTCAACATTTGTAATTGATGCAGAACTTAATCCCAACTCTACACCAGGTATCCACACTAACTTATACCTGAACATTGTGCGGCACATCCAGCTCAGTGGAGGTGGGCGGGAGAAGGGCAGGGATGTGTATACTGAGTAGGCGGGTGATTGACATGTCCATCGTGCCCAGTTTGGCTGAAGACACACCCAGTAGAAGCCCGATGCTGGTCATCTCATGGCCCTGATGGAGATGAGGGCAGACAGCAGGTACAACACATTTTACAACAAAAACAGGAGTGGACTGTGAAGAATGATTATAAAATTCCCATTACTCTTCCTACATTTTTAAGCTGCAAATTTAACCGTTTTCTCAGACCACCTTTTCTTTAAGTAATGGCCAATTATTTTTAATTGTACACATATTTTTATGCACAACTGTAGTTTAATGTGCATCCTTGAGTACTTGACATCTGCAGGGAATTGCATTTATTTTGGCAGGGTTCTTATTTTTTCATTTATTTATATATATATTTGCATTTTATTTACATATTGTATTTTTGGTGCACTTGTGCTCTTGTTCTGAAAACCATTTCAGAAGCAAATGGTGTTCTTCATAGGAGCGTTAAGGAACACACGTCAGCCATCTCTTCTAAACCACAATACAATTCTAATGAACTGATCCCCGGTATGTCTGCGTAATTTCTCTTTCACAGCATGGTTAGAAACCAACAGAAAACCACCAGCTACATACAAGCTTCACTGTCAACCACGTTCATGACTTTCATTCAGTTACACACAAGAAATTCCCACATCAACTGCTGCTGTTGTCTTCAAGCAGTAAATCAATACATGTTGAGCTGTGATTATCTGTAAAGAATATGATGTATATTATTTTTATAGAGCTAAAGATTAGTTTAAAGTTGATTCATTTGTCAATATCCTGCAGTAGTATGTGCCAGCTTCAAATTAGCACAGAAAAGGAATAGAAAAAATAACTTCAAATGTTCACACCAGCAACTTCTTGTAAAGAAGTATTGCTTTGCAAAGTCAAAGCATCAACATCTTACTATATGTCCACAAATTAAAAATATATAACATCTAAGACTTCTCATTTCAAGTACTTAATAATCTTGTCTAACATTGCACTTGTGAAGAAATTACTTGTATGGAAAGTACTCATTCATTCATCAACTGATCATTATCAACTATAGCTTGAATTCATATTCTCAATGAAAAAGGAAATTGAAAATAAACTAGTCTTCAGCAGTGAGTTGATGCTTGGCTTAAATTTGATGCAGTGACTCTGTTTTGCCTTATTTTTGTGCTCACGTCTTTATTTGGCAAAAACTAGATTTGGCTCTCAGCATCCTGTTTTCTCATCTGGAAGTGGGAAAGACTTGTTTTGTGTCAAAGTTCTCAGAAGGCAGAGTTTCACTCTGACTAACTGCCTGGCTTTGTTGCAAGTTTACATCATTTACACTCATCTTGAGAAAAGTGTGCATTCGGTTGTGAATGTGCAAGTTAACGAGAGTAAATGGGTGTATCTTCGCATTAACTGCATTCATGTTCATACGTGACATTGTTTGGAAGCTGTGTTGTGTAATGTGTGCTGTAAATCACTAAGAACAGTCATTTCGAGCACCATCTACTGTAAACTGTAAACTAAGCATTAAGACAGATGATTAAGATGAGTATATGTGTACCTTTGTGTTTTTGTACAGTTATACACAAAAATATGAATATTTACTCTGTTTCAACCATCAAGTCAAAGCATGACAGATGGACTCTAAAGGTTTCTGCACATTTATGCCTTGGTGTGCACCTTAGTGAGGTAGTCGTGTATGTTGAGCGTAGCCAGCTTGGTGAGGTGTCCGTTGAGCCCGAGCGCCATAAGGAACCCTGCATACTCGTTTGCCAGCTCAGGGCTCTTTGGCTTGTTGTAGGCAATCCAGGCTGAGTCCACCTGGGGGGGTAAAGACATTACTTATAGAAGTGTAAGGCAGGTTTAGTTACCAGCAGATGAGCAAATAAATTATTATTAATTTAAAAAATAATAATAATCATGATAATAATCAGTTAGTTGTATCTCAATACTTAGAACACTAATGATATTTAGAAATAGTCTGCCTAACATGATTTTTCAGTAAAAAGGAAATGGATGGACTAACCAAACAAACAAAACAAAACAGCATGGACATTTAAGACTACAAAATTACTTAAGTCACCAAATCAGAATCATTTATGTCAACATTTGGCCTTTAATTTTAAATATCCATGGACGGCTAACATAGTCATGACGAATCAAATTATAAAGAAGTTCCCTTGTTTGTTTTTTTTTCCCAGGACTGTCTTACAAGTCCAGGAAAAAAGACATGCAATACTGAAGAATTAGTAACCAACCATAGAGAGGCGAAATAAAAATCAGACTTGTACAAACGGAGCTTAAGAGTTGATGAGGAGGTAGCGAAGTTCAGGTTTCAGACTTACCTGTGAAGCAGGTGCTATTTTGAGTCCGGCCGCTACTCCGTTATGGAAGCTTGGCCAGCTGGTCATGTTGGGAGGAACATCGATGTTCCCACTGTTGAGATCTACCATAGTATTCCTGGGGGGTGCACGACCTGGTGATGACAAAAATGTAAAATAAATAAAGTCAATAAACATTAAAAAAAAGTTATTAAAAATGTAGTACCCTCAGGGGAGAAAGATTCAAAGAAAATAATTATCCGGGGGGAAAAAATCTGTTTTTCCTGTTCATCCAAGCAGCAAAAATTGCAACGACCAGGAAAATATGTGAATCTCCATTCCCACATTACCTGTAAGATTGAGCTTCGGTACAGGTAAAGGTTCAGTTGGTACAGGGTGATAGGAGAAGAGCGTGAACAGGCCTCTGCCAACTGGAAGAGCCATTGTCCTCTGACACAACTGCAGGAGTCTGAGGAAGGCACGACGAAAGGACAAACAAAAACCACACAAGGAATTAAAAAAACTTTGAAAATAGTCCATAGTCAAAAGAAAACAAAAGACAAGGCCAGTAACTTTAAAATATGAGGAGCTAAAACAAATTAAAAGACAATAATCATCACAGAGATGTGCACTATGTCTTTTGTAACAGTTGCCTTACAGTCTTAAGTTTTAGGATCAAAGGCAGTCACAATAAATAAGTGCATTGTACTTACTTGTTCTCCTTCTCTTCTATGTACTCATGGTCAGAAACCTCCGGTAGCTGGACAACACTGACCCGGACAGGCCTGGAGCTCTGCAGTAGCCTCCTGACCTCCTGCACGCGAAGATCTTGACTCCAGATCAGTCCTGTGACCTGATGAGGTAACAGATGACATGAATATGAAGATTTCCTTACATTAATCCCCTTGATAAAACTACTGCACATAAGATAATTTATATCTGTACTTTGTAAAGCTAGGAAAAATATAGTTACTTCTTGAATTATGTCCGACATCCCATCTTCCTCCTCATCAGCTTCTGTGGTTGCAGGAGGCTCCAAGGACAGTCCTGAACCTACAGACTGGAAACACATGAAAATAGGACAATTCTTTCCCCTATATCCTACTATACTATTACAGTATACTACCATTTAAAGTATTGTGACCCATGCTCATATTAACATTTCAAGATGTATTGGAAAGAAGAATTTCCATTCATTGCAGTATGCTGCAGTAATCCAGTTGTCCTCAAAGGCTTCAATCAAGGCAACTGAGCTTCTTGTTCTTCTTGGTTCTTGTAGATGTCTAACCCTGACCTCAACGGGTGAAATCTCTTTAGGAACCAAGAAAAATGAAGTCTAGATGCCATGATTCAAGCTATTGAGGATTAATTTCAGCAGACAAAAGCAACTATATCCTCCAAAATATTTAGGCAACATTTTTGGTTCCTTTTACAATTATAGTTATTAATGTCATAAAAAAAGAAAAGATAACACTGACAGGTCTACATATTGTCTGACACGTCAGCATAGAAAAATGGTCTGATAGATCTGAGGAATTTAAAGTCATATATCTATAATACCACAAACTATTTACAAAGTTTATAGTATTTATTTCATATCATTTTTGATGAAATAATATAAGACTACAGAGAGAGCAAACACCCTGGTTTCATAGACAGCTGATAAGAAACAGTGTCTGCATCCTAATCTCTCTCTTACACATATACACACATATTAAAAAAAAAAAAGGCAAAGTTTTAATTTACTTCATACTCACAGCTTTGCTCTTGGCTACGGTCATCTTGTGTGCTTGTTTGGTTAGGTCCTGTCTTCCAATCAGCAGACAGACTTCCTCTGACCAGTCAGAACACGGCTGCTCACGACATCTATAGATGGCCTCTCTGATGGGCAGAGCCACGCCAAAGGGGACGGACTCCAAGTCCTTCAGGGTGAAACCTATATCCAGTAAAGAAATACCAATTAATAATCAATTCATTAACAACATATAATGACCGCACAAATTTACTCAAAACACAGGTGGATCTGGCTGAGAGAAAACCATAACACAGACTACGGTTCTGAATGAACGGTTGTGAATGAATGAATGAATGAATGAATGAATGAATGAATGAATGAATGAATGAATGAATGCATGAATGAATATCAGTATGAACTAGTGTGATGCGAGACATCTTCTCTGTAGACATAAAAATGAGAAAAGAACTACTCTTCTTACCCTGTGAAGTGAGCCAGTCCACCAGCTGCTCAGCCAAACTCTCATTGGTAAACCTAACTTTGACAATGCTCTTTCTAGAAAAAAAAAAAACATACAAAAATGCATTAAATAAATGATGGGGAAAAGGAAAAGACTTTGAAAGCTGCTATAAACACACACACATACAAAACTAACATCTGTGAGCTTGAATTACCTTTTGAAGTGCAGTTCACCGATGGACAACCTATGGCCTGAAAAACAGAGCAATCACAAAGAGTGAGACAGCACTGCGGGGAAAAAAAGAATAGCATAATGACTCATGACATTTTTTTAAATTCTGAGGGGAAAGGGTAAATTGTAACCAGATTAAAATAATTTCCGAACCTGGAATGATTAACTACAATAGTTTTTTACCAAGAGGGACAATTTAGTATAGAGTTTAATGAAAGGGCGAGTGGAGCACCTTATGTGGTTTTTTTTTTTCTCCTTCACTAAAAAATGTCAACATAGTGCTAAAAAAAAAGTCACACAGGTTGTTTTCACATCGCCCACGGTCATTGTTGAATTCTGTGTCAGAAAAAAAACAACCTGATCAGATACCTCCGGCAATCACTGACACGAAAGTATTGGTTTTTTTGTCACAAAGAAAAAAAAATGTTACCACGGGCTGAAGCAAGGAATTAATGAACTGGCAGGTAATAAGGGCTGCTTGTCAATAAATGTATCCACAGAGGAATACAGACCATTCGGAATGAAAGGAAAGGCAGTAAAAGGGTGTTTGAGCCTAGTCACAAAAGTATCTGGTAATAGTTTTTTGAAACCGGTTTCCTAATCCAGATGCCTTCTCTGTCTTTCCTGACCATTTCTACCGGCTTCAGGAACTTGTGTGATCAGCTGCTGCCCGTTTGATTTCTTTCACTGTGTTCATGATCTACTTTCTTGCCCCGACCCAGCTGACATAGCTGGAGGATATTTATCGCTGGCTCATCCCATCTGTTTTTTCTGCAAGAACTATTCATTTTTTCCTCAACAACAGGTATCAAAAAAGAATGTCAAACCAGGCCTGAGTGTAACATTTTTGACTTCCCTGAATGAATGATAAATACACCCTCTCCTACAAATCTTGTGTCAGATTGTCAGATGAAGAACCAGGATTGTCAGCATTTCAACTCTAAAGCCCTGTGAAGGTTCGGCAAATCACCCTGCTGAGGTGTGCGTGTGCTGCCAGAGGCAGTAGTGCAATCTAGCTGCATTAAATGACACCCCTCAATGTTAGACCTTTGTTCTTTACATGGTACTTGTTCTACCAAAATTAATTTCAGAGTATAATTTCTCTGAAAGACTTTGCTTACTCTATATTTACTATATTTTAAACAATAAGGGTTTGCAGAGGAAAAAAAACAAGGTTATTAATCCCAGTGGAAAGTTCCTTTTGTCAAAACGCTGCAGTACATACCTGAAGAGACTTTGACTATGTACTTTGATACATCTGTTGAAGTGGCATTATGATCTCCGATGATGTAGAGAGCATAACTCTAAAGGGAAAAAACAACGACAAAGAAACAATTACGAAAAACATATTTGTTTGGTCGCCAGTTGCAGACAGTCAACCAACATGAACATTTCCAAAGAACACATCTGTATTTTAAGGCTGAAATGCCAAAGGGCATCCTTTCAAAACTGTTTCAACACAGTTTTGACACAATTTAGTTAGCTAATGTGATCGCAGTTGTTGTACAACTTATCAAATGCATGTTACCACTCAAGAAAACAAAAAAAAACATTTCTGCCATTCTGGCATATGTTATCCATTTGTGATTGTTTAAGAAAGGCAATTTTGTAAATAATATTTGTCAGCTTTAATATACTCATTATAAATGCAATATTCATAGTGTAACTAAAATGACTCAAAATAATTACAATTACATCAGGTATATATTGTTGTTTTTTTAATCTAAATGTTGCAATTGCTATGTGATGAAAAGGAACAGCAGTGTCCTACAGGAACTTTACAGGAATTGTAAATAATAAATAAAAGATAAACAATTAAAATATCATGTGATTGTATGTTAAGGTACCATGACTTTCTTTTTATTTTTTCCTCCCACCCCAAATACTTTTGAGCTTTGCAGAATATAGTGTGTGTGGGAGAGACTCTTTCAGAACAATTACCATTTGGACATCACAGTTCTAAGAAATTCCTGAGAGTTATGGGAACTCTGGATTTCCCTGAAGGACAACAAGCCTTCATGAACTTTGTCTGTAGTTGCAGTTTGCTCTGCAGATAATAAATCATAAATAAATCAACGGCCAGCTGGCAGCTGATAGACAAGTTCAAATAACAATATAAACCCTCTGTCTTGTATCTGTTCAGTTAATCTTGGGCTTCACAGCTGCTTTCACATATCTGTGTTTTCATTTAAGAATGGATTGTTTCTACCTCTTTCATTTATATAGACACACGCACACACTACAGAAACAGAAGCTAAGTGAGCCATTAACTACAGTGCACTTCATAACAGAAAACACAGAGGAGAGGTCGTACCAGAACTAGCAGCCTGGTCCTCTGACAGATGCCAGGCAGGTAGGGGAAAGGTGGGTTCTCCTTCCCTCTCAAGCAGCTACTGAGCCAGCTGAAAACACAAGGAGGCTCAGACCTCAAGAAAGATGGACGCTGCATCTGACCAATCATAGCTGAGGAAAAACGGGAGGGGGAAAAAAAAAATTAAGCAACAGGATTAAAAAAAGGACAGGACATTCATGTCACTTCATTCCTCCCAAGCGAACCACGAATACACAGGACGCAACAACATAACATTACTAAATGGATGACGTGATGCATTCATGGAGATTAAGAGCTAAACTGCAAGAAACTCCAGACAAGTAAAGGGATATATGGAGAGTGGAGCTGACATTTTTCAGAAACAGAGCATCCATAGCATGTTTTGTCATTAAATACCATAAAAAAAGTCAATAATCCATCTTACCCTCATCAATGATGCAGCTCTCAGTAAAGCAACTAATTAATGAAGGGTAGTCTCTCCAGTACAGATCAACATACTCTTCCAGCTGAAGGTCTCTGCAAATATAAACAAGAAATTCACAATGCATATACAACATCATACTGTACGTGGAGATGCACAGCAACATAAGATAACATGTAGAATTCTTCTTCACATTGCCTTAAAAAGTTTCTAAACTTCAATCCTGGAGCTTCTCAGCTTACCTTGTCCCAGGTATTTTATAATGTCTACTGCTGCACAGCTGAACACTACGTTGTTACAAGTATTTAACACAAATCCAAAAATAGCCTGACATTCCCAGATAGCTACTGTGACATTTAACTTGTTTTGGGCTCTACCTGATTACCAAGCAAAAGTAATTAACAGCCATAAATCATTACTTTTCTTTCTTTTACTTGCATTCCAAGCTGCATTTGTGTGGATGCTATGCACTCGACTAGGGGTGTACAGTTATGCAGCTTACTATATTAAGAAGTCCTGTTGTAATTTATTTATGCATCATGTATTTACCCTTTTTTGTCCCTATGTATTAATTAAGGGACAGCTCATCAAAGTGGTAGTTTGGACTAGTGTATTACAGTGAAGAGTTTTCCGGATTGAATCCTGGCTTTGGCCTTTATGTGTAGACTTTGGATGCTCTCCTCATGCCTAGGTGGGTTTACTCCAGGTACTCCAGCTTAACCCCACAGTCTAAACATATTAATTTACATATAATTGCATGTGAGGGGGCATGGTGATACCATTGTTGTCTGTGTGGACATGTGATGGACTGACAACCTGTCTAAGCTGTACATAACTCAAATGGGGCAAGTGAAGAAACTCGATGGCGCAATAGTCATCAGTATACTGTACTTATTAAAAACCCCAAAAAAGGCTTTTAAAGTATCTGATTGATGATTTGGGCGTAGATCTGAATTTTACTCGAGCAGCCACCCCTCAAGATGTACATGAAGCCAAAAAATACCAACATATTTGGGTTGACTGTGAGATTATATTTCCGTGATAATAAATCACACTGTGACTGCTAAATCTCTTCCACTTTGGAAGAAGAAAAAAAAAGAAAAAAAATGACTAGTTTTAAATATGTTTGTACAGCATAAAAAACAGTTGTCAAAAGCAGCACTGTTTTCTGCTTTCAGGGAAGCAGTTCTCATTTGGATGTGTCCTCTTTGCAGATAAACATTTCCAGAGAATAAGGAGATATAGAAATAGAGTGCCTCAGTAACACAGACTGATCAAATGACTGCATAATTACATTTCCTCTCTGTAAATCATACATTTTGGTGCTATGGAAGGTATTTTTTCAAAGTGGATTAATTATTATTTCTCTTTCAAAGCATAGAGATAAGCTATTAAAACATATAACAGCTCCAATAAAATGCCAAATAAAATGATAAAGATCACTTTAAGCTTAACCAGTTAATAAAGAACAATAAGTGCAAAAATTTGCAGCATACTTGCATGCAACCCACATACTAACAATACAGTCCAATTACTCTGAAGAGTGCTTCACTCTCCCACTCCACCTATTCTTTTCATCATCGTCACCCAGCACAGTGGTCACTTGACAGTCTGTTGAAGTTTAATTCTCAGTACACATCACTAAAGGGCCTTGGTTAAATGCAAACTTTTACTGAAAACAATGAGCTGGGGTCCCCTTTTCTTTATCGTGGCAAAAGTTCAACGGATTTGATGGAAAATTTAAATAGAATTTGTGTTTTTGTGATAACTGACACAGCTCTCTGTTTGGTAGTATTTTTGTAATAAAAGGAACTGTTCTTTCTGTACCCTGCATTTTGATCCATGAGTGTATTACATAAACATTCAACCCACTGGCTAGCACCAGTCAAATGTCATTAACTGGGACGCAGCAAATAAGAACATAAAAGAAGAGGTAAAGTAGAGCAGGGTGGAGGTGAGTTTTTTAACCTGTGATTGTTTCTTTTAATATTAACTTGGGGATCATGCTCGACACAATGTGTATCGTAATAGACGCTATATAAATAAAATTGAATTGAATTACCTGGCCAGCTGTTGCAGCAGACACACTAGTGAGGAGGCTCTCGCTCTTTGCAGCTCATCCAGCTGCAGGTCCTGATAAAGCAGATGGAGAACATAGAAAAGGGCAGGAATATGAGGGAACAGAGGGGCAGAAACGTCCAACTTAAGAGTTGGACTTGAGGGAGAAGACAGCTGGTGTGAGGGAAAAAGAGAGAAAAGGAAGAAAAACATGAGGATCCGAAAGAGAAAAATCAAAGGGGAAGATAAAAAAAAGCATTACTTCTACAGCAACATATTAGTTGACTTGTGATCAATTCAACTCAATTAAAAATTGACGTTTATCAATCCCTGAAGGGAAGTTAATTAATCAAAATCAATCAAGTGACTATACCCACAAGCAAAACAATTAAAGAACAGAACTATACTACTATAATAAGAAATAAAAAGTTAGATGTTTGAATTTAGTGTCTTCTATCAAATGTCACAAGCTAACTTAAAAATGTCAGGTAACCTGGGTAGAACCATATATAACCGGTCAGTAAACAGAAGCACTCATCATTGTTTACCGTCACACCTAAAACCCTTCTCTGGCTGTCTGTATAGGATACTGGTCTCACATGGAACAAACAGCTCAGAGTCCAGTCAAATGGATTTTCATGTTCAGGATCTTGCAAATATCAAAAGAATCCAGTGCCTTCGGATGCTAATGCTGAAGAACCCTTCCATCAACATCCTCACTGCAGCAAAGCTGACGTTATTTTTTTATATCCTAGAATCACTGTTGTGTTTTTAACTGATTACTGTTGTCTCTATTAATACAACTTTAAATTAAATAAGTGTAAATTTCACCTTTAGGTTTTGTATTTTTCACACTTTTTAAAACACTTTTTTTTTTTTCTTTGCAAAAAGAATAATGAAAATGGTGCACCTAATAAACAGTTTTGTCCAACCATTTATTAGGTGCACAAAGATTATACTGTTTAAAGTGTTTTAGAGGATTCTGGGCTTATTTTGGAGGCTAGTCTTGGAAGTGCTGTTGAAATTTATTCTGTTACACTAACCAGTGTTTCAGTTTTTTTTGTCTATTTAAAAAAAAAAAAAATTATATATATATATATATATATATATATATATATACACACACACACATACATACATACATACACACACACACACACACACACACACACAAACACACCGTATATATATGTATGTATATATATATATATATATATATATATATATATATATATATATATATATATATATATATATATATATATATATATATATATATATTTTTTTTTTTATTTATTTTTTTTTTCCCAGGATCATAAAGATTTTCTTGCTGCAAAATGGAGCAACATTTATAGAACAAAATTCGTGCAACGGCAACTGTTCAAATAAGGAAAACGGCGTGGAGTATACCAAGAGTGCATTACATACAGAGGAAAGGCCTTCATTTCCTGTGGTGACCATATTATTGGTGCCGCTGGGTTCAGGAGAACTGCGGACTAGCTGGGAATTCATCTGCTGATGGTACTGAGATGCCAACAAGTAATCCCAGTCCTACAGAGAGAGGAGACACATAAAAACTCTTGTGAATAAAACATACATTCAAACTAAAATAAATAATTTAATTAGAAATACCTGGACAATAAAGAAAAAGGAAAATGGTGACAGTGTGTGTAAATATATATATTTGTTTTATTATAATACTGATGTTACTACCACAGTTTTATGTCAGAGTTTTAAGTCAACTAATGATATTGTAACAGTTATTCTTTTTCCCTAATACTTTTGCCTTAAACAGAATTGAGCCCCAGTTTCACCAGCTTGTCTTTATCATTTAACACTAATGTTTTTTTTTGCCAAAATGCACAAAAAATAAATACTTTTTTTTTTTTTTTAATCACCAAGATGGTAATTAAGCTAACCTTGTTCCGGACAAATGCAAAGAAGGAGTATACAGGGCTTTATTGTAAATGAGAAGAAAACATTCCCAGTGGGAATAGATTACCAAAAATAACTTAAATAGGTAGGCATGGCCAGCTCTATATTCACATAAGACATGCTATTGAATGTGTGAAGGATCAAAAATGATCTTGGTGCTTTTGGATAAAATGTAAATGGACTTTTCTATAAATATTTACCATTGTAATACTGTATTTATAATTGTACTAAAGAATTGCATGCTACTTTCTGTCAACCAGTATAAGCTCCCAAACCTCATCAGATCCTCTGTCAGAGGGACGAGCCTTCTTGGCTGCAATCACTGGAGAAAGGGGCACTTCAAAATGCAGCTGAGGAGAGAGACGGAGGACAGAGAACAAGACAGCGCACATATGTTTGTGTTCAAACCAATTGAGATTTCTCAACTAAGATCATCAATCTGATCGAAACATGCCAAGCTGATTTAGCATAATCAACGGTTATCAAGTTAAAATTCCATAGAACAGCAAATGCCAATCACAATAAAAGGGAAAACACAACAGCTGACTTACATGTCGCATCCAAGCCAGACGCTCGGTGTTGTAGCCCATTAGTGTCATAAAACAGGTGACAAACAGGTTCCACTCTGCATGAGCACTCGGACCACCAGGAGCATTGTAGATGTTGTACCACTTAACCAAAACCTGCACGTTTTAAGGAAGTCGGTGAAAGTTCAGAAAACATACACTGAAGGTCATGAACACTTGCTCCCAATGCCAGCTTCCTCGGAGGAGGAATGTAGCTTCTGACGAAGCCAATTACAAGTTACTTAGCCGTTTCTGCATTTCAAGTGATTAAGATGTTTTTTCTCACTCAACTGTAATTGTTCATTTAGTGATATGTGTGTTATGTTTTAGGAATTTCAAAAACATTAGCATACATAAAAATATAGGTTTTAGATAAAAAGTATATCCAAGTCAACAAAACATCTTATTACATTAATGGCTCTCTTTCACAGTTATTTGAACATATAACCGAGAAGCGTGGTGAAATCTGGTTTTGTTGTCTCACAAATCCCACAAACCTTCATGGCAGCTTCCTTTGACAGGATGAATCGGATTGCCTGAAGACACTTCCTCACTGAAATAAATCCAAGGGAAAAAAGAAAGAACAGAAAAAGTGACAATAGAACCACATGAGAAAAAATACAGATGCCAGAAAACAAAACCTTGAAGGTGACTCAGTTTCCGGCTTAATGTTTTGATTTATTGACTCAAGGAAACATTTATTTTTCCTTGTTTTTATTGAATTTCATTTCACTGAATCAGATCATTTTTAACTTTCTTTTTTGTGTGTTCATCAGATAAAGTCTCTAACACGCTGGTAAAACGCTCAAACCCCCTACACCAGGGACACTATCCTGCATGTTTAAGATGTTTCCCTGCTTTAACACATCCTGAAACAAATTACTGTGTCATTAACAGACGTGTGCAGACTTTGATGACAATAATGATCCATTAATTTTAATCAGGTGTGTTCATGTGTGTTGATGCAAAGAAACATCTAAAACATGCAAGACAGCAGCCCTCAAGGAGTGGAACTGGACACCCCTGCCCTACACAGATGATTGTTTGTGGCCCTAATCTGACATGTACGAAGTTCGGAAGACCAGGTCACCATTAGGCAGGTAGCCATAATGTCACGGACGATCAATGTGTATGATTACTGTGGGAGGGAATCTCCATTTGCCACAAAAAAAAAGAGGAAAAGTAGCTTGTTTTAACAGCTAGACCAGCTGGGGGATATTTCCAGGTATTAAAACTTTGTCTGAGCAGATTCTTTGAAAGAAATTTCAACAATCCATGCCAAACTCTGGATGAATTGAACTTTACATAAATTAAGTAGGTTTTTTTTATTAATCATCATTATCATCATCATCTATTGTATAGTTTTGACCGTGTGTACCAGGTGATAAAACAGGAAGATGAAAAATTACAACTCCAACAATAATTAGTGCCACTGTGTCTCCTAACAACTCTGACCAATCAGATTCCTAATCAGCATCACTTGGTTATCTTAATTATGCATCAGACATGGGAAAGGTCAAAGAAAAGGTGGATAAATGCCATTTCATTAGAGGAAGAAGTCTCGCCTCTCACCATCGATTACTAAATAATGGGGGGTAATGCAGGGACAAAACACAAGAGTGGACAGAGTCATACACAGTGCTGAGAGACAATGACCAAATCAGGAAGAGAAAAAAAAAAAAAAAAAGCTTGAGGAGAATAATACATTAAGGGTTTGGTTCAAAGTGTTGAGACCCATTAGTGGTAAACAACTAGGGATAAAACAGCTAAACTCAAAATTAATATATCAGAAAATGAAGTGTAATTGATATTAATTATTTATTATACCACGGTCTGTGTGAATACTCTATTCTGATTGGCTGACAGGTGTACATTAAAAGTGATAACCTACACCTAGAAAACAAGTTCGGTCAAATTGCCTGATATCTTTAATATCATTGCGCTGGATCCACTGCCAGATGGTAACCACGGCAACGGAGATTCAGAGAAGAGCCGACTACATGAGTGATTTTGTCATTTATTTTAATTTATTTGGTGAATTTAACAATTTTGATGACTGGGATGCAGAAATGGAGAGAAAAGAAAATAGCCGAGCGGAGCTGAGCGGAATACAATATCTCCCGTTGGTAAGTCGTATCTCAGGGCGGTCCTAGTTACTGGAGAAGTCAACACTGTGTCCATTGCATAAGGAGCTTATGGGACAGTAGTGATTGTTCCAGGTATTAGTCAGACCCTCAGGTGTTACCAAGGAAACTGAGTTATGGCTTGTTAAAAAAAACTTTGTAACTTACCAGGTTACAACGGCTGCAGACGAGAGATTAAATAGTCCGCTCAGCTGCGCCTTGTTATAACCCCTTCGAGGTGTACATTATCAGGAATATATGGACTTCGCGGAGGCAAACTGTCCTCGACTTCGGACGGTTCATGCCCCGCGTAGTCCATATATTTATGTTAATATACACCTCGTCGGGCATTATCCCTTACTTAACTACTTCACCATCAAAACTGTCAGGCTTCTCATTTTTCAGTTGGCTATGTGGTTTTTGTTTCTTTAAGCAAGAATAAAACAAATGTAATGTTATGTACACCAAAATAAAACTTGACATTGTTATGGGCTGAATCAGAAATGTTTGAGAATCCTTTTAGTGCACAATATTGAAGGAAAACAATGTCAAAAGGAGGAATGAGTTACGAAATAAATGATCAACTATAAAAAGGCATCAAAACTGAAGATTAACTTGAGCTTTCACTCGTGACTAAATCAGTTTAGTTATTTAAAAGGGTTCATTTAAACTTCTACTCAACAAAATCCTCTAGGAAAAGATAATCTAGTTAATACTTTATTTATAGCACTCTTTGATGTTTTCCACAGACATTTTTTAATAACCTTATGGTTAAACAAGTAACAATTTAGAGGAAAAAAAAAAAGTCATAGGAACATATTCATCTGAGTCTTCTATCACAGCTACCTGACGCTTATGTAGCAGATTACTCATCATCAGTGGGATAAGGGAGTATGTGTTCTGGTTTATGTGTGCCTTATAATTGTGTCGGCAGTAAATTACACTAATGCGTCACTGGGTAAGGTAAAGGAGCTCTCAAATCTAATTTCAGGGGCCTAATTGCGAAGACTTGGCTATCTCAGTGAGTGTGAGGTTGTCTTACCCAGTTCTGAAGTAGCAATCTCAGGAATAGAGATCCTCAGCATTGTGCTACTGCTCAATTCCTAAAGATAAATAAAATACAAACAAATTTAATTTCATAGCAATGTACTCCAACACGATCGGCTGCTTGTCCACTCCGAACAAGTGCTACCTCTAAATAAAGTGACTAAATGCAATTTATCTAATCACCAATTTCATTTTCTGCACCTGTGCTTTTTCTGTGACGTGTGAAAATGTTATCAGAAAAAGCTAACTGGCTTCTATAAGGAGATGGAAGACCTCAGCACAGAAGCAGTCAGGGTTAGTCCATAGAAAAATGACGTGATGTGTGAAATGGCCCATTGTCTCAGATTGCAGCAGAAACACTTGCCACAATCACTGATAATTCCACTGAAAAAAAATTTAATTATGATGCATTACAAATAATCCAGACCAGAGGTTAAAGCTTACCAACTATTTTTCATATTCAGAACAGTTTCTTAATGTTAGAGTTATACAGTTGGTAAACCCACACAACCACTCACCTGTGCTTACATCCATCTGTTCCTCATGCTGGCCTTCACTCTCTACAGTGTGTTGTGGTTGAATATTTTGAAGTTTGATTGTAAAGAAGACTATAGTGTTCATAAACTAAATGATCAATGACTACTGATCACGTCTGCTAAATTCTAGTTAATTTTACTGTATTGTTTTAAATGCGTTGTAATCAGTGTTAATGAAAACTCTAAAAACAGCTGTTTGGCATTATCATTTACAAATAGTGTCATGATAAAGCACACTTTTTATGTGTCTGCCAAAGACACATACAAACACTTGAGATTAATACTTGTATATAGTTACTATATTTGTATATAGTAACAATTCTTCTGATGCTTTCCCACAATTAATATTTCTATAATACCACAATTAAGGATATATGTACAAGTGTCTTTAATTACTGTTGGTTACCAATTCTTAATTTCATTAAAAGAAAAATTATTGGAAAAGCTAATTCTCCAGTGGTACAATACATCCCAAATCAGAAACCTATTTGAACATTCACTAATATTCTTAAACTACATTGCCACAGCAATCACTACCAGAAAAATAACTATTTCAATGTGACATTTTCTTTATGTGACAATTGAGGGAGTAAGGAGGTGGTGAAGGGTAATGCAGTCGAACATTTCGATTGTATAAAAGTTTATCATCATTTCAAGAAAAATCCAGATGAAAAAAATAACCCATGAGTGTGAGCGCAAAAGCTGGTGCTCTGAAAACTGCAGTGGGAGTTTGCATTAGCAACAATTAGTCATCAGACTGACGTATCAATGGCTGTAAGAGAAAGTCAATAAAGAAAGAAAACAAGAGCAGGAAGCTGCCAGCTGTTATAATGTTTTACACAGAATCCCTTTAGTCAATATTTATATATGAGTGAAACAAATTGTGAAAGTATACTTCAGTCCTGGAGCTCAGGAAGCTGACACAGACAGGACTAACCTGAAACTGGAAACAAAAACAACTCAGCTTTATGGTTCTCATTCACAAATATTAATGGACCTCATTGGCATCAAACATAACAGGGACAATCCCTGTGGGAGTGTGTCACCGTTTTGTTTTCTGCTGTAAAATGAACAGTGTGACACGATTTACCCTCAAGTCTTAGCTGTATGACATGTGTGAAAGCAACACAAAGGAACTTTTGTCATTTTAGCTCTTCGCGTCCCCCTGTAGATGTAGAGGTTACGTAGCTTTTTTTAAACACTGTCCACCATTTACTTGACTTTGGCCTCTTGGTTTGCAACTTTCTTTTTGTCCTCCATAGTTACTCTCTTGAGTTAGTTACCTTTGCCAATGTCCACTATAAGTCTGTGATACCGACGTGTCACATAGACCCGTAAAACAAGACAATAGTACAAAAAATACTTGCCGACAGCAAGGACAGAAGACCACTACATTTAACAAATTCCTCATTCTTTTCAAAGACTGTGTGTGTGTGTGTGTGTGTGTGTGTGTGTGTGTGTGTTTTTCATTTTTATAAAATAAAAATAAAACCTACCAGAGTGACACGGTTACAAACAGGGTCCCTCAAAGCGTGGATATAGGGTGTAGCTTGTTGAAAGGTGTAATCTTCCAAAAATGAGGCTTCATGGTGTTTCATGTTTGGGCCGCTACTCTCCGACACCGGCGAAGGCATAACATCCTGAAAGAGCAGAGACATTGTAAAGATGAGGCAGAATAGAGCAGAAAATGGGAGAAACTAAAATAAACATGTGGATGCAGAAATGAAATTATGAATAAATGGAATAGATGGGGAAAAAAAACAACAACCTGCATGCTTTTGAGATCAATTCCTGATTTAAAGTCACAAAAATACCTGAAAAAATATCTTGTTTCCATGTGTACTATAATATATTAGCTTACACTGTGAAAACTCTCACACAAAATTAACTCGATGTTACCAACACATAAAATCTGAAACTGTCATTAAGTACACTGTATTTAAAACACCTCCCAGCACCTCGTCACGTCTTTGGATGTGCCTGCTGCCAGCATTAGTTGGTGTGCTAACATGTTCCACCGGCGTGCTGCGGTGAGGGAAGTGGTTGATCAAGCTGAAGGGAGGCGACAGTAGACCAGGAACAAACACTTTACTGACCTAGACAGACACCAAAAACACCAAATTCATGGCTGAATCACAGACTCATAGCACTTCTGTGAGGGAAAGTATCATCTAGTGTGTAGAACAGCTACGTCAGCCTAAATAAACTTCTGCTTACCCTGGTGATCCCTGTATAAAGGACCAGACTGCCACAGGCCTCCAGAACCAACATAGCATCTATATTCTGAGAAGCAAGACATATTTGTCATTCTCATTATTGACTAATACATAATTTTAACTAATTAGTTGATTAAGCAGTCATTTAATTGGAAAAGCTCCATGTAATGGCTCTATCAAGTGAAAAAGGTACTAAAAAGCAGTTTGTGACTGTAACACTTAGATACAGTTCTCAATTTTCTCCACATACTAAATATGGTGACATACCTGTAGGGGCTGTGCATCTTTGGCAGAAATGGTTGTGACGGTTGCGAAGATAAGCTGAGTCATATCATAGCTCTCCATTAACTTTACACATCTGTGGAAACAATTTAAAAAAAAGAATTGCAGATATAAATATCACCAAATAGCATTGAATAAGTTGTACAAAGAGAAGGTTCAGTTATTTAAAAGGGCTTTCCTTTATGTCCCCCCTGAAGAGTGTGGTGGTGCTATGCATGTAGCTGTATTCTAACAAGGTAACAAAATGTCTGACGTAATTTTATTCACAATGTAATTGTGTTTTATGTTAAAAGTCTTCTCTGGGAAAAGCAATTGGAAATGAATAAGATGGAAATACTGTACGTTCTATGAATCATTGTAAAGGATTGTTGCCAACTTCTCTTTTCTAAATGGCATCTGTCGCTATCAAATACTAAAGGAAATAAAACAAAACATAATGTGTATTTGTCAACCTGAGCTGTTGATGCGACTCCACCAGGAAACAGAGGTAGCGGTTCTCGCAGAGGTCAGAGGTCAAGAATACTTTAGATGCCTGACTGCTCATCTCCCTGCAGACACAAAAAGACCAACATTTGTGAAACAGTAGCAGATAAGATAGTAAAATATAAAAAAAATATATATATATATATATATATATATATATTTATATATATATATTTAAATGCATTGACTTAAAAGTCAATGAGTTCTGAAGTGAACAATAAATGCTCCCTCAGGTCAACAGAAATTAAAGCCAACTTTTAGTAATGTCGTCATTCAATTTAGAGGTATTTTTTAGACTATTTTTCACTCAGAGTAATGGTTCCCTTCTGAGTGCAATGATGACATTAAAAGAAAAAATAAATCTAGTAGCAATTCAGTAAAGTAAATCAAGCAGCTTAAGAAAAATGTATATTATCATAAAATATTTTAATTCTGCTGATTATTCTCAAGAAATGTATATGAGATACAACATCATGGGAACACAGTACTGGGATTCTTACTAGAAGGGCCATAGTTTAATATTCCTGAACACCTAAACAAGACAATCGACTCAAAAACTCAATTCAAAGTCAAGAAGATATATGTTAAATATAACTATCAATAATCTGAGTGCCGTTAGTGAATCAGAGCGTGTGCAGACCGCCTCTCTTTTCAACAGGGCTCAGGGCTGTTCATTACCTGTGACGGCCAGCCGTCACCGTCTCACTCCACAGCTTCTCCATGCAGAGGTCGGGTATGATGGGCTCCATCTCCGGCACTAGAATCGTCTCGTTGACACTGCTGTTAGGCGACGATAGCAAGCCACGGTGGCCCCTGGGAGATGGGCTGTGGAAAGATGTGTTGAAACGTGCCACACCAGAAAAGGATGGAGCTGCCATCCCCGGAGAGTGTGCACGACTGCAATCAAAAGGAATATTGTTCATCACTGATGATGATGTAAAGTAACACTTCAGTTGCACATCAATAAAGTGCTTCCATGCAGAAGTTCCTTCATTTGTCGCTCGCTTTAAACTTTTAACTTTTAAACGCTTTAAACACCTTAGGGCAGCCATGTTGGATATGCTTGGAGAATGTACTCGGGAGTGTGCCGCTGGTGAGGATGTCATGATCCTGCTCTGGTGGCTGTGAAGAGCGCTGTAGTGCAAAGGAGAGCCAACAGCGCAACTAGAGACAGAATACAAAGGACATTATCAAGGAACAGAGATGGTTTATGGGCAATAAGAATGGAAATGTTTGACATCACATAACACAGGGCCTCAGTTATATGACTACTTATTTACCTATAATACTGAGAATAATCAAAATACCATTGATAGTATGATTTTACCTAATGGCATTTCAAAATTTTTCATTAGAAAATTACAGATTTGAAAAAAAAAAAAAAAAAATTACATGTGAGCAGCATTTAGACTTCCTTTTTAGTACCTTGCTCCAATTCCAGGACCGTGTCCAGTTGCTCCACTGCCACCAGGGGAATCAAGGCGGGATATATGACGCAAATGAGATGTCAGAATGCCCGAAGAAATAAGATTCAGTGGTGTCCCAGCTGATTCTGTTGGACACCTTAGGACTGTGAAACGCTCCTAATGAAAATAAAGGGCTGGAGGTCAGGGAAGTAATAGATTTGTGCGTGTATGTAGGTGTGCAAGATCACTCACATCATTCGTTACTTTCCGCAAAGCCCAGACAGAGTGTATTCCCTGTATAGTGTCGTAAGATACAACTATAGAGGGCTGGCAGCAGGTGAAAACTATGTTCATAGTGGAGTCAGACACGTACTGGACACAGGAGCCTTCAAACACACCTGCAAGAAACATATGCACAAATTGAGGTTAAAAAAAATACAGCCAAAGAACACTCAGAAAGGGAGACAAAAAGATGTGTGTGACTGTTTCTGTGCATTACACCTGATGGTTTGCAAACAACTGGTGCAATCTCGTCTAAAGGATGCAGCATGCTGAACACTGTAGGCAGAGCTTCCCTGTAGAGAAAAATATTTCAATTCTCAGTACCTGGTGTGTGGGTGGGTGTGTGTTTGTGAATACACATCAGAATGTGGTTCGAGGGCTGATTTATTGCAGACACATGGGTAAATGTTTTGACTGCATCATCTCACGTGGGTGTTTAGATGATACCAAACATGTTTTTTTTTTTTTTAAAACTTGAGTTTGTATATGCAAGTGTTTGTGAGGGCGGTGCTAGTGTGTTACCCAGGGGAGATGTCATTCGCATTTTTTCGTTCCAACAATAGACCAAACTTGGTCGCCCAGACATTTGAGACCTGAAAGAGATATGGTGAGACAGACATGACATATTTTTAATGCATAGTTCTGCCATGGCAACCACAACAAAGTGATCAAAAAAAATGTTAATTAATGAAACTTAATTCTAGTCCAGTACTGACATAAAAACAGCACAGGATGTCACACACATACACACACAAAAAGACATTTGATGTAGGAATCTGATGATGTAAAAGGCCCATTCCAAAGTTTTCTGTTATAATTGGTAAACTAGAAAACTGTTCACTGTAGGAAAAATATCAAGAATTTAACTAGATTTCCACACAAACGAGAATTAATGAAAAATTAATTCAAAAAGTGTGTGAACTTGTTTTAAGTGGGCATAAAGATATGCCATGCTCTCCCTCACCTGAAACGGTAATGGTGAGATGAAATCCTTCCCCGTCACGGTATGAACATTGACACAAGTACTCTGAACAATGCACACTGTGTGCTCAATTTCTTCCTCTGCAAAATAATGACAGTAATGGAAAGAAAATGAAACAAGCACTACTCTTCACCAGAAATAATTATTATCCAATGATACATTACCATCAGTGTTTTTAGGAACAGCGAAGTCACACCATAAAGCCTGCAGAGTAAAAAATAAAAAACACACACATTTGTCAACACTATAAAGACTAAAACAGGACAATCACAATGAAGTTTCATATGCATTAAAACGAGATATACTAATAGATTTGCAGACACAAGCAAACTTGATCTTGTCATAGAGAAACACTTATAGCCTAAAACATATTAGTTTTTTCCTTATATTAGATAACCTGGCATCTAATCTTTTCAATAAGTGTTTACATGGACAACAATAAATCAACTTTAGATTTATTTTATTTTGATTAAATGTTTACATGAGTTGTTTTTAGAATATTCACTTCATGTTCTGGTTTTACATGTTAAACGACATAGCTTGATTAATGGCACATCCCTGAAGTCCATACTCTTTTTTTTTTCCCTGTGAAAAAGCCAAAATAAAACTACTGGGAATTCTAAAGCCTTCTAAGTGGTGGCTTGAATGTCGAGTAGTTTTCATTTTATGTGTACATTCCTGCAAAGGGGATGCAAGTCTCGGCTGGAAGGAACATTTGTTTAAATATTCCCTTTAGAATTTAATACGGCATCACATCTATCTCAAAAGTCGGGAGAGTAATAAAAAACGCCAACGAGGAATTAATACTATCCTTGTCCACAAATCCATCACTAGCAGTTGCAGAATTAAGCAACCCAAAAGCAAAAAAATATTGCCACCGGTGCGAGAAAAATCCTGCTTTGCACAAGAGACCAGGCCACCCCAAGCAACAAAGCCTGAGAGCTGCACTAAAGACTGGTCTACATCAGGAACAGTTCCTGCCTTGCCCCTGCTGTAAAGCAATTGTAAACTTTTAAATGATCCTGCTCTTGAAACTGACTTCTTGTATTAATCTGACTTGACAGGGGTTGATGCCAATGAACGCATTGACCAGCTAATAAGTTACACCCACTGTTTCTTCGGAGGGCACTGCCATTTTAGCCTTTTAATCTATCAAACTTCCTTAAAAGAAATCATGATCGATCGATGTTGGTGAAATCACACCTAAATTGACCAATCATGAGCTAGTCAGTGCATTCACTGACTAGCTCATGACTAGATTCACTCCATCATCAAAATGTCAAGTCAGATTGATGCAGGCTAGTAGAAAAAAAACTTTGTGAGTAGAATTACCCAGAGGGCCCAGATGCCTTCCAGTGAGGCCAGGAAGAGCCTAGAACTTCTCGTTTATGTAGAAGATCTCTTTTTGCAGCAACAAGAGGTGACTTTGTTTGTGAGAATAAACTATATGGCATAAATGTCATACGAAATTGAATGCAACACCACCAATGAAAGAGGTTTAAGAGCATTATGATACCATACTGTTGTGTTTTTTGAAAATGCTTCAAATACAGTGTCTTACTTTTAAAAGGCATTTATTTGTACCTGTTGTCATCCTCACACAATGCACAGCTTCCATATGTGAAGCTCATTTGGCATTGAATAAATTAAGTGCAATAAAAAATATGTTTTTTTTTTTTTTTACATTTTGGGGCTGGGGGTTGAGGACAACGTTAGCATGGTAGCTTCTTGTTCACAGTACCACATATATCCAATTCCTATCAGGATAGTATTGTCCATATAAACACACTTATTAAGCTTTCAAATAAAGCTTAAACAAGTGTTTTTTTAACACAAATAAACATATTCTCTCAAACCTGCCTTCCGATATAAGAATACCAACTCTAAAAACAACCACTAATAACAGACCTGCTGCACTGCACTGTCGACGGTGAAGGCCTTGTAGACACTGGAGCCTTGTGTGCGACTCCCTTTGCTCCAAACAACCACGTTTCCTGCTGCATAGAGCTCCTCTTCCAACTCCACATCGCCCTCTTTGACCGCTGTACAGCCCTTCCTTAGCTGCCACCATTCCTGTCATTTGAGGCAAAACCATTAGGGTGGCTCCAAATTAGAAATACAAACTGCACCACAAGGCACATTAAGTTTTACTTTCATAGGATAGTAAGTATAGCATAGCATGTATCTACTGTGTAGCTTTTAGAAACATAAAAAGATTATCAACTGAATGCAAGTATCATTTCATAACAATGACGCACAAGTAAATGATCAAATTAAATTCCCTGAGCTTTTTTTTTTTTCTTACCCTTATAGACCCCTGAGACCTCTTCATGTTAATTAACTTATTTGTTCCATTTAGACCATTACAATCTCACCCTCTCTCTCTCCTGTAGACTGACTTCCCGCAGGGACCCTACCAGGCCAGCGGCCCCATCTGAAGCCCAGAGCTCGGAGGCAGGTTGGAGCTCTCTGAGCTGCAGGTTGAAGGCATTTGGATGGTTCCTGCAGTGCTCGCGGCCAAATGGGACAAACGACTGCAATTCCCCTGCGGCGATCATCGTGGCTGTATCTTCATACACGACTTCCGACATGAGTTCCAGATTTCAGCATTATTTCTAGAAAGAGTGAGATGATGGTATGAATGGTTTATAATATAATTATAGATGTCCATTGATATTATTTTTATTATGAGAGAGAAGTGAAATGCACAGGAGCTTATATTCCCCAAATCTAGTTATGAGTATACACTGATATATGCACTCAAGGAAGAGAGAAAGAAGTTTGTGGGGAGGACCAACAATCAGAATCACAATCATTTTCACCACTTAGAAATACATGTTAATTTCCAGCAAATTATGAGCAGTTTTGATGTACTTTAACAGTGTTTAGTTTGGGAGACTATCATTTGAATGGTGCCAAAATAATTCAACTTCTACTTTATAAAAGGCATTAAAAAAGTGAATACATAAAAATAGATACAAAAATTAGAGCCTCCTGATAGTATTTTTCTGCTTTGTTGTGTCCATCGAAGATCAGCGTATGATTTTTACGACAAGGTTTCAGATCACTGAACAAATTATTAACCCCAGCAGTTGCATTTGTAGCCTTGCATGCCAATCTGCCAGTCTACCTCACAACACTCCACCTGCTTTTTCTGCACCGTTTCTTCTTTCAACCAACTGTATATACTGTTCATATTCTGTGATTATACATATTTTGTATATATTTTTTATTCTGACTTTTCAGTCTTTTTACCCCTCCCCTGCATGTGTGTGCTAAGTGTACTGCTGACAACAAAAATAAGTTTCCCCACTGAGGGAGAAAATAAAGGATATCTTATCTTATCTTATCTTATCATTTTCCTGACAACAGAACCTGCATCTTTTTAGATCAATATATATCTTGGTTATCATCTGTATTGTTTTTGTGTGGTCTTTTTTTTGTCTTTTTTTGTCTTTTTTTTTGCCGTGGTCTGATGTATTTACATGAAGAATTTTACACCGAAGTATCATTTCCATGTTAGAGTATTCAAATGAGTAACATTTGTCAGAATGAACATACATACACACATATACATATATATATATCTATATCCGGTATTGTGATTGTTAATTCTAACATTTCAGAGCTGGAACAGCTTTCTTTGGCTATACACATGTCACAACCATCAGGTAAACACCCAGCCCTGTCAACATGAGTAAAGTAGACAGCAGCATTTCGCTACTGTTAGGTGTGACAACAGAAAATAAAGTGTGCTGTAACTCAAGGAAGGACGTCAGAAAGTAAGATTCAGTTATACATTAGGTATTAATTAAAACTACAGTTGAGGAAGCAGCTGTCGTCCAAACAAGCTGGCTTTAGAGAAAGTGGAGGATCTCCAGACAAACACATGCAGTTCAGCTCAATCTAAGCGTCCACGTATAACGGTGGTGATTGCTAAATAACGCTGTTAGGTAGCATCATCTCTCTTTTTAATAAACGCCCAAGTTAAACACAATCAAAGGTTCTTAAATACATCATTTCCCACAAATGTGTGTGCTCATGTTGACAGAGACCAAGGTAGCTACATGCTAGCAGGAAGCTCCCAGACTAAAACACTCCTCCCTCAGAGACAACCTGCCTTAAGTGGTGTGAATAAACACACCGACGGCTGTGCCGGCCAGTCCAGCAGAGCCGGGCTGCTGCTGGACTGGGCTGAGCAGGGCTGAGCCCCCACAGCTGTGTACATGTCTATCTCAGCCCAGCAGCACGCCGGCTACCGCTAGCCCCGCTAACCTGTGACAGAGCTGCTCACCTGCTAATAAGAGGAAAGGGCTGGCTCTTGTCGCGGAGTCCTCGTCTGTCCTTTTTAGAAGGCTCGCACAAGCACAACGTGACCACCGGTGTTAACATAAAAGCAAGGCGGTGGTTGGGGTGACAACCTGTGTTACTAAACTACAGGAGGTTTTCAAATGAGCGCGGACATGTTTGCTGTCCCGACAGCCTCTTCCTGCGGGATCAGCCAATCAGAGGCGAGCAGCCCCACCGGGTTGCTGACGTCAGGGCGTGCCCTGCTAGTGCTGCTTCACAACAAACACTTGTTAAGCCTGATTTATGGTTCCGCGTTACACCAACGCAGAGCTACGGCGAAGCCTACGGCGTAGGTTCTGCGTAGGCGCGGAACCATAAATCAGCCTTTAGTGCACGACAGGAACAGCTCAGTGCCTTCACTTGCCATCTGACAAGTACAACACAGTTATTCTAAATATGAATATTAATCAGAGGTGGGTAGAGGAGCCAAAAATTTTACTCAAGTAAGAGTACTGTTACTTCAGAATAATATGACTTAAGTAGAAGTAATAAGTAGTCATCTAAATAATTACTTGAGTAAAAGTAAAAAAGTAGGCTACTTTTATTAAAAAATAAAAAATAGATTAAAATAATCCTAAAGTAAATTCAAGTACTTTAATAAATAATAAAATAAATAAAATAATAAGAGAATAAAATATTAATTAAGCTCAAGTAGCACAAAATTTCAAGCCTTTGTACTTTTCTTTTTTAACCAGAACTAGAACAAGCCCATGGACTATAGAAACTCTGTGTGTGTTTGAGCCTGTGTAAATGTGACAAAACATCAGAGGTGTCCAAAAGTATTCACATTCATTACTCAGGTAAAAGTATAGATAATAGAGTTTAAAAATACTCCTGTAGAAGTTGAAGTATCAACTCAAGTTTTTTACTCAAGTAAAAGTATAAAAGTACTGGTTTCAAAACTACTTAAAGTATAAAAATAAAAGTAATGTTAGGGGGAAAAAAGCCATTAAGGACAAAAGCCATTGAAAATGAATGCATCTTACTATAATGCAAATATATTAAAGAACCATATATGTGTACTATTGAGCATTAACATGTGTTTCAGGGGGCAGGAGATATGATGACTAGTTGCCTATAAGTATTGTAATGGTGCAAAAAGTCAAACTTCAGAGGCATGTTATCATTTATCCTAACCTTTATTGGAATGTACATCCAAGTTTAGTGCAGGAATCTGAGGGAACGGATGTAAGAACAAAACTGGACAAGAACATCTGTGCCACGACCACAACCAAATTTATTCTACCCGGATGGCGCAATTTAACTGGATAGTTTTTTTTTAAAGGCCGAAATGAAATAGAGTACCGAGGCTGTTTTTAAAATGGAAGGAGTAAAAAGTACAGAAAATTGTGTGAAAATGTAAGGAGTAAAAGTAAAAAGTCGTCTGAAAAATAATTACTCCAGTGAAGTATAGATAACCAAACTTTCTACTTCAGTAAGGTAACGAAGTATTTGTACTTCGTTACTTCACACCTCTGCAAAACATGCAAAAACAAAAATTTTTCCCAAAGAATCACTCAGTGATGTCATAAGATTGACGCGTACGCGGATAAAAGGGATACAAGAAAAGTAACAGCTCAACGTAGCCTAATGTAGCGGAGTAAGAGTAGTAGTAGTTTCTTCTTCACAAATCTACTCAAGTAAAAGTAAAAAGTATAGTGATTCAAAACTACTCATAAAAGTACAACATTTCCCAAAACTTACTCAAGTAAATGTAATGAGTAAATGTAACTTGTTACTACCCACCTCTGATATTAAAGGAGCTTGAGGCTCCTTTTAAGAAATGAGACTCTCTAGCACCACCCTTCACCACGACGGCCGTCGGGGGTACTGCAGCCAACAGTGAAGCCGGCACGGGAGAACGGGGAGAACGCGCATGCAGCGTCATGTGACGTCACATCCACAGGACAGTGCGGTAAATTCCGGCCCGGAATTGCAGCACATTTTGCAGCACACAGCCTGTTCAAGGCAACGGAGAGATACGCTAGAGGGGTCATTCTTTTGGGTTTGGAACGCTTCATCTGACATTATTACTAGAAAACTTAAAACGTATACGAATTCTTTTCATAAATCCTGCCTCCATCCTGCCTCATGCTCCTTTAATATATATATATATATATATATATATATATATATATATATATATATATATATATATATATATATATATATATATATATATATATATATATACTATAATAATATATATATTTAAACTAGATGTGTATATGTCTAATAAATATGAAGTGTAAATGAATAATGGTATTGGATGTAATTGCATTGCACAGTAAGTGCATTGCACAGTAAGTGCATTGCACTGGCTCCAACTCATATTCAAATGTATCCACTTTAGTTATCCATCTTAGGTAAAACAATATATGATTCCATATACATCCTCATATTCTCTTAGAAACACTCAGCAACCCTTCTTTTTCGTTCCTTTAACCTTTAAAGAAATTGGCTGATGTGCTTTTAAGTTTAAAGCCCCATCAGACTGGAACAACTTACCCATCAATATAAGAAAACTTAATTCATTACACCTCTTTAAAAACTCACTATATTCCAACCTCAATAAACCATGTAGTTGCCTCTAGTGGTATTGCCTTCTCATTTTTATTTTTATTTATTTATTTTATATATAATGTATCTATTCCTTCATATGTTGTATCATAATGATGATAATAATGACTATTATTAACATTAATATTGTTGTTCTTGTTGCTATTACTGCATTATATGCAGTGTTTACTTGTGCTCTTCGGGTGTGGGTGTTGGGGACTGGTGTGTGGGCGGGCTTGTGTGTGAGAGCCTTATGTATTATGTATGTAACTGTTTTGTATTGTGTTGTATGTTTTTTGTCGGACCCCCTCGAAAACGAGATGATTCATCTCAAGGGGCTATCCATTAATAAATATACTATCTAATGCAGCAGCAAATAAAAAAAGTGTCTCCACTTCAGAGATATTTCAATACACATTTTAAAAAAAATCGCAGAAACATTTTGAAAACAGTCTAGTAATATTTTTAAAACCCTCCAGTGATATTAAACAGTACTGTAGCTGCCCTGTACAGTAAAAGGGGGTAAAAAGACAGGGTGATGAAGGGGTGGGAAATGGCCATGGTGTGAGTGTTAACAGTCAGATGGTTTGGGGAATTAAACCATTGCATACAGACCCAGATTAATTCAGTGTGGTGCCCCAGGGTGACCACACTTGAGGGGGTGCCCCCTCCTCCCACATTTTACAGTAAAAAAAGGGAAATTTACTACAGTTATAAAGACCATTTACATGAACGTATTGCTGAAGTACATGCTCAACACTTACTACAAATAAATGTAAAACAAGCAACGAACTAAGAGTAACACCACAGATAGACATGAGTCGACAAACGCCATACTACACTGGTGCTCCAATCAGAATAAAACTCACATGCCAATGTAACACCACATGTTAACTATGATCATTTCCATCATATATGGCCTGTCTGAGGACTACATGCAAAACTATTACAGCATATGACTAAACAATCAAACAGGCCTACTGAATGAGCTGATGTGAAGGTAGGGAACAGCACATTAATAAAATAGCAATGTGTAGGCTGTTAGATTTAAGGTTGTTAAATTGTTTAGGCACTCACTCAAACGCAATTCTTTTTATTATAATATTATTTTCATGTATTTTTATTATATCATTGGTTACTGCTGTACCTGTTTGCTCCTCTTTCAGCAAATATATAGAGAAAATAACAAAATATGACATATATGGTCCAGTTAGTCATTTGATTTGGTGCCCCCTCATTGGCTGGTGCCCCTGGGCGCTCACCCGGTTCAGTATATGGATAATCCAGCCTAGACTGCATAACCTGGCTGTCCTCGGTTTGGTGCTGCAGAACTTCATTTTCCAGATGGCAGCAGGGAGAACAGCCCATGGTAGGCATGTGTGGATTCTCTGATTATGTGAAAATGGAAGATAAGTCCTGATGAGCTGATCTCCTCTGCTGTCCTGACCATCCTCTGCAGCAACTTCCTAACTGAGGCCCAGAAGCTGCCAAACCAGATGGGGATGCAGCTGTTCAGCTGCATCCCCATCTGGAGGATGCAGTAGAGTAGAGGATGTGGTCAGAATGAGAGGTAATCATGGGCAATGTATACACCTCACCCAGTACTCGAGTTGAGGGGGGTGAGGGGGGATGGCATCCCCCCTGAAATAAAAATGGTCAAAATCATCCCCCCTTTCCATCCCTTATGTCATTTTATCAATGAATGTGCTATTTCAACATTTAGAGTCATTACCAGAAAAATAACTTATCCTTATCCTTTATCCTCTCATTACAAGCAATAAAATCTTGTTCCAAATGCAGATTTTTCTACTTATTTTAAGTGAAAATCTACTTGAAACAGATGAAAATTGTTGTTTTTTCCAGTGATGAGTCTTGTTTAAAGTGTAATGAGATTTTTTTACTAAAATGAGACATTTTAACTAGAAATAAGACAAATATTCTTGTTAAGATTTTGAGTTTTTGCAGTGATTCATTTTACTTATCCTGTGAAGGACAGAGGCATATTGATAAATTCAGAAAAATGTTTTTTATTCTTGTGTTTTGATGTACTTGATGTAAGCCCAGTGGATATTTAAAGCTTACAGAAGGCTGCATTTAACTGCTGCTATGTCATTCCTGCAGTATTTCTGCAGGTGTTTTGGTCAGTGCTATTATTTGTAATATATTAATATTTGTAATCAGCACAAATTATCTGTCCCCATATGATAAAATCCACCATCCCCCCTGATCTTTTTTTACAACTCGAGTCCTGACCTCACCAATGTCAGGAACACTATTACAGAGCTTATGAAACCAGTCAGGTATGGGGCTGTTACTTTGTGCATACACAAGGTATTTTTTCCAAGATGGTTTAATTTGGGTGCAAGAAAAGCCAAAAGTTGAAAGATAGAATAAAATGTCAATTAAGAAGGCATTTAATGGTCAGATTATTTTATTTTGTAGCCACAGAAATAAAAAGAAAGACATTCAATAACCTCAACAAACATTGTTTTAGTCGTTTTGATGAGTCTGTTTGCATAACAAAGCTATGTATGAAAGATCTTACGAATGTCAAGATTACTCCCAAAGCCAAATAGCTGCAAAGCCTTAAAAAGAAAACCTCATCAAAGGCCTTAAAAGAAAACTAATGATATACATCAAAGAATTAGTAGAAAAAGAGTTCCAAAGGCAGTATAAAATGATCAAAAAGACTGTTAAATCTTAATAAGACCATTTAAAGCTCAGGAAGTAAATTTTTAATGCTCTTTAATTCACTTTTTATTGCTCTTGGTTGCGAGTGAACAGTTTAGAATTTTAAATTATGCACAACAAGAGCACAACTGTGTTCTTGTCTTCTATTTAACATTTCAGATTATGATTTACATTGTTTATCTACAGATGAGATTATTCCTCTTTTGAAATCATTCACTGACTTTCCTGTTTCTTGGTTCTTTCCTGTTTCTTGCCATGTTCAAGGCTGGTTTAAATCCTTGCTGGGGCCTTTTTCTGTGTGGGCTTTACTTGTTCTCCCTGTATTCCCAGTCCTCCTGCATCCTCTGACAGTCCAAAAGAACATGCATGCAAGGTGTTTCTAAATTGACCCCAGGACTAGGTGCGAGTGTTTGCAACAGTTTTTCTCTATGTTGCAAAATAACACACGTGATTGACTTTGATCTCTCCAGGATGTACCTCTGCTTTTGCCCTGCTGATGGCTGGGAATGGCTCAAGAAAACTCCCATGAACCTGAAAACGACTACAGCAGTTGATGTCAACTTAGTTGATGAGGATCCACATCAAATTGTGAATCATATTCCTCTAAAAATAGTATCATCATCCCCCAAAAGTTGTAACATTACAGTTTTTCTCAATCACTTTGGTACATTTTTCCAATCATTCTTGCAATTTGCAGAAGATCAAGTGCATTTCTCAAAACAGTTTGAACAAATAGCAAAACACTGTGGATCACCTGCAAAAGCCAGTCTCTTGCTCAAAATCCTTAGTCCATCCCTCAAAAGCAAGTTTTTGTGTCAATATACTTGTCAGTGCCATCAGAATGTTTAATCATTGTGTCATTGTGTACAGATAAGACAGTCAAATTCATTAGTCATGTTGGCAATTGAAGGCACTTTGAAGAGACATGTTGATGTAAAATGTGGTTTAGGTGTGATGACAAGTGTTGTACATTTGACCTCATATAATGTATATGTGTAAGATTGATTGGAAAAGACAAGATTCACATTTACAGAATGACTTCTTTATTGGCAAACATTGACATTGCAGTCCGTAAAGAAAAAAAAAGACAGCACTGCACATAACAAAGGTGAAATACAATACGTAAGTGTAAACATAGGTCAAAAATATAAACATAGGTCATAGGTAAACAAAAAAATATGAACAACTCCCCAAATTCTAATCTCAATCCTGATCTTCAGCTTCTTCCCGTTCCTGTCTGTTAGGCCACAAATTCTCATCCACGTCACACCTGATGTCCTCCCGTGCAAGGCAGCGTGGATAGTATCTTCTTGCATGCCTTATCCATGCTCTGCAGGAATCTGCAGTAATGTCTTGGCATGCTGCATCCATTGCAGCAAGAAGGGTAACTTGTGTGTGTGGCTCTCGGTCATACACCTTCCACCTCCAGGCTGAGAAAAATTCCTCAATGGGGTTGAGGAATGGGGAGTATGGTGGTAAGAACTCCATCACCATTCTGTTATGGTTTGCGTACCACTGCCTTACTAGGTTTGACTTGTGGAAGCTTACATTGTCCCATATTATGGCATATTTGGGCTGGGCCATATTCTCGGCTGGGCCACCTAGGATATGATCCCTGTACAAAGTGTCTAGGAATGCTATTAGACGTTCAGAGTTGTATGGACCCATCAGTGGAATGTGTGTCAGCACACCGTTATCTGATATTGCGGCACACATAGTTATGTTGCCACCCCTTTGGCCTGGCACATCAATGGTGGCTCGATGTCCAATAAGGTTTCGACCCCGTCTTCTGCGCTTTGTCAGATTGAAGCCTCTGTCCACCTCTTCTGCCTCTTCCTCTTCCTACTCCTCCACCACGCAGCCTCACCCCTCTTCCTCTCCTTCTTCTTGGCTGTTGTCCTTCCATTGTCAGACATTGTAACTTTCTATTGTGCTCTGGTTACCTATATACTCCCCAGTAGATTGTTCATGAGATGCTCCCTTGAGCTCATTCAGAAAACTGTCGATCATTGGTTGATCAACTCTTTTCATTAGAGAAAGTCTAGATTCACCTGGGAGGAATTTACCAATTTAGATCATATTTACAGACAAATGTCTTATGGAAATGTATATATGCTTGACATGTTATGATGGCTTGGTAAATCATTTTGCATGTGAAGACTTATATGATGAACTATAGCCTAAATGTTTTGGGGAAAGAGACTATTTGATAAATTCCTATAACAAAGCATTTTGATTAGCATGACAAAAGCAATTGATAATGTACGAAAAAACTGAGAATTGTACACAATCATTTGCATGGATGGACAAAAGCATTTGCAATTTGTTCGATGCAATGAGAAACTGCCTTTTTCATCTGCACAAATGGCATGATGATGTGAAAACTGAACAAGAACTTTTGAGAATTTCAATTCTGATGTGAGAAATGTACCAAACCAATTGAGAAAAACTGTAATACAAGCAGACCAGCCTGTGCGAATTTAATATGAATTTTAGATTTCTGTGCTTAAAAAAAACAAAAGACTTCTACAAATTATTTTAATTCATTCTCCTAAATTAACTGCATTAAAATGAAATGAAGTCAGATTAAATCGGTGTAAATCAATTGACACTCTACAGAAAGTTTGGATGGGTAGACTGCAAACATTTCAGACATATAATTTAACCTAACTTTTATATTTAAGTAAATGAATGTGAACAATATTAAAACATGTTTCAGGAAGAGTGACTGCCTCACCAATTAAAAATAAATAAGCTGATATTTAAATGGGGAAGTAGTGAGTAATTGCAAGAATCTATTTGGAGTCATGCTGTGATGGAGACCTTAACAACAGTTCTTTAACTGTTTCCAGTCTGTTTTTTTGTTGTTGCTGTTTTCTTGAAATAATCGGACAAAATAACACCACAAATGTTTCATTTCTTCATATCATCCGTGAATGTAAAATGGTATAAATGCCATGAGAAGGAATGGCAACATTACAAAATGGTGAAACTTTCTCCTGTCCAACTTTATTTGAAATGTATTTCATTATTCTTTTTTTTTTTTTTTACATAAATAAATGTTTATGTGAAATATATCATATGAAATATCTGTTTCTGACTGTTAAAGAAAAACCTATGAATCCATGTTTTGCTTTTGTTTTGTTTTTTCCCCATTGTCCCAAACTGTTCTGATTTGTGGTTGTATTTCCATTCATTTAACTCGATCTGATTATCAAATTAATCTGATAAGCATATTTATCCTCTCTAATGAAGTGGTTCAAAATATAATCAAGCTGTATCTCTAATGTTCGCTGCAGTGTGAAGCATCATGCTGCAGACAGGCAGGATGCGTTATCATGAAATCAAATCAGCAGAATGAAAAATTAGATTGTTGCAGGAGATCAGGAGACTGGTGGCTTTGGTTCTCACGGATGTGATGAATGTCACACAACAACAAGGTATTATCTGACTGAGTTAAGTCTCCCAGACAATATCAGTAAGCTCTCTGAGGTGTATCTGTCAGGGAGAGGAAGAGAGAAAGAGAGGGAATGCTTCATTTATTATTATCGAAATGCCAGAAAGACGAACAACAAGAAAATAGGAAAGAAAAAATGTGTTTAGAAATTAAGAGTTATATGAGAATTCTGGAAAAAAATGTTGTAACCTATAAAGCACATTATTTGATAGTTGTAAATAAGCAGGTGATGAAACAAATGCTTGATTTCTATTCATTTTGTGTTCTCAGCATATAAAAAACGTTTCCCCTCATATTTGGTTGGATGTGTGACAACTAAAGGAGGAAGGGGTATAGAACATGCTCTGAGATTTGTCCCTGAGATTTGTAAACATGAGATTTGTTTAGTTTAATGTAAATTTAATATAATGCAAACTTCAGAAATGTTACCAAAACAAAATAATTATTTTATAAGACCATATCCTACATTATTATGTCAGGTTTCCACTTTAACAGTATTGTAACTCAACAACATCCATAGCATTGTATTCATTTAGCAGCACTATGCTGGCTGTTTGTAATGAGGTCATTCTGCCATAACAGGTGCTCAGATTTTAATACTGCAGGGCTGCGAAAGCATCCATGAGCAACGCTGACGCACTGAAGTCAGCTGGGGCGGGTCAATGATAGCGCTGTACCCTTTTGGTAGAGTTTATTCTTCTGGGGAAATGGCTTAATGCTCAAAGGATGAATTGTTGAAAATTGCGCCTGTAATTGTGCACATATACTATTCAGTGAAAAATTAAACTTAAAGACAACAGTTACACCTACATACAGTTGCCTGTGTGAAGCTTGTAATATTCAGCTTTTCTTGACATCAAAGACTGTGATTTAGAGTCATTTAAAAGCCAGTCTATAGACGGTATATCACTATTTGAGTGCAATGTATTTAAAAATGTTGTGAAAAAATCCACCTTGAATGTTAATTATTGAGATGACTATAAATTAGTAGTGCATGTTTACACATACTAAAATAATACACTGTTTTAGGAATAAACAAAACATTTAAGAGAAAAAGGAATAAGTAGGTTGACTGCAGGAAAGTGTAATATGTGGTAAATGCTGATGATCAGCGTTAAACAAAACTTCAACTTCACAAAGCTGAGATCATATACACACCTTACTGGTTCAGAAAGCTACTAAACTTTATTAAATGTTAATATTCTCTGTTCCTGCAATCCATATTTTAAAACTGCCTTTTCCTCAAAAGTCCTGTAATGTAAGATGAAAAAGTTCTCTCGCAGCACATTTTGACATGTCACAGCTGAACGGCTCAGCGACAGCTAATGACGATGGCTTTCTACCATTTCTCAGGTGTGCCGGTGACCCAGCATCCACAATAGCAGGGCCGCTCCTAAAAGGAATGCAGCCATTACAATGTTATTACTTGCCCCCTTTTTGGTAAAAAGTCTGAAAGAATGACGACTTTACTCTGGCTAGGCACCATTACACACGACTTCACACGACTTCACGGAGAGTCAGGTGGTTTATCACACATGCACGACAGTGAGAAGCATGAAAATCCTATGTGGTATGTATCTTTTTCTGCATTACAGTAATAAACAAAAACAATGTGCTGAAGCTGATGACACAGTGATAGTTGTAATTTCTCTTGGTTTTTATTGAAAACAGCCATTAGACATTCAACACCTGGCCACGGTTCCTTCGACAGCAACAGCTGCATCACCCAGCTTCTACTGAGTTTACCCAGATATCATCCTGTAGGATAGTTTGGTGAATTTGAATTGATTCATTTTCTTCCATTTCCTCTGTGGTGTTCTTCCATAGACACCGTGTCTTTTCAATGACTAATGTCTTGTAAGGAAATGTTAGATGTCTAGCTTTACTTAGAACAACCACAGTACTAAACGGGCTCAATTTATATACAAAAGGTGCATCCTCAACCTGCTTGTCTACCTTTGCAAATGGCACATGTTCAAAGAGAGAGAGAGTCACGTTTTATAACCTAAAAACCATAGATAGATAGATAGATAGATAGATAGATAGATAGATAGATAGATAGATAGATAGATAGATAGATAGATAGATAGATAGATAGATAGATAGATAGATAGATAGATAGATAGATAGATAGATAGATAGATAGATAGATAGATAGATAGATAGATAGATAGATAGATAGATAGATAGATAGATAGATAGATAGATAGATAGATAGATAGATAGATAGATAGATAGATAGATAGATGACAGTGTAATCTGATTGGTCCCCATGAGAGCCAGACCCCAGTGCCTCCTCAGTAGGTTTTTGCTGGATAATTACAGCTGATGCTGGAAATGCGAGTGTGTGCGTGTACAAGTGTGTGTTGAACCAATTAAAGTCTCTTGCTGTACGTAATGTCTGCCATGGGGCTGAATTCAACCCAAATGTATTTATGTATTTAGTTAATTTAGTTAATTTAGGATGCAACGAAGAGCTCTGGTGGTCTAATTGATGTGTACAGCAGGCAAACACGCTAAAAACAAGGCGTCCATTAAAGGAACCTCCAGGGAGCTGAGCTCTGATGAGTATGTGGAGTGTGTCGCTCCATGTATGTGTGAGAAAGGAAGAAGTGGAATACAGGAGAAAAGGCTGGGCCTCTCTTCGTGAGCATAGCCACAGTGCTGAAATGCAGATACATTTACAAAGACATGCTGTGGCACGGATGCATGTGTTTTACATTACTATTGTTCATTATGAGGTACAAACACAGCATGCTCTCTCTTTCAAAAGAGAAATATGAAAAAGAAAGGACCACAATCAAGAAAAAATAATAAAACACGATGGCGGTGGTGTAGAAAATACTGACTGATCACCAGTTACCAGTGGATCATAGTCCAGGTTTCAATTGAGCATGCAGTAGTGGAACAATATTGAACACATTTATTAAAGCACAGTTTAGTGATAATTGTGCTTTTTCCTTTCCTGCATTTAAAATGTTGTACTCCACAGTATTCCAGGGGGAAATATTGTACTTCTAACAACTTTTTGATCTCACGCCGAGTCATGGCCAAAGTTGTGCACAGTATTGAAGTTGTATCCATGACAATATTTTTCTCTTACTTTATTATTTTATATATTTTTTACTTATTTATTATATTTTTTTCTATTTTTATTTCTAATTATTGTTATTTCACTGCTCAGTGGTGATGTTTTTACCAGGTTAAATTCCTGTGTACATTGTACATTTGGTGAAATAAAGTGATTTCTGAGTTCTGATCAAGTGTAACCATAAGTCAATTATCCCACTCACACACTTTTAATGAGTTCTTTTTCATGGTCACAGGTTCATAACTTGTAAAAGCCTCTCAAGAATCAACTGGTGACACGTAGGTTTGGACAGCATACATAAAAGATTTCAGAACAATACTGAACTGCATGAGCCATCACTGTGTCCATGTGCAACATCTGCAGCTGCAGAGCTGTCAGATACATTCATTAATGACGAAGAGAAAAAAATTGACATAGGGTTACGAAACAGGCTTTAACCAAGAAATTGCACAAACATGAGCTGACTCCTCCAAAATTCTGCAACACATGTTTTTAAATGTCAGTGTCTCTTCAACTACAAAGTTCATCCTTGACCATGCGAAAGAGCGTTGTCAGAACAATCTCATCTCACGGTCCTTTATGAAGCAGCTCTGGGGAAAATAATGATGTAAATTCTGAACTGGAGATGCCAGAAGGAATTAATGAAATCCCTTCTGGCAACAAATAAAACTTTCACAGAAGTGTACTTTGTGAGAAATTAATTTGCAATATCCATATACTATCAGTGTTTTAAGCATGGATCCAAACTAATATATTTAAAAACCAAAGTCAAGCAATAAAATGTAGACATTGATCAAAGAAATAAAGTCCCCTGCCAGGAGACTGCAGATGTGAATTAGCCTTAGGCTAACTCCCAAACATTTATGTCTGAAAGTGTACATGGTCCCTTATTGATAAATACAATTGAAAATGTAAAAAAGTCAAACAGCTCATATCTTCTGAGAGGTAAGGGTGCTGTTCACTACACTTATGAAACTTTTAATTAACAAACAAATGTGTAATAAACTTCTAAATGAAGCTTGTTACTTACATTTCCTTTACTTATACTCAAATTGTATTAGAACCTGTTTTCTGAGACTTTACATTGTTTACTTCATACAACAGAACACTACTGGCAGATCGAACACAGAGATCTGTAATTGGGCCCCTTTTCTATCAGCTGTGACTAGTCCTTGAATTTCTTTTTCTTTTTTGCAACAACATTGGTCCTGCACTGAAATATTTCCTGAACCTTTCAAAGTCATTTGTTGGCAAACATCTCTGATTGTATTCTTTTCAGCCTATACCAAAGTCTTAAAGTTGTAAACTTTAGATCTATTGTTTTGTATTTCGTGCTTACAAAGAAAAAACAAATGTCATGTCTTGCGAATTCGGTCATGCAGTTTATCAGTAAAGAGAGGTGAGCAGCACACAGTTTGTGTCACATGATTTGCATCAGAGGAATAATGCTTCTCATTTCCCGCATTTCATCCGGCTCTGTTGACCAGCTGTCTCCGTGTTCAGCTCTGAATGCATCCTGTGTCGTTCTGCAGGAAACCAGGTTGAACCACCAGGGGAGTTTTGCTATAATTTACCAGAAGACTCTCCTCTGGTAGCCAATGGTAATCCATCACCATTCCTTCAGGGTCCACGTTGAGCCAGGAAGAGTCATACCACACGGGAAAAGAAAATCAGTTTGACACAGGCATCTATCACAGCATTACTGATGACTGTAACAGTCTTTCATTTGTCTGTGGAGGGATTTACTCATAGGGTAACAAACACTGTCACACATCCAGCCAGTCTTTCCTCAGTATTACGATTTGAAAAAAACGTTTTTCAGTTAACTTTTCCGAGCATGATGACCTTCAAGAAAGTCAATGTTACAAGAGATACAAGACTTTGGAACAATATCCATTCTTGTCTTTGGACAACTTTGATTTAATGGTGTTATCCACTTCAAATGTTATTTTTCTTATAATGTGTCATTAATAATCATAATTATTATTATTCTAAAAAAATGAAAATAATAATACAATCTAATATTTCTAATTGCTTTGCATTTCAAGGTTTGCACATCTTTTACTGCTAAACTGTGCACAATAAAATGGATATTGATCCAGATTACTTACTGAAATCTGTCATAACATTCATCTTTCAGGTTGAATGAATTTTGATATTGTTTATCTTCCGGCTTATCTTCTGTCTTTCTGTGTTTAACTATTTTTATCTGTGTCTCCTCAAACTACAGCATGTGTCCCTTTAAATCTGTCTTACATGTCTTAAATCTGCCTATCCATCAGCTGAACAGATTCCAGATGTTTCTACCAAAACAGCATCTAAAATGAGGAATGTCAGCACTGAAACGATGACTGACGACACTCTCAGCTACAGGCAACTTCAGACAGTCCAGGCCAAACTGGAGGTGTCCTAAGGTCATAAATATGTAAAATTCTGCAGCCCCTGCAGAGGCCAGTGGATGAGGATGCATTATGACCTCTGCCGTAATGGGATGGTATTAGTGAGGGTTGTCAATCATGGTGAATGCACTTCAAGAAATATCTAAGTGAAGATTTCTATTTAAGTGAGGCATTTTTTATTATATCATTTTCTGTAATTTTGTTTTCCTCCAATTAAATATGTGCCCTAGATTAGAGACACATTTTTTATTAATTAGTAATTAGATAATAATGTTAATCCTATTTAACTGATGGTATGTTTTCAGAAGAGAATAATATTTTTGAATAGTTATAGTTTACAGTCTCCATCCCCTCTGAACCAATGATTTTCACCATGGCCATAATACAGTATATGTTATATATTTCTTTTGCCCAAACGGCCAAATACTCAGGTGAAGTGCGTTCATACTTGGTCAAAAAAGCAATTGTGATTGGAAAAAAACTTTACTCTGACTTCCACATAAGCATGCATGTCATGTACAAAAAACAAAACAAAACAAAACAAAACATGGATAGACTTTTATTGTAGCATATTTATTTAAAATTTTACTTTACTCATGTATTTTCCTCTTCGACTTTCCTCATTTCTTTGAATCATCACTTTTGTCCCTGCCTTGGTTAGTGCCTCTGATGCAGTTCCTCTCACACACTCTGTCTAGCATCATCTGGATATGTCTTATCTCAGCCTCCTTATTCCACCTCTCCACTTGCCACTTACACTCGGAAAAAGACAGAGATGAGCCAGAGTGACGGAGAGACCCCAGCGAGTCCCGTCAGGCAGCCAGCCGTAATCTGCCATCAGAGTCGTCACTCTGTGGTTTGCTAATTGGATAAAGTGGTGCAGAGGAGGCATTCGGCAAGCCGGGGGATTCCCCTCATCACACTGGCTGGTGGGAGAATCGTGATGCAGAATCCATCATTACAAAGACATCCACTGTCAGGATGTGAACCTGGATTCTCATGATCCTCAGCACACATTTGTTTCTTCTTACACAGTCTTTTAAAAAGTCTTTAATTGCTGTAATATATTTAGTACTTACCAGTAATGACCAAATGACTACTTAGCAGTACTTACGTTACTGATAAGTCATTAACTAGCAGTAATGACTCTATCACTGACTTACTCACATCTTTTACCATCACCATCTTAGCGCTCTCATGTTGCATAGTCTGTTTGTTTTATCTACCTTAAAGGTATTGTGACATCATTTTTAACATGCTTTTAACACTATTAAAAGTCTTGGCCAACATCCCTTAAATGTGTCTAAAAGAGTGTAACATGAAAAACTTCACTCTAGTACTCCATTCTGTCCTTTTTATGACAGTGTTTTTTTGCGCCGTGAAAAACGGGTCCTTTTCCCCCTTTCCTGTCAATCATTGCGCCGCTCCTCCTCCAAACCTCCTCCAACCAACCGCTACACACTTCTGCCAGCGTCTCCACACACACGCTCGCACACCAAACCACAAACACCGACACACAGCCCAGACAGGGCGACTACAGCCCGGGGATGAAGTCCAACCGGGACCAGAGGACCGGGACCGCAGCTCCCCGCGAGCAATACACTCACAGCGGCGTCGGAGAGTTAAGCCGGGAGCGACAGGCGAAGCATGCACGGAAAAGCAGCAGGGCGAAGCAGACAGTCCACAGCAAACAATCACAAAAATAAAGGCATGTAAATAAAGTGTCCCCTTATCTTAAGTCCAGTCAGTGGCCGCGGGTCTTCTTAGCAGTTTTCCTCCGGTGATTAGAACAAAAGAGGCTCTAAACAGCTCAGTGTTAAGCCTGATTTATGGTTCCGCGTTAAATCGACGCAGAGCCTACGCCGTAGGGTTCAGCGTACGGTGCGCGTCGCCGCGTAACCCTACGCCGTAGGCACTGCGTCGGTGTAACGCGGAACCATAAATCAGCCTTTATGGTGCGCTGGAGAAGAGAGGAGGCAGGGAGCTGGGTGGAGGGGGCGGTGATTTAGCGGATCGTTACGTAACGATCCGCCACCAAACCAGGTGCGCCGTTTTTGCACAGTTATGCGGAAAATCCCAGAAAGCACACAATACACTGAATGTTAAAAGTTTGTTGTTTTTTGGGTGTAATTGATGTCAAGACACCCAACAAAACACAAAATATCAAGAAAAATGTGTTTTTCATGTCACAATACCTTTAAGCTTACCTGTCTACCTGCCCAGTTTGCACATAAGAATCCTCCATAAAGCACATTCTGATCTTATGTTGGAGTTTTTGGTCTTGACAAAGACATACAATGTTAACATTAAGGTAATATAAGCCAAGTAGCAGAAGTATTTCAAGTAGTGGCAATTTTTGATAATGACTTAGAGAAAGTCATCCATGCCCCTTCAGATCCCTGCTTCCATGGACAGACTATTAGACAAACACATGTGTCTCTTGTATACATCCATATCCATAAAACGCATAACTACAAAGGAGACACAAGTATACCAGCTACACAACACAAAGAAGTTAAAATGATGTCCGCTATTCCCATCATTTAGAATGATTTTCACTGCAAAGTATTGAGTTTAGCGCCTGATGGATTGGTAACCTGGGCAGTGTCAGTGGTTGACATTTCCCCTAGTTTGTGTTTCTGTTTTGCCACGCCTGTCTTCCATCTGGCCTGATTGTTCACACCTGTGTCTCGTTACCCCCTTGTGTATATCTGGTCTTGTCTTTCCCTTGCTCCTTGTGGTTCCGTACTGTTTCCTTCCTCCATGTGTCCTGCCAAGTTTTTGGTTTTTGATCCAGTGTTTTTTTGTTAATCCTGCTCTGTAGCGTTTTTGGTTCTTGCCTTTTTTTTTTAAATAAACCTTTTTGCTTAACTCCTGCCTCTCGCTCTCCTGCATCTGGGTCCTCATCCAACCACTCCGTGACAGGCAGGGTGTAGCTTGCCATACTCTCAAGTCCACCCCAACCCTCTATTCATAATAAAGTAGCCATGGAAATATTTACTATAAAGCATCATTTTAACAGAATATATCAAATAGGTGAAACACATCTGGTGTCAAAAAAAACTTTAACCACTCAGAAAATCAGAAGTTACAGAGTACATATGATGGATAGAAAGTAACCCTGTAATCTTTTATTAAGTTTATTATCTTTGATCAACAGTTTGTGATGCTCATTATATCTGTTATATACGTGGAAAAGTGGATTTTGTTTATCAGGGCCATCCAGAGCCACAAGTGACCTGGCTGACCATGACTAACATTGCTATGACTCACAATTGTGACAAGAGTATGTGAGGAACACAAACAACAACAAAAAGCTAAATATGAACACATCAGGGAGGGTTTTTTCCTTTTTTTATATGTTAATGCCATGGATGGAAACATGCCTATATTCACCATGAATCCTTTTTGTTTTTTAATTTGAGTTATTTATATTTCACACTCAAAATATTTTGGCACATAATTCTCTAATAATTCTGCTGTATACACATACATACGGTAAATTCATCGAAGACGGACAATACCTACTTTCCTTTTATTAAACATTCATAGTTCAGGTTGAACAAGTTTAGATTTAACTGTTTGTTCAGCAACAAATGTAATCTATATAGAGGCAATTAGTCTTCATAACCGCCTAATCTTGAATCAAATTACAGCCAACTACTTTTACTGGCATAAAGCTTGTAGGGAGACAGTACTCCGGAGCAAGAGTTGTATCTAATATTTATTCAATCTATGGTATTCAGCAGGCATGATGGACATGTTACTGTTTGCCTATAAGGAGTGCAGGGGGCAGAGGGGACTTCAGTGAGCTAGTTGTACAGTTATAGTAAGACTGAAATTATAAGAACTTGGAATAATGTTTGCTGCTATCCGTTTTAGTAACTGGTGTCATATCCAAAGACATGGTGCTAGAAATAACTTCAATGCATGACCTCTGTGATGGTTCACCCCAGATGCCCCCAAGCCCAGAAATGTGGATGCAGCCTCTAAACAACTTGAACAAAGGACATCTTTTTTGACCGGTAAGTTTTAAAGCACATCATCAGGTTGTCCTTTAGGCCTGGCGGTTCAGTCACTTTTATAACACCTTGCGAGAATTTTACTCTTGTTTGGTTTCTTTCTTGGTCACTCGTTTGTAGATTCTTTCTCTTGCTAATTGCCTCTCTCATCTTTTCCACTGAATCTCTGTGAGACGATTTCATAGTTACTGACATGCAGCATATAGTGCAACTCGTCACACGACACAACTGAGATACGAGTCATGAGCTCTTTACACTGTATATCAGAGAATAGATTTTAAAATAATTCTATTAGTTTATAAATCACTGAATGGTTTAGGACCCAAATACATCAGAGACTTGTTGCTGCCATATAAACCATCCAGACCTCTCAGGTCTTCTGGTTCAGGTCCAGTCTGTGTCCCCAGAATCAGAACCAAACAAGGAGAAGCAGCATCCAGCTTCTATGCTCCAAAGATCTGGATCAAACGTCCAAAAAACTGCAGGAATGCTGAAACCCTCAGTTCCATTAAATCAAGGTTAAAATCTCATTTATTTACAGCTGCCTTTGACAAAATTATTTAAACCCTTCTGAATTTAAATCTAAACAATGTTAATTTCAGTATTAAATTGTAACTCTAGCTTTAACTCTAGTCTCACTTTTCTTTATTCTACAACTGCACTTATCTTCACTTTTCATAGTTTATTATGTAAAGCACCTTGCAATGCGATGTTGCTGAAATATGCTTTATTTAATCTTGCCTTGCCTTATTTTTTTAGATTTTACAAATTGACCCAACGTTTTTGTATTTGAAACTGTACAACAGTAATAGCTGCTTCAGTGGAAGCAAAAGATCCCAGTGGTCATCACTGGTAGGGTAAATAAAGCACCAATGAAGAGTCCAGAGTCCTCTGTGTCATTCTGAATACAGGCGGCCTGATTCTCGCCTATAGGAACGTTTTCCTCTGTACATTCCATCAACATCAACATAATACTACTGATATTTCCTCCATCAGCATCCTCTTCCTGCAGGGATCTGTCCTCAGTCACTGCTGTCAATTAGACCAGTTCCTTCTCCCATGGACTTTTGCGTAATCTATTTTTTCGCCGGACTGATCACATTAAAGTTCACGTAGTGCCATCATGGCTAAGAAGAAGGAGGATGAGTTGGGGGTCATCTGCTGACTGAGAGGAGATATAAAAGACCGGAGAAGGTCAGAGACGCTGCCATCATGATGCAGAAGGAAACACAATTTGTGATTATCATCAAAGGCACAATTTCAAAAGCAAGCAGAAATAATTCTGTTTTTTTTGTTTGTTTGTTTGTTTTGTTTTGTTTTCTTAGGAGGTTCTTGATTCACATATTTCCTTAAGATACTATTGCATACCTTTTACTTAATCTGTATTGTATTTTCAAAAACTGTTTATTTTATTTATTTATATCATTATTTTTGTCTCAGTTGATTCATTAAATTCAAGGCGGCTAACAAGCACAAAGATTTGTCCTATATTGCTAACATATTATCATATTGTCCCTTTCCATTTGTCATTAAATATATTTTTTAAATATTCAGAACTTTGTATTTTAGTCAATCAATTACCACATTAGTTTAAATAAATTCAGACATCTGAGCCCAATTCTTTTATAATTAAAATTGGCTTAATATTCATATTATCAAATTTATCAAAATTATCCAATTTCTTTTCTTTTTTAAAACAATTGGTGGATACTTGACTAAATTTTGTTCATTTTTTTAATATTTTGATGTATTTTTCTGCCCCCAACAAAATTTAATATAAATGTCCCTTTTAGCATAAATGTATGCAAACAGGTATTGATTTTGCAAACATTTAATGACACAGGTTCTCTTTCGTAGGTCATTTGTGCAATAATGTGGACATCTGTGCAATAAGTTCAGTCGGGCTCTGTGCAATAATTTTTTCTTCTACTCAGGGGAATTGTGTAATGGGTTTTCTGGGAACTGGGAGTGGGAACTGATGTGGGTTAACTATAGTGTGGTTTGATTGTATGTGTGGGTAAAGACTTCGGGGTTGTGTTTCTATGTTTGTTGGAGTGTGATTGTCGCCTGTGCCTCTCGTGTCCAAGACAAATTTATCCTAAGGGAGACAATAAAGATTTATCTTATCTTATCCTATCTTATTTCTCTTTTTTGCACCCAACATGTTGGTTGTTTTTATTTTACTTTTAAACTATTGTGGGGTCGAGGATAACAGAAAAGCCCTGCAGAAAGGTCTTTTTTTTATTTGCAACATGTAACATTCTTTACAAGTAATTGTGCACATGTTACATTACATACAGTAACAATAATAAAACAGAACATCTGAGGTACATCTTAACTGACACTAACAACTTGATTTCTGGGAAGAAGATGGTGTTTGCACGGATCATGCTGTTTAGTACCAGGCAACAATGCTGTAAACACACAATGAACATAACCGGGGTTGAGAGCATTTTAAACAACATCTGCTGCAAACACCAGTAACATTAACGTTCATCTGTTGCAGTCTTTCCGTGTGTTAATGTCAGACTCTCACTCTGTTTAAGCTCATTTTTGTTTGTCTGAACTAATTCAAAATGCTTCATATTTGGTGCTGGGAAGAAATTGAGAATAGCCAAAGTCTAAGTTAACAATGCATGGATGAAAACACTTACAGTATATTTTGGACCATGATATCAAAACACTGAGTTAAAAGATGTTAAAATGATAATATTGTTGAAGGTATCTTTCATTTCATTTATTGTGTAGCTTGGTGATCCACTGATATGAAAGTGATGCTGGGGGGTTTGTTTACTTGACATTTGTTCATTTGAAATTGTTCAATTAAGTGGAAAATATATACAAAGTGGTAAACAAAAAGGGGCGCATCAGCCTATGGAGATGATGTTTGCCTCCATTTCAGTCGTTTTGCCTTTTACGTTTTACCTGTTTCTGTTGGTTTATATTTGTATATTTTTAAATTGATTTACAATCCTGTTTCCAAAAAAGTAGGAAACAAACATGTGGGAACAAGACAATATCTCATGTACACGCATAGAATTTTCTTCAAATACAGACTGTTTTTGAACATTTTTGACGGAAGCACGGCTTATTTCCTATTTATTTCTATGACTTCAGTTACTCTCCTGTTCATACTCCTTTGTCATTTTTTTATTTACCTCTTTATTATTTTCATTGTATAACAACTGTTTTCAGTATGTGTCATGATACGGATAGCAGACCCAACTCTTTGAAAGCATGCTGCTTTAATACATGCAGGCTGTGCAGCGTTGTCTTTTGAAATGAGAAGGGAAATTCTTTGAAAGGGATGCCATTTGGATGGCAGCATATGGCTCTCCTACACTCATCTATATTGTTCAGCTTTAATTATGCCTTTACGTATTTGCAGGTTACTGATGATGAGCGCTAATGCACCCCAACACCATCTGCTGGCTTTATAACTGTGTGCTGTTAACAAGCAGTATGGTCGCTCGCTGCTTTAACCTGGAGAACAGGGCATGTGTGTCTTACTCAAAGATGAGAGTTTAGCCCTCTTTTAAAGCTTGTAGTCACAAATATGCGGAGGAAAACAAGAACCACATTTTTCAGTGTTAATATCACGTGTATTAAAATTTTAGGTCTCATAATTCATACAGATTAGGTTTACAGTGAATTAGGCAGTGCCTCCTCTTGTTGTATGTTTTATTACACATTTTTCTTTGTCTCTCTGGTCCATGACAAGATCATAATTTCTTCCTGTATCTTCCATGTCCAGTTCAATCAGCTTAATGGTTCACACCCATTTGGACGGACGGATGGATGGATTGTGGGACGTACAGATGAGGCATCAACTGACGTCACAGCTATTTCCCTGTGCTGTTCTAGCAAAACAAATCATACTCATGGTGGCGACACTGCGGGTGAATTCAGATCCACTTCAGTCCTGGTGGTGTTGTCTTGTAAGAGTCTAATACAGTCTGACACTAAAATTAACCCAATGTCTGGTTTGGATAAAGTTGTTTTTTTTTATTAGAGAATTAATTATTTATTTTTTAATAGAATTTTATTTATTATGGTGACATAAAAGATTGGCAAACTCAGTGATTACACTGTGTTTATGAACAAATAGTTAAAATAAAAGAAAAAGATTCTGCTGAAATGTTTGTGAAATTATGATATTTGGGTTATGACCAGGGAAAAAAGACAAGGCAAAGAAAAATATCCTCATATCTTCTATATTATATCATGAATGTTACACATGGTCATAATACAATTGTAATAAAGAGTAATAAAGTGTGAAACATGTGGACAACCTAGTCAATGTGTGGATGAGGTCCTGTCCTGTTGGCAGATTTGATAGTTCTGGTTTGATCAGGTAATTTTTAAAATGCTGGTTAGGACTGAGTAATATGGCTGAAGTTTTCTTTTTGTAACATAAAAAAACATTATATACTGCTGCCCATAAATTTGGAATATCTTTTTTTTCAGAAACATTTTTTAATTCCTCTTATTAATTACAAGTCCTGGAGAGAAAAAATCATGTTAAGAGATTTTTTTTTTAAGTCTGATTCCATCTTTATTGTATTTAGTTATTCCAAACTGATACGTATTGGTACTTCTGTACATTAACAAAATCTGTTACAAAAATAACTTTGCTTTTAAACCTATATTGATCATAGGTGGGTAATCCTTTAACAGCACTGTTGTGATAAGTTACATTTCACTGGTAAATCTTCTCTGATGACAATGTATCTTTTTGACTTTGAACTTATTTAATGACTTGAGAGTTGAACTATAAGAAACACCTTTTTGTGTTTACAGCTGGATTTTCTGTCTGTTCCCAGACATGCACAAAAGATTTATTATCCATGAATCTCAACATATGTATGTTTGTTGGTAAATCAAAGATTAGGTCAAAAAAGTTTCCAACTCTGTGACTGTAAGACTTATCCAGGACTATAGTGATAATATGTTACTCTAAAAATGTGAGGATCAAAATATTGTTCTTTAACCCCGTCTTTGCAGCTTTTATGTGCTGTTTGGGCTGCCATTTACCAATTTAATACTCAGCAAATGCACTATTTAGACATAATTTCAGGATTAAAACTAAAAATTACCATAAAGTAACCATTAGGCTAATACAATTATATGCTCAAATGTATTTAAAACACAGCAATGTTGCTCATCTTAAAGCTTAAAACTTTGTTTGTTGTCTTCCAAGAACTGAATTTAGTATCAAATCTTTGGATTTGACTCCTCTTCTTCTGCTTTTTATTTCTCTTTGCCTGCAGAAAACTGCTTGAAACCAATCTCAGTTCTTTATAAGTTTAGAATTTTCTGTCCTGGTTTTCTCTGACCCACACTGAGAAGCCCTGGGACGAATTATCAGATGAGTCAAAACTGGTATATACATAAGTTAGTTTTCCCTATGTTTAATTAGAAGAAAATGAGCGAAACCTTGCACTAATCTCACCATAGGCCTATTTGGTTCCGACCGTGAGCAAGAGCAGTGACGGAAGCAGCGAGCCGCTGACGTCTCCAGCGCCAGATGAATGGGAGTCGCCTCCTGCACTGTGAGAAAAGCCCAGGTGTATAAAACGGGAGCAGAACTGGGAGGAAACAAGGAACGCAGAAAGAGAAGGAGAGATAGGACACATCGGATCGGCAGTGTGGACGTACAGCAGCCGGTCAGGATCAGGACGCAGGATCAGAGCCAAACACCACGACTTTCTCCACTTGTAAGATTTTCTTTCAGTGTTTCCATTGGATATTTGATGTCTTGTTGATCTGTATGTGTTTTATAACTTTCTTTTTGCTCCAAGCAGCTTTTGGAACAAGTTTATCAAAATAATCATATAATGAGTTTTACAACAATTAATAACTTTCACTGTAGATGTAGAAGCAGTTCCATGTGTAAAAAAAATAAGCTTGTTGTCCACTATGGCACATAGTTCCAACTTCAATGTGAACCTGTCATCCGCTGCTGTCTGTGTGCGTAATAACGCACTGGATGTAGCCTGTGGTCAACATCTTAGCAGTCTAGCCTTGAAAAAAGAAGTAACAATACGAATCATTATCTTCTTAACTTCTTTATTACAGGTGGGACTAGATAGAGTTTCGGCTGAGATGTAAAAAAATAACACAACCAGATATTTACAAGCACTGTTGTAAGAGCTTTGTATGGAAGAATTTATTTTTCAAAACAATTTTGTCACTAATCTCTTGCTAATAACTAATCTCTAAATGCTCGTATCAATGGCAGAACAGATCGTTCAGATTGAAGGGGGAGTGCGATCATACACGCGGTTCCATACAGCAGCGTGCGCATTTACGCACATTAGACAGCTTGTTTGAAGTTTGATATCTAAACGAACGCTGGTGGATATAATACATGATAATATAAGGGGAAAAAAAGAAGATATTCGGATCATATTTTTCCTGGAACAATGGAAGGCGTGCACTTTGTGAGCGAGTTACTACTTGTCAACATTTTCATCCCCAGGTGTAAAGCGATGTTACAACGGTCCGGTCCCCACCTGCTTCTCCTAATAGCCCTGTGCAGTGTGTTCTATACGAGGACTCTGAGTCTACCTTACACATCCATGAGGTGAGAGCAAACTGGGATTGTTTCAACTAAAATCTCAACCTGTGGTGATGGGGAAATTGCCCAGCACTGTGTAATTAGACACGTGGAAAAATTTGGATGGCTCAGCGAAATGAATTTTGACTAAAATGCAACCTGTTACAATTATATGAGATATACTTTTAGTCATTATTGGTACTGCGCTCAGTCTCAGAAAAAAAAGAAGGGGGGACTTACTTCAAAAAGTTGACAATAGTCATTCATTGCTGAACATATGAACTCGTTCTGGAATTCCTTTGTTATTTTATGCATGGTGTCGCATTTCATTTACACAGTTTTGATGACAAATGGGTCAGCGCCTTCAAACCATATCTCTGCTTCAGACTATAATTGGCGCAATTAATGCGCAGAAACAACAGCAGTCTCATAACTGGCGCGCGTCTGGATGCAAAAAGCGATGTTTGCATTCCAGTGTCACTGCATTAATGGGGCTGTGTTGTGCAGACCGACGAGACACGCAGACGGTTTGTTCACCAGCGGATACAGCAAACTCCTGGGGCAGCTGTCGGCGCGGAGGTACCTGGAGTCTCTGATCGGGAAGCGGGTCAGGTAGGCGAGCACTCTGCCCATCCCGCAGCAGGCACATGTGAATGAATCTCAAGTTTAGGAACACTGGATCTACTTCCCATTTAATCAAGAACCTTTTAAGCATTTAAGCTTGAGATATGTCAAGATGGCACTGTTTACAGCCGTGCTGTTTACCCTCAGAACATATCTTATGTTGGAATAAAACAACTCTTTCTTTCATTAAATTTGACTTCAATTATATTAGATATTTATTCTACAAAACAGGAAGTAAAGGCAAAAAGAATATTAAATTAGCATTCAATTAGAGCATTAAACATTAAATGACAATCTGTTTTCAGAAGGAAAAAAAGGCAACAATGGATTAAAAAAAGAAATATTTCTGTCTCAAGAGACCAAGTCACAACAAACTTAAGGCATGTTCTGCCAGAGCAGGGAGACGGTTCACAGTAAAAGAAAATTCATGAAACAGAACCAACAAGAGATCATTTTATCTGACTGAAAAAAATGTTTTCATGTTTTAACGCAAGAGGACCAACTGACATTTGCAATGAAAAGAGTTGACCTGCTTGATGATGCGTTGTGTAATTGGTTAAACATTTTTAAAGGTTAATTCATGCCATTACAGTTTAATCACATATTTGTTATACAGCCTGGGGGAGCACACACCCATACGCACACATCCCCACAGAGCCATGATACCATTACTCACAGATCATGACTTTTCATGGAAATATGCTGCCCTCGGAATTTGGGTGTCAGTCCAATGTCATCTCTTCTGTCCAGTGACGAGCTGATGGATGAGCCAGTGAAGCGCCACTCAGACGCCATCTTTACAGACAATTACAGTCGATTCCGCAAACAGATGGCAGTCAAGAAGTACCTGAACTCAGTCTTAACGGGCAAGAGAAGGTAGGAATGACTCCCTCCTTATATTCACCACAGTGAAAATGTAAAGCTGTATTGATTGTGTTTAGAATCAGAAGTCTATATCTGCAGACTTTGCACTTCTCTTAATTTATGCATGTGAAAGACACTTTGCAGCTGTATGAAAAAATCACACAATCAAAGAGACCGTAAGAACTTAAAATCTTGTTTTTTAAACCTTTTATAAAACACTATACCCAACATGCAGAGGGTTAAAACAGAAAAGCCCTTGCAGATCATTTTATACTAATAAAACCAATGCAGTTATCAAAGTAGAAAGTAAAATTGCTAGATTTGTTAGCAGTGGTTGTACTCAGTTACTCTACAACAAAAAAATATATATATTTTGCGAAAATATGCAGCATATTTTAATGTTTTGCATCATCTTTCAATGCCGCCCTTCCTTAACACTTAAAGCCTAGAAGATCCTGGAGCCAGTGAGCAGGAGGAGTCCAGGGACGAGGCCAACACCTTTCAGGAGAGTTATGACGACATCAATGTCGACCATCTCCTAAACAGCTTTCAGTTGGTGGGCACTTACACACGTTATATATGCACTATTGAATTATTGGCCTTCATTTACAGAAAAAATTCCCAACATCATTACACATACATTATTTCTTAAAACATCACAAGCAAGATCAATAACTCTAACTGATATGCAGAGAGACAGATGCTTGAAAGCAAATTAACCTTATATCTTCATGGGCTTGTATTTCAAAAAAAAAAAAAAAAAAAGGTAGCACAGCTTTACAGCAAATGACGCCCCCTAAAATATTAATTTATTAGTACCATGCAGACACACCACAAAAAGCAAGAAGCACAAAGGGCTCTGTTTTTTTATGGAGAAAGTGAACACTGGAGAGCAAATTCAAATATATGCCCAAATAAGAGTGCTGTGAAACCTTCACATAAGTTCAAACACACTGCTTTTACGTTCAATCAATGAAATAGCAAATAGGTACATGAAGATTTCGTTAGCATATTAGCACTGTAAAATTGTTGGTTTACTGTATTGTTTACCTTCCTCTTTCTCTTTTTTGCAGCCACTTTGAGGAGAGGTCTGTACTCAAGTGAATACCTCATTTCATCCTCATGAAAATGTTTACTCCAAGAAAAACTACAGTATTAATCCAAAGGACATTCAAAAGTCAGATCAATCAACAATTATGTGTTTTCAAATGTGATTATTTATCTGTCCATCTACACAGTTCATGCTAACTCTGTATATATACAGTCTATACATACACAATGCAAATCACTAACGATTCCTCGAGCTGCATGAGCAACATGCACACTCATATGGAGTTTTGGTTTGTTAGCATTTGGAGCTAGGAAGCAAAAACAGAAGCAACGGGTTTATTATGTTTCTGAGATCACTGATGTTCCACTGTAACAATCCGTTAAAGAGAAGTTGTCCACCAACAATGAGTTTAAACATTTTCCAGTTTAACCTCAGTGGAAAAGCATGGTTTTCAAAAATGTACCCTCTGATTTTCATATATGGTTGGATATTCTGTAATCTTGAATGAAAAGAAAGTTTTGAATTGTGAAATAATTTTTATTCACATAAGTACCATGAACTTTGAATGAAAAACATTTAAAAAAGATTTTAAGTGGGTTACTGGCTCCGTCAGCCTTCAACTTTGAACAATTCTGATCAATATACATTGTTAAATTGATGACCAAATCATGGCCCTGTTTCCTTTTGATATTAAAAACTTGTAAAAATGTTAATTCAAGAGTATATCTGTTACAATTTGTCTTAAAAGGTCAAAACAAGCTTTCAGTATTAGTGTTTTGAGTCATATTATTGACTCTAATTTCTCATGAAACATTTGACCCACTGCATGTCAATGGGAAGGACAAAAAAGTGTCATATTCCCTAAAATTCATTTCAAGTGCTTTCAAAATTACTTTGAATGTAAAATTTTGGTAATTAAATTCTGAATTGTAATCAAAGTTCAGTGCAGCAACTGTGCAATTAAATCTCCAGAAAAAAAACCTTTAATAGAAAGTTTTAACACAACCATCATTGTATTTATTTTCACTTCTTTGAAGTATGTTTAACTGTTCCAATCAGATTAGATGAGCAGTTCAACACTGGACCTGTTGAATATCAATGGTACAAAATTATTTTGATGCATTTATGTGTTTTCAGTATGTCTAATCTTTTAGCTTTAAATAAAAACAGCTGTCTGATATATTTTCGCTAAGTAATTGTCCCATTATTTTTCAATGGAGTAGAATTACACCAGGTTTTATACTCAGTATATATACATTCTTATGCCCCATTGACCATACATGGAACTGTAATTATATGGTGTTGTAGTTAAAATTGTATGAATAATAGATATGATACAATTTCCCCATTCATCTAAAATGGTGTAAAACCTAATCTAAATGCAAAAATGTTTCAAAGAAGAGGACACAGAAGCATATATCCACTTAATACTAATCAGTATATAGAGCAAAGAAGCTAAAACTGTGCAAGGACCTGCCTTTAGTGCATATAGTGATGTACACCAAAAACCAAATAAAAGATGTTGGTTTATTTTTTTAAGGAGTTGTCTTGTCTGGCCAATTGTTTAATAAGAGATTAATGATATGTGGCTTTATCAATGATAAATCCACAGTTGAAGTTTTAGGACACAATTTGACCCATTCGGGGAGGAGGATTGGAATTTAAAGCTCCTGGTTACTGATGATATGTGTTTGCTTTTGTACCTGTCCTTCTAACACATGACATTGACTTTCCAGAAAAAAAATGTTTAAGTTAAAATGTAGCATAGATACTAATTTATGCACATCTTAAATCCCCTAATATATACAGTATAAAAAAAATATTATCTTTTTGGATTAAATTCACCAGTCTGAGATTTTGCTGCACTCCGGTCAACTGATGTGTCTTTTGAGGTGTTTATGGGGGAAACAACTATATATTACTTTGAAAATTACATGTTGAAATTATATGTGTAAATAGCCAGCTGTCTGACATGAAGCTCAGTGACACAGAGTTGTAAACAATGGAAAGCCACTGAATGCATTTCTTGTTTTATTCCGAAGCCAAAGCCTTAAGAAAACTGGTTTTTAGATCCCCTGGTTAGCTTTGCCTATGGATCCTATAAGATTATATCAGGAAAAATTAAATTAAAATCCATTAAAAAGACAGACCACATAATATTTGCTAGTAAAACAAAGGCAGCTTGGGAATATTCATTGTTTCCCAGTGTTCATACAATCAATTTAATTCTCAGTGTTTTAAGATTGACAAGCATAATCTTGCTCCTAAGTTTTAAAACTACTCGCTAAAACAAACTTTAGTGCATATAAAACATGTATTGAATGAGACTGAGGTCTCAATATCCGAGTCTCAACACAAAGCACATTTTTACAATTACTTTTCTGCAAAAGTGGGGTGGAAGAAGACCTGGATGATATAAGGTGACAGTAGAATTCATCACTTTGTCCAGTTGCAGCTGAAAGAAAAACAACTGAAAGGAAGTGCAACCGATGAACTGTTTGACTAGAAATATGAAACATAAACTTCAGCACCATGGACAGCAACATATAGCTGCTGCTCACTTTTCAACTTGGTCTTGTACCTTTTTTTGTCTTAAAGAGCATTTAATTGTGCTCTTTTTATTCAAAAGTTGAGAATATTTGATGAAATGTGTTGGGCCTGTTTTGATCAAAATATCCTAACAATACAGTACAGTAAAAGGGCTGTCATTTCAAGAATGCTTTTTATACCTACAGTACCTACAGCATCAGGTTTTTGGTTGTAGCGCTAGCCCCTCCTCTCCACTTCATTCATCTTCCCTGTGTGAAGTGCTCTATTTGAAATCTGTTATCTAGCTTCAACATACCTTACAAATGTAAATGCGGATATAAATTTAAGCCCCTAAACCCGAGAGGTCACACAACCACAACTTAAATAGTAAGAACCGCCAAATGCAGCTATAGCAATTAGACCAGTCAGGAGGCACATCATAATTATTTCATCCCACTCAGGATATGAAACATATTGTCAAACCTAAACAAAATATGTGTTGTGGTGTGAGTGCAGAGGACCAAAATGCAGGACATGAGATGGCAGGGGTTCCAAAACAGAAAAGTACTTCGACAAAAAGTCCTGCTTAGACAGGAACCCGAAAACTTAGGACAAAAAGTTAAAGAAAAAAAAAACTTACAGAAAACATAAGAACTCCAAACGAATGACCTAAAAAATGCAAAACAGATAAGGTTGAAGAACAAACTGACCAGCAGGAAGAAACGGAAAGACAACACAAGATATCAATGGGGTTGAAACAGATGCAAACAATCAGGATCATGGAAAGGAAAGGAAAGAACTAAATCCAAGGACACGGCCTTTCAAAATAAAACAGGAAACAGGTCACAAACACAAGACCAAAATTAAAGAACCAAGTAAAACACAAGTAATAAAAGTCAAACCCCTACAGAAACACCCTAAAACATGACAATATTGAAGGTAGTCAGTCATAAGATTCAGCATCCTGCTCCCTCATTTAGTCCTAGCTATTTTTATTAAATTATCTTTTTGTGAAATTCTTCAAGATTTCATTTTATGTTTGGGAATGGGTTGAATAAATCATTAAAACTGTTTATTTGTTATTATCAAAAATAACTCAAAGGACTAATCATAGATGTGGCTAAATCTTCAGAACTGAAAAAAATCATACTTAGTCAATGATTAAGAACTGGGGAGGGAGTTTACCCTCTCAGTGTTTTGTCCTGGCATTTGTGAGTACATGTCTGAGAAAATCCTCTCTGTGGTCTTCCAAGTAGAATGACTTGGACAAAGTTACAGGCACATCCAGCTCAATATATGATGGTCAAGTCTTCACAGCAAAACAAAGAGTTTTCTGTTGTTGTGACATTAAAAAGGAATATTTTTAAAACATAAGTGGAAAATGGTTGTGGGAAATGTAAGAATCATGTGTAGATAATGAATTGTAATAAAATAAGAATATTTGACTAAACATGACCAAAGAGATTTCCTTACATGGACTATAATAGCCACGCTGATTGAAAAAACAAATAAGCTGATATTCCTCAATTGAATATAGTGGCAAAAAAAATTAAATTTATTACAGAAAGGCAACATTATTATTTTCTATTGTTTCAAGTTTTAGAAATAGGCACATTTGTTCACACAAAGTGTGTTAATACAGTAGTCAGTAAGAAAAATACACTCTGAATTGTCAAGACCATTGGTCAAGAAACTAGAAGTATAGGATAAGAAATACAGAAATGTATAATGTGATGTATCTAAATGTTGTAATAATGTAATAATAAAGTATTGACAGGATTTTCCACAAAAAAAAACTATTTATCCAGTCTGAATTTGCATTATTGACACAAAGGGAATGGAAGCACTAACAAATCACAGTCTATCTTATAGTGACATACACTGTATTCCTGATTACACATGAGCCACCACAAACCACTGTATGTTTTTCTGTATTACTAAAATCACTAATCACTGCTTTTTTTGATGCAATAAAAGCACAGCCTTCACATTCAATGCTATGTTACACCTTTAAATTTAACAGATCTTTACACCTTTAGTGTGACTCTGGATAATGGTTTGATTCACCGTGTCATTTCTAAAGAGTTCCGTGATGATTAAATGTATGAAACATGTCTATTTTTATCCATGTTACCATTAATCACACCATTAGCAAACTTCCCAGTTAGTGTCCCACCTCTCTGTTCTTTTAAAGTTACTGCTAGAAAAGATAAAGACAGGAGATTAAAGAAGTGCAAAGTTATTTTTTCTCAGGCCCCGAAACCCCAAGTCAAAGTTGTAATATGTGGCATTAATAGAAAATGTCAATTTTGCTCTTTCCTACAATAAAGAAAGCTTAATTGACATACATGCTTTTTTTTAATATCGTTTCCAAGCATTAAAGCTAGCACCTACTGAAGAAATTGAGAAAAAAAAGAATTTGGACTTTTTAATTGAATTTTATCTCTTTTCATTTTTGCAAGAGAACTAGCTCCTGAACAGAAGAGTCAAATGCATGTGGAAGCTTGGCTCACAGGTAAAAACACAGAAAGCTATCATCAAAGCCAATGGTACACAGAAAGTCTGACTAATACGAGCATCCTGCTCTGAAAGAGGTTTACCACGAGACAGTAACCAATAAACAAACAGCATCAAAACTTAAGCCAACTGCTGTCAGGGAAAACAACATGACTTCCAGTTTGACCCAGACAATTCGGCTCTGGGAGATGGACAAGTGGAGCTTAAATGCTCAGCAGTTGTAATCAGTCACAGATATGGATAACCAGCTGAAGCAGTTAGCAGCTGAAGTGAACAAGCAATTAGAGAATATGCAGCAGAAATATATTGAAGATGAGAACAGAGACAGGACCACAAGATCATAGGGCAGGATAAGGATGAAAAGAAAACAATCAGAAAACTTCCAACCGGAGGTTACTGAATAAATCCCCTACCTTATGGGGGGGAAACACACTCTCCTGAAATGTTTTGATGTTTCCCCTTTTCAATTCACCCTGATAAAAAAGGCTGTTCAGGTGTGTTGAGGCAAGGAGCGGTCTAAAGCATGCAGGACAGTTTTCCCCCGAGGAACAGGGCTGAGGAAACACTGCACTAACGGGTCCCAAGCCACAGTTCTCAAAGTGTCAGTCTCAAGCTTGGATCGTTGGGAGGGGTTGTGTTAGGAAAGGGATCCACTGTAAAACCCAAGCCGAATCAATATCCAGAATACTGATCTGCTGTAGCAACCCCTTAAAGGGAAAAACGGAGATATTACTCCTTGTTTTGTTTTATTAAATACATTCAGCCTTTCTTAAAGCCCAGCTAAGGTACTGTGATTGTTCTATGGAGATCGACAAGCTGATATATCCTTTTAGTCAATGCTTCTCTGCTTGACTTTGCTCATGAGAGTCAAAATAGTATCAGATATTTGACTAAAGCAACATTCTTCAGGGCTTGATTTACATCAGATTAAAGTGAGCAAGAAATTTTATAACAATGCATTTTACAAATACCGTGATATACGATTTAACTCATAGTTTGACATCATGCTAATTTAATTCAGACAATATGATATTGTACAGCGATGATAACAGCACAGTGAGGTCATGACTGGGCAAGTCATGCTTTCAGATACAGTCAACTTGCTAACATGCTCATTGACGACCAGACTTGTTTCTGCGCGTTAGCCAAATAGAAAAGGAAAACTATAAAAGTGCGACCACCAAAACAGGACGAAAGAGAAGGGGAAAGAAAATTCAGCCGGACGTGTGTTTATCAAAGTCCCACAGAAACAAGTGACAATCAAGATGACCTCAAGAACTAGCACATTTTGTTGAAATTAGTCATTGCAAGATTAAATACAATGTCAGAAATTCACATTTCTAAACCTGAATTGAATATCTTTCTATATATGAGTGCTATTTTTAACAGCTTGTGCTTTTTATTATTTTACTTCTTTTCTTATCATATTATTCATAATTTTATTCAATCTTATTTGTTATTTACTGTCTAATTATGTCTTGCCGCTTTTAATGTCAATGTAAAGCACTACAAATTACCTTGTGTTGAATTGTGCTATATAAATAAACTTGCCTTGCCTTGCCTTGCTAACCTCAAACATCTATGTATTAAAGAATTGTTAAGAAACAGACCACGTGATATGTTAAAATTAATCTAAAACCTTTAAATCTAGCTTTTCTGTGAACGTTATCCCCTATACCTTTAAAGTAAGTCTTGAAAAATTATAATATGATGTATGAAAAGCTCTCTAAAGTAAAAGAATCTGAAATATATCCCAAAATATATCTCAAAATGAAAGCTGCAAATGTAAACAGAAAAGTAAACCCATGTGGCATCACAAAGACGTAATAACCCATAGAACATACAAATGTTTTGAACTTTATTTTCTACAAAAAATATGTTAACGCTTTGATGGGTGGATAGTTTCCAACATAGCCTGCACATGTAGCGTGTTGTTTTTCTCACTCACTCACTTTTTGTGCATGCGCGTGTGTCCGCTGCTCAGGGCATTTGCGATTACTGGCTGCTTTGTGAAGAGGCTTCACTCATTAACTATCATCACTGCTGATCTTAATGGACCAAACAGAGTAAAAATAGACAGAGCAAAAGGACTGCAGCCTGTTAACACCAAGCAATGTGTGCATGCGTGGGCCTGTTGCTTAAGGTGAAAGTGGTTCCTTTCACCATCAATACCCTTACTGGAGACATACATGGGTCTTACTATGTTACTATCTAATCGTCGTGTACTTAAGCATCACTCCATAGCACACAAATTACTTGGAAAAATGTCATAAAAGAAGATCCTGACCATTCATCAAATCTACCATAAAAAGAATGCAAAGAAAGTCAGTTTTTGTTGCTAAGTCCTTAGACACAAAGACACAAAAACACCTTAAGAATAATGTTTTTATTTTACATTCTCTCTCATTTTATCTAAACATTTGATATATGTCTAATAGCACCTGTGACTTTACCACTGGGGATAATCTAACGATGAAAGGGATCAAATTAAAACGTTCCAGTCAAATATTTGATAGGTTACCTTTGTCACCTCCAAAAATAAAACAAATGCTATTTTGATTGAGATGTACATATGAGTAAATTGGTAGCCACTAACCGGGTATGTTAGTTAGTAAGTTAGTACATTTACCATCCTAACGCATGCTTAGTTAAGTGTACTATAACTAGCTTGTTCATAAATTTGGTCTGCTTCATATGCAGGGGATATATCAAGCTTCCCTCATCAAAACTGTTTAGAAAGAGGAGGTGAGTAGTTTTTGTGAAGAGGGTGAAATAAATGTAAGTCCAGTCTCCAAAGTTGACTTGGATCTTAAACATTTATTCAAGGTGTCAATGAAACAGATCAAAAGCAGACTGACAAGCTTTTATTATTCGGTTTTTGAAGGGAAAGTCCCTTTAAAACTATAAATATGTATTTTCAAAAGCATAACTTCAATAAAACGTAAAAAACATTTGTGCTGCTACAAACTGTAACCCTGCTCACAGCGTAGCTGCAAACTTAGCGTGTTTGTCGTGCTCTCTTCTTGATTCACTTCCTGTTTCGTTCATGATTATCTGGAGGCGATCAAGTGACAGTCTCATTTCAGGACTTTTACAGTTCAGCTTTGGTGGCATACTGTCAATTGACCTGTGGAAGTCACTGCGCATCAAGATCATCAACCCGAAAAAGACACAGCTCACATGGTCCGGATGTTGCCTTGTCATCCACCCACTCTTGCTTCCTCAGTCCTTAGGCAGAAAAGGGCTAAAAGTAGAACATGGTTGAACTTTAAAAGAGGAGCAGATGAAGGAGCAAAAATAGGCTGAGAAATTTCAAGAAGAATTACATTGAAGAATCTTGTGAAAATAAATATATGGATGTGGACAAGATGCAGACCTATCTCTCCAAGGTGTTTCTTCTCCAAACCCATAGCTTGTGCTTGGTGCGGACAAAGCTTACCATGGTGCCTGGTCTTCAACAGTTTATCAGAAACACACTTGCACACAGAAAGAGATGTAACACTTTGCTCTAATGACTTTTACAACAAGCAGCAGGTCTCATTGTGTCGGGATGTGGCTGTGTGCAGCAGCCGATCAATAAATCTGCCAGATAAATGATCCTGAGTGGCGGAGGGGAGTGAAAGGCCACAGCACAGATTAATCAGCAGCCCCCACAGCAGCTCCATCAGGAGCTCTGGTGTTTTACAACATTGTCCATTTAGTGCCATCATCATGACATTTTCTTACATGTTAGGAGTGCAGCTGCTGCTCACGTCGCTCTTATATTAACACATCCATGGCCTCTCAGATGTTCTTACTTTAAGCCACATTAGCCTTACATTATACTAATATTTGATGTCCTTGTTGGGAAAATAAATGTTCATTAGATATCAACTTTTCCTTGAATTAAAAAAAATCCATGTTGTCTGTGTGTCTATGTGACCCTGCGATAGACTGGCGACCTGTCCAGGGTGAACCCCTGCCTCTCGCCTGTAAGGAGCTGGGATAGGATCCAGCAGACACCCTGCAAAGGATAAAACGGGTATAGAAACTGGATGGATCGATGGTTAGGGTCACTAATATACAATTTACTTTGATTATTTTTAATTTATTTACTTATTTTCTGCTGCTAATCTCCCTGCACTGGCTTCCAGTTGCAGCGCGCAACAAGTTCTAAGCTCTGCTTCTGGCTACCACACAATTACCCAAACAGCTCCTGCCTACCTTCACTGCTTCATCCAGAGATACACTCCCTCTCGACAGCTCAGCTCAGTCAGTGAAAGATGTCTGGTGCTTCCACCCCAACGTAGGGGGAAATCAGTAGCCAGACTATCCTCCTCCATTGTTCCCCGATAGTGGAACGACCTACCAAACTGTCTGATCTGCAGGGTCTGTCCCTACTTTTACAGGTGACCTAAAGACTCAGCTCTTTAAGGAGCATTTCTGCATCTAGTAAACTTCTCTGCTCATCAGAATTAGTTAGAAGATTTGTCCAGCTCTTTGCAGAACTCAGCACTGAGTAAGCTGCATGCACTTATGACAAGATGATGCATGATGGTGTCTTTTAAGATGTAGCTTTCTTGTATAAATGGACTGTTGTGTTGGGCAGGAAGGAAACACAAAAAAAAATCCTCCAGCCCTAGCATGGCAGCACCTGCGTCCAACTGGACTGTCAGCAGTCTGACCAGCACTGATCCAGCTGGACCTGAACTATGTGATTTCTTGCTTGTGTTGTTCTCTCAGATGTAAGGCGCTTTGGATAAAAGCGTCTGCTAAATGACAGTAGTAGTAGTAGTAGTAGTAGTAGATGCAGATGGGATGAATTTCTTGGAATACCAATTAGTTTTAGTTGCAAACATCTAATAACGTTGACCTGAAGACTAGAGTAAAATCTCTCTTCCAGAACAAGGCCAGATCTCAGCTAAACACCAATGATCTTTGAGTACGCTTAAACAATGCCATTCAGGCTGTCCCTGTCATTTACTGAAGGACCACTAAACCGACAAATAAAAGACAATGTCAAAAGATTCTCGATAAATGAACCATGAAAGACATGTAGGAGCTTCTCACAAACTCTGTGAGTTCATCCTCAGCAGATGAATCCTCTGCTGAGGTAGAACTATGCACAATCCACAAATATATGAAAACCAGTTAAGTATTCTTCCCACTGACACAATAATATCTAACTTTATAAATTCTGTGAGCAGACATGGAACCAAGCAGTCATTAAATTCAATACACATGCACTTTGAATGATATGGCCTGTCAAAATGTATGAAATAAAAGACAACAGCTATCACAGCAGCACTTTCCGAGGGTTTTCCATGCCACAGGACATCCCAATGAACAGAAGCTATTTTCATGCTGGAGCTGAATAAGAGCTGACTGATGTGTAGATGCGTCATCACAACAGAACCACAGCACATGCAGCAACTTAGCTACAAGAGATGGAGGTGAAAGATAAATGGGTCATTTTTTAAATGTCAAGGGTATCAATATAATGTCAGTGATGCTATTTGCAGATTCATAACTCTTTTAATAAGCAAAGGCTAAAACTTTAAGGGAAATAGCAGATATTGTTTGAGGAATTTCTCCAAAGTCAGCGATTGTTGGTACTTTCCTGAGGTCCCAGTTTTGATGAAGATGGTTCTGGAGATGGTATTTTACCTGATATTTCGGTTCATTGTGGTATCATAGGACATAAAGGTGAACTGGAAGAATATTTTGCGCATGTCAGTTATTAAAATGAGAGTAATAAAGGCTTATTAACCATTAATTTTGTTTCTAATGTGTGTAAAAAATCAGAAGAATTAAGGTTCATTCACAAGAAACAAAATCACAAAGAAAATGATGACCAGGGATCCTGCAGGCTAAGCAGTATTTAAGATGATATAAAATGTAATTGAATAACATGGTCATGCAAAACAAAAATGAAGAGTAATGGAAAACTGTTGGAGAAAATGCATTTAAGGGTTTAATCTACACAAACCGATAGCAGAAAAAAGAACAGTGTCAACGCCACCATCTCCATGCTGATGAAATTTGTTCAGAAAGATGGTGATTAATCACCTTTTCTTTCAAAAGATAAAGTAATATACAGTATTTGATATTGGATGAAAAAGGATACTTAAAGTGTGTAACATTGTTTGACTATGAGCCATGTTGTAATAAAATAAAATGTGTCTTTTTACCTGATTGGCCAGTTTGGACTGGAAAACACAGGCTCTGGTGTGATCAGAGTATCACAGAAATGAGAACTGGTTCACTTTATCCCCGATATATGAAATACACAGAAACATTACTTTTTTGCATTTAAAATACACTTGTATGAATACACTGGGTAGTTGTCTTTTTCAATTTATTTTATTGATTTTTTTTAATATTACATGAAACAATTTTTCTTTGTTTTGATTATGGAGGGTGTGCAGATCTCTGTTCTGTTGTCAGTAGCTCTCATTTGAACATTTCAACAAGAGTACAGTGACGGAAATGAATGTCAGATGAGGGCCCCGAGAGAGCAAGCAATGCTGCCCTCTAGTGCAATAAAATCAGGATATTCTTCCATCCAGCCATTTTCTATACTCACTTTTATCCTTTGCAGGGTCGCGGGGGTCTGCTGGAACCAATCCCAGCTCATTACAGCCGAAAGGCAGGGGTCACCCTGGACAGGTCGCCAGTCCCCCACAGAAGCAATCCATGTTCTCTCATTTCATAGGCAGCTTTCAAGCCACCAACCAACCTAAACATGGATGTTTTGGTTCTATGTAAAGGAGTACAACGGTGCCAACAGCAACCACCATGGTGTCTTCAGGACATTCAAAGGAGCAGTAACTTACCTTTTGAAAGATAAACCCAAATGAATGTGCTGCTTGAGCTCAACATCTTGGCTGCTACCTGTTGCAGTGACTTTAGAACAAAAGGAGTCATGTCCTTAATTTTTGACCATCTTTAAGAATGAAAAGCCAGCTTACATGTAATAAGTATAAAGCAGTTTATTGTTATTATGCAACATTGAAAAGTTTCCTTTAAAGATGAGACAAACTCACTCATGAAAAACTGAGGTCTGTGAACATGTTGACAAGTATACAAACAACAGGATAACCTTTATGAATAGTCTATTTACAGATAAATATACAAATGCAGTAAATCAGAACTAAACCTGAGATTAGCATTTATTAAAAATATTTAAAACTTTGTAAAAACAACATTGTATTTACAGCAATTTAATTCTTAAAAAAACAAAACTGCAACATTTAAAGCCTGACATTTTATACTTCTTTTTGGGGAATAAGAGGTCTCTGATGCTCCAATGACACTTTCTGGTTGTGCAGTGACATAAGTGCTTCCCTCGTTTGATTCAGAGATCTGCATGACAAAGTTCTTTTCTTCACCCCCCCCATAAAAGCACAAATAATATTGCCATTTCCACCTTGGGCCTGAATAAAAGCAGCCAGAAGTTCTGGCAGAGCCACTGGAAATGTTGTTGACGATGACCCTGGCCATTTAAAAACGATCAGAACAAAAACACCATCAGAGGCGTCTGATGCTCCTCTTGCTGCGAGCACTCCCGGGTAGGATTGGATTTGTCTTGGAGGTAGAGAATTGGGATTTTGGCTGCACCATTCGGCAGGGCGTCGAGCCATGGAAAGGTTCTTGACAACGGGTGCAAAAGTCAAAGAGGCAGCTGGAGCGAGTGCAGGTGGCCCTTTGAACCTCGCTTAAATGGGTAGCCGGTGAGCCACAACGCCTGCAGCACCGCTGAGACTCGTGATTTTTTAGCCTGCTGGCAGCCTGGAAAGAGAAAAAAGATGGTCATGTTTATTGAAAAGTGAGGCTTTACACAGAGTTTACTTGCAATAAAAGCAACACAGCACAGCCATAGAGCAGATTTTGATGTTCAACACACCTGATGCGTCCTAGATCAGATACAACTATCAGTTCATGCAAAAACTACTTTCAAATGATCTAAAGAGTGGAGGTGAAAACATAGTTTTAATAACACTTGCCTGCGTGAATTGATTGAAGCGTGTAGACTGATTTTTAGGTGTGCTGTCCTGGACGGAAGGTGTCCGTCTATTGCTCTTAGAGCTTGGAGTGGACAAGGAAGAGGATGATGAAGGTGCACTTGAGGAAGCCAGAGTCTGCATGCAGGATAACACCACCCTGGACATAGTCACATCTCTCGTCAGACCAGAAGCCTTCTGCCTCAGAGAGCTCCTCGACTCCTAGAAAAGGTAAAAGTAATATCAGTACATCTGCCCTTAGGTCATGGACTCCGTTTGCGATGGATAAGACGTCCATACTGTGTTTTACAGTAGTTTTCTCACCCTGAGTGCTGTCTCGGCTTGCTGACACCTTCTCATAGCTGCTGTATCCTCACAGATTATCTTCCTCCACGTCCGACTCACTTTCTTACAGCTGCAAAGTGATAAAACAAGAACTTGAATATAGAGGAAAAGAACATGAAAAAAACCCTGAACCAGATTAAGTTACTTAAATGTCCATACAAATTTTCCAAAATGAGAAGGTCATGAGCTTGACCAGTTACTTCATCAGATAAGACTGTATAAACTTTGGGCTGCAATAGCAGTTGTTCCTGATTTAACCTGAATTTCCTGTTTCTCTTATAAGATGTTTGCTGATAAGAATCAACATGCCTATTTGCTTCTCAACCATCTCTACTGATAGTGAAGGTTTCCTTTACCTAATGAGATCCATTTCCCCCAGCAGTGCCAGGATGTTGGTTAGGATGCTTCTCATATTCCTGGACAGCAGAGACGTAAACATATCGACATATTCCAGACCCATATGACCCCCAATCACACGATCCAAAAGATGGTTCTCTGCCACCTTTGAGATGATGCTCCAGTCATATCTTTAAAAAAAAAAAAGAAACAAGACTAGTTTAAGACAATGACGGTCACACATTTGAATCAAATACAACAACCACCCAGTGAAATTAGACAAAGGTTAAGTCTTCAGGTGTTCATTCTGACAGGACATTACAAAGGAAATAGAGGGGGTTGTAAAGCTCTTTTCTAGACGCAAATCTGGTTTCGCAAGATAGAGAGCAACTCATTTAACAGAACTACTTCCTATTGGAGAAACAGTCAGACTTCTCTAACCACAAATATCCCCCAGTGTTAGTTCAACTAACAAAATAAGTAATTATATTCCCCTCTGATGAACATCATCATGCTAAAATAATAGAATCTCACCTCTTATTCTTCTTGTAGTTCTTAGCAAGTTCTTCACATACAACCTGCTCAAACCTGAGAATGGGCAGGTTGTGGTCAGTGTGTCGGTCGGAGGGGGTTGATGACAGTGTCCTTCTCACTGAACGACCCACAGGAGTGGAAACCGCCAGAGACGCTTGATGGCTGGGTTTAGTCCTCCCTTGGCATTTAGTAGGAGAATCCTTTGAGACAGCAGTCTTTTCTGGGTGTGCTGCGGCAGCAGAGAGCCCTGCTGCTGGTTTCTCCTGAACAAGGCCTTCCTCTTCATGGTGACACTCGATCCGACTATTGTGCAAAGATAAATAGCCACTATCTTCAAAGCATTCATCCTGTGTCTGCTCGTGTTCCGTCGTGGTGCTGTTTTCCTTGTTGTGGACTGCACTGACGAGGTTCTTGATAGCAAACAGGGTGTTGGTGACCTCTGGAGAGGGAGCTTTGATGGGGTTGGGCTCCTTCACCGGAGAGGCTTTGAGCTGCAGCAGCTTCGACTCTGCTGCAAAGCTTTTCTCCATAGTGCCGTCTCTCCTGGCCTCGTGGTAAGGGTGTTTCATGGTAACCCTTTCACAGTGAAACATACGCACACTTGAGTATGTTGATTCCTACAGAAATAAGACAAAAAGCAAAAGTTAAGATATGTATAAACCAAAATTTGGAGTATTGGATCCTGGTAGAGCCAAGCTACTTAGTAGGCTTCTCTGCGTAGCTAGAAAGTGCATTCTGTTCAATTGGATTCATGAGAAACCTCCATCAGTAACCCAATGGTATAGAGAAATCTACAGTTCTTCCGATGGAAAGACTCAGTGCCAAATTAAAAGATAGGGAAGATAACTTCATGAAAATTTGGTGGCCTCTTATAAACCATTTGCCCAGGGATCTATCTGCCTTGATTTATAAAGGAAGCGATTCTTTGGATTTTAGACCCCCAGCTGTACTCTTGCAGTTTACCTTCTGATGTGCTCGGTGTGTGTACTACACAATATAAATTTTTTTAATTTACACAGTAACTGTGTTGTATCTATAGATGTGTCGATTGCCCTTTTCTTTTCTTTTTGTTTGTATTGTATTCTGTTTTTGATTTATACCTTTTGTGTTAATACTGAAAATCAATAAAATATTATGAAAAAAAAAGATATGTATAAACTGCGACTTAAGCCTGCTAGTCAGAACGGCTTCTTCCGTGCAAACCAACTTAACTGAATCTACTTTCAAAAGTTGACAATCAAGTCACCCGACATGAAACAAGTATAATTGTAAATGAATACTAACCTCACCTCATCACTCAGGTTAAAGCAAAGAGACGCTATAGATGAGTATTTTCTAAAACAAATCTTTTTGGCGCGACGCGATTTGGCGGAAAGATGGTGATGACGCGAAGGTCCTCGTTTTACATCTCTTAATGCTACAAGTTACTTTATAATTAAGTGTCTGGTTGTATCCTGGTGCAAGTTAAAATACATATGTTGAAATAAACTTCATCGACCTGAATATTTAGTCACGTATATTGTGTGGTAGCTTTTGAGCAGGTAGCTTTCAATTAAGAACCAGCTTCACCTTAGCCGGTTTTTAATGCAATTATTCAACACTTAAAAGACTATTTTAAACAGAATCTCAAATACAATATTCTTTAGGTTGTCGGTGTTAGTTTGGATTAAATGCTTAACACTGAAGGACTGGCAGAATGACCGAGCTGGTGCTCAGTATTGCTAAAGCTGCTGTTAAACCACGACACTCCGGTATATAATATACGTTTGCACCTGCAGAATATGTGAGGAAGACTCTTACCTCGGGTCTGCAGTCCAGGTGACCGAGAACAACTCTCTTCCCTCCTTTTACCCGCTGAGCTGCAGTACAAATGACACGACCGTCCGCCTGCAACATTAAACTAGTGTTCACAACTAAAAATGCGCCAGTTATTTTAAATCGGGTATGTAAAAGGCGCAAACCAATCAGAGCAAAGTGGGTGTTCGTCCCTTTAAAACGTCGACCAATCAGATTTGACTTTATAGGGACGTCAGATCGCAGTCAACGTGGTCCCACTAGATTTCCATCCGACTGGAAACACGGAGTAAAAAAGTGACCTGATTCTATGCTGTATAGTTTTTATTCAGTCTGTGGCTATAAAAGTGATCATCCCCCAGATAACCTCCTTAAAATCATTTATATCTCAAGGGAACTTAATTGTAGGTTACACTTTGCTCTAATTAGGAATATTTTTGGAGCAGTCGGCTGCTCCATTCTGTGCTACAGCAAGACATCCGTCTAGGCTCCTCATGGATATATAGGCTACACGTGTGTATCTATGCCCCTTACTATTGCAAAGTTAAATACAATTACAAAAAAGAGCATCTTGCGCTCCTACCTAAGATTTGAGTCTATATTATTGTTCATTTTGATGCATATGTGAAACATCTCAATCAATTAAACTTTTATTAGTAATGCACTTCTCATGTGGCACTGCAACACAAAGTGCAAGAGATGATAACATAACATTAAATAAGGCCTATGCTATTATTTTTTACATGCATTTACTGTTAAAAGGCAAGTGTTAAAAAAAAAAGACAGACAGGAGGGGGATGGGGTTAAGGTTGGGGCTCATTTGTCTTTGGAGTCCTAATGTTTGAGAAAAGATCTACAAGAGCAGCCATTCACAGGGCAGTGAGCTCACACCCCAGGCTGGAATGTGTGAAGTGAATCTTGAAAGAAACCAAACTGAGGAAGTTTTGTCTGTGTGTGTGTGTGTGTGTGTGTGTGTGTGTGTGTGTGTGTGTGTGTGTGTGTGTGTGTGTGTGTGTGTGTGTGTGTGTGTGTGTGTGTGTGTGTGTGTGTTTGTTGGTTTCAGATAGCTACACAGTAAAGGTCAGTAGACTTGTATGTGGTTTGTGGGGCATCTTTACATGTAGGAATGCAAATTAAACGCTAGTCCCTGCATCTGTCCTGTTTTCTTTTTTAAGTCAAATTTCACGTCACAGTCATTTCCACTGTAATTGACATGTATATCCAGTGTATGAAACTAAAAGCCAACTCCATTGTCGAATATTTAAGTCTTTTTTTAATTTGTTTAAGCCCATGGTTTCAAATCTAACTCAATTTAACTTTTGCTGAAAAACTATTTTCACATTACCACTACATGCAGTTAATCTGTGGCAAGAAGCATGCCATATATTCAAAATACAGTGCTGTGACGAGTATCTTGCAGTTAACTTTATGATATCATGTGCAAAGACAGTATACCTTTATGATATTATTTAGCTGTATCTCTTGTTTATTTTTTCTTTATTTTTCAGTTACACTATATATCACTGTGTATCTGTGGGATGGTTTGATTTAGTTGAAAAGTGGAGTAATAAAAAAACTAAAAAAGGGGAGTAATAATGAGTTACAGTTTATTTCATTTGTGCATAATGTTGCATCAATCTCTGAATGTATTATTCAAAATGAGCAGAATTTCACATCAGATATGTTTAATCACAGCAGATATCGTTTTTAAGTAATAGACAATAATGCATTATTTGATTATGTAAATCAGAGGTGGGTAACGAGTTACATTTACTCCGTTACATTTACTTGAGTAAGTTTTGGGAAATTTTGTACTTTTAGGAGTAGTTTTGAATCACTATACTTTTTACTTTTACTTGAGTAGATTTGTGAAGAAGAAACTGTTACTCTTACTCTGCTACATTAGGCTACGTTGAGCTGTTACTTTTCTTTTATCCCTTTTTTCCGCGTAATCTCATGACATCACTGGGTGATTCTTTGGGAAAAATGTTTGTTTTTGCATGTTTTGTCACATATACACAGACTCGAACACACACACAGAATTTATATGAGTTCATGGGCTTGTTCTAGTTCTGGTTAAAAAAGAAAAGTACAAAGGCTTGAAATTTTGTGCTACTTGTGCTTAATTTATTTTTTTATTCTGTTATTATTTTATTTATTTTATTATTTATTAAAGTACTTGAATTTACTTTAAGATTATTTTAATCTAAGCTATTTTTTATTAATTTTAATTTATTTTATTATTTTATTCATTTAATTTGCCTGAAGATGATTATTTTGTACTTTTGTCTGTTTGAATGGTTGTGTTAAAAAAATAAATCAGACGTTACTCAACAGTTACTCAGTACTTGAGTAGTTTTTTCACCAAGTACCTTTTTACTTTTACTCAAGTAATTATTTGGATGACTACTTCTTACTTGTACTTGAGTCATATTAATATGAAGTAACAGTACTTTTACTTGAGTACAATTTTTGGCTACCCAACCCCCCTCTGATAAAAAAATACTAAAAGAGACTAGCGGATGAGACCGGACTGTAGGAACGCAACCCTCCCGCAGGTTGGCGCTGTTGCCAGTTGTCGAGAAAGATTTCCAGCGAGGAAGATCATTCAACATGTCAGCGCCCTTCTGCAAGGTGGTGTAAGAGCTGTGTTTTTGGAGCAAGCATCACAAAAATCGCTACTGGAGTATTTTATGACAACAAATGACTGAAACGTAAACACGACGATGTTTCCGGCTGCAGATGAATATCTGATGAAGGCTTTGGATCATTTCAGGGAGGCATTTTAGCACTGAAATGTGTTTTGTTTACCCTGTCAAATGGTCGTGTTATAGTTTCCGGATTTAAATCTGGTTTTATTAGCAACATTACGCCTTAACAGACATTTATATCAATATCTTTGAATTTAATTTATGATTACGATGTAAGATTTTGATCCTATACCCACTGTAGCTGCCAGGGACGTGAACTTACTATAACAATTATTAATTGTAACCTATTGTAAGGTTTCAACAAAAGTAAAGCGTGTTTCTCGTATGACATACATGCCGAATTAAATACTTTATTTGTCTCGTACATAATTAATCTTAATATAGAAAATAGGAGGCATTGATTTGTAATTAAATCCAAATTATTTTAAAGCAGAGTATTTTTGAATGCGATTTGGCGGTGTGAGCAGTAGCAGCACAGCCAGGACTGTTTCCTGCTACACTGATGCGACAATCTTCCAGTCAAATCTGCTAAAGCAATGGCGTACAGAAGACTCACAAGCCTTCTTCCTAGAGGAAGGGATTGCATTCCCTGTATAGAAAAATCTCTCCCTGTGATCACCCAAACTGCTCATGAATCTGCTATCCATCACTTTGGGAGAGGCAAAAGGACTCTTCACACAGGTGTACCATTGATGATGAAGCTGCTTTCGGTGGATGAGCTTTTTGCAAAGAAATCTCTGCAGCAGTACCTGAAGAATATGGAAACAGAGTACAGCAAGTGTTTACAAGGGGTCAGTGATAATCTGACAGAAGATCCGTGTAGTGAAGGTAAAATGAGGGCCAAGAGGACCACAGTAATGAAGCTGGCTCCTCTCATTCAGAGCATCAGAGATCTGGAGAAAAAACAGAAAGAGATCGTGGAGACTGACGTGCTCTTAAAGGGTGAGATGCAGAATAGTTTGAACAAAGCTGCACCTTTCAGTTTTTTAAATTGTATATATGTTAATAAGTGCCACATTTGTTTATATTTACTGTTTGCTATTTTTAAATCTGGGTACAGTGAGCGAAATAACCAGAGTCAAATTCCTTGTCAGGCAATGTTCAAACTTGGCCAATAAATTCTGACTCTGATTCTGAAAGGTTTATGCACATATCTCTTATCATTACAGCTGCTCTCAGGTATATTTCAGCCAGTCAACCAAGACTGTAAGAATTCAACCATTAATGTTACTGTAATCATGAGTAATTATGGATAAATGCTTCACCTCTGTATTTGCAATTCTGCATAGCAACATCATATACACAGAGAAACATTGACATAAAGTCAAATATTTGTTAAAGTAAGTCAGTGCGATTGATACATTAGCTACCAGAATAAAAGCATTTTGGAAAAAGTTCTGTCCATAAACAAATTTAAATTATTATACTCAATGCTTAGCTAAAGTGTATGTTTTATTTATTTATTTTCCCACAGATGAAGATCTAGCCTTGAGAGAACTGGCAGAGCTCGAGAAAGAAGGCTGTTTGCAAGATATTCAGGACCTGAGACTAACGGTAGAACACTTTCTGACAAGATCCTGAAATATAAAGGAAAATAATTGCATAAAAAAGACATTGCTTTATCTTCTAATGGAATCATATGAACAAGTTGACAATGTTATTATTTGTTATTCTTTACTATTACATTCATTCATGTTTCATATATCAATGTGCTTGATCAATCAGATCCTAGATAGGTTGATCCCAGAGGAGGAGGCCGACCTAAGTGACCTCGTCCTGGAGGTAACGGCAGGTGTTGGTGGTCAGGAGGCCATGCTGTTTACTGCTGAGGTCTGTTATCTGTTATTATTTTAAATAGATTTGTTAAAATTATTATTATTGAATAGAGATGTGTCACAGTGTGATAGAAAGAGATCATGCTGAAGCGCATGCAAGTGTTTTATTACAGAAACTAAAATTAATATTCATAGTCTTGACTTTAGTATTTATTTTGTGTCTTATCAGGCTTATTTTAAATCACAGTAGAATATTTTCCGCATAACTAAATGCTGTTGTTCTGTCTGCTGTCCTCTAAAGGTGTTTGACATGTACCAGGGCTTTTCTCAGCACCATGGTTGGTCCTTCGACGTCCTGGAGCACATGACTAGTGAAATCGGTCAGTAGCTTTTACTTTGATGACAGGCATGGTCATAAAGCCTTAGTGCACCCTCTTGTAAAATGCTTCCTGAATTACAAGGGTTTTTTATTAGCTATTATTTTATGTCTCTGTCTAAAAAGAAGTAAACTGGTTTTCGTGTTGTGTTTCCATGTTAGAAGCATGGAGAGTGATGGAGTTTAAGAAGGTGGCCAAAATATAAGGGATGTATGTAACCAACTGATCCAGCTAATATCTCAGCGAAATGATACTGAGCCTTCTCTGTAGTTCTGTTTCTACGTTGCAGTAGCCAATAACAAACACAAGGGGGAGCTGTTACTTTATCACTGGCTCACATGTCAATACATTTTGCTTCGCACAGGAAGAGGGAGAGAGAAACTCTTAAGAGTGCAGTACATTTTTGCATTTCACCAAAATTGATATTTTTATAAACTGAAGTCAAGAGATGGAAAACCTCCCTTTTGAAAAATTGGAATAACAACGTCTCATTGCACCCGTGTACGATAAAATGATTGAGGCTGTGAAAAGTATCACTCATATAAAGCTGAAGTAAACGTTTTTACTAAAACTGCGATGACATAGTGTTCATGGTTTACCTGTGACTATGCCAGGTGGGCTACGTCATGCTTCAGCCAGCATCAGTGGTCATCAGAGCTACAAGAGGATGAAGTTTGAAGCTGGAGTCCATCGAGTTCAGAGGGTCCCCAAGACTGAAAGGCAGGGACGGATGCATACAAGCACCATGACTGTGGCTGTGCTGCCCCAACCCACCGAGGTACAGCTGCACCACATAGATGGACGCCACACAAGCTACCGTTGAGTTCAGTAAAACCCAGTTTCCTGCAGGAATGGCTTATGTAAAAACATTGACAGGTTATGCCTCTTCCTTAGTAGGAAGCATTTATGTTGGGAATGGAAGTTAGATTGAAATAATGAAGATAATATACAAACTGCAGAAATATGGACATCTTTTAATCTTTAATCCATGAAGAACTTGTTAAAATTCAGTTAATTTGTTCTGATTTAAGGGTTTGTTGCAGCAGTACATTTGTACACAATGATTACCAGCACTTACTGTATTTACCCTGCAGATACCTCACACAGGAGACAGTTTCTTCTTCTGCTCAGCTGTTGTCTGTCTTGGCTGTTCTTTACAGATATCTTTCACAATAAACTCAAAGGACCTGAGGATAGAAACTAAGAGAGCGAGTGGGGCTGGAGGTCAACACGTCAACACAACAGACAGCGCCGTCAGAATAGTTCATCTTCCAACAGGTAAAAACAAAACCCCCAAAAGACTGAACATCAAATTCCTACTCCTGCTTAAGGATGCTGTGGGATGGCAGCATTGACCACACAACTGTTTAGCCGTCAGACAGAACATCCACCTGTTTTCCGTACACACTTCATCCTTTTCAGGACTGTTTGGAGGCAGGTAGTAAAAACTGTACATTTCAGCTTTATGTGCAGTGGGATATGAGTCAGCAGGTGCTTCAGGGGTGACTTAATTTGTCCCAAGATGTAAGCAAAAGTTACCCTTTATTAAAAATATACAGTTTGCACAAAACAAAATAATGGGTTGAAAAAGAAGGAAGCTAAGATACAGTATAAAACAGAAAGTGAAAGCTGGTTATCTGTCTCTTTCTTGTCTCATTTTTCCTGTTACCTCGCCTCCAACCACTAGCAGATGAGTGCCCTCCCTCAGTTAGTTATGTTGAACATATTTTTATCTAAAGAAGGAGTTTCTCCCTACAACCCCTACCAATTGCTTCTCAGCACTTGAGTTACTTGAAGAACAGTTTACTGATTATTTATTATCTTAAGACGGTTTGTACCATTAGACGGTTGCAGAGTTCTGACAGTAGTAGACAGAGCATGCCCTGGACCGGTTTCCAACACAGGCAGAAAATCACGCCCTCACCCACATGTAGGCCACAAGAGCAACACTGAACCATCTTTCTGTGAGGCAGCGAGGTTAACCACTTCTGTTGTCTCATGAGAATAAAAACTCAGTCGTAGCAAAATAATACACAAAAAGTTTTTTTTGTGCAGGTCAGGTCACTTCAGAACACAGACTTTAAAGTAGAACTTATGATTTAAAAAGCGTATTGTCCTCCTCTTGTAGCATTTCAAGAATACTGAGTCTTTAAATTATATAATGTTTGTATTTAATCTCAGAGAATAAAAAGGGGGGGTCATGTATATGTGAAAATCCTCTTGATACATGATGATACATGAATTGAAGTCATTGCTTGATGTTGTGTACTTTATATCTTGGTCAAATGAATAGAAAATAAAAACCTGTGACTTGCCGGTTCCTGTAAATGTCTGTTGTTGTAAGTTGGGCTTTTGCACAGTTGTGTGTAAATGTCAAGGTTAGATTTGGTGCAGAATTTTATTCCTAAAATTAGTTGTGAAAAAAGCATAAGCCAGAGGGAAATCTTGTTAAACGTAGTCCTCAAATGTTTGCATTTTGTAGGTGTGGTTGCTGAGTGCCAGCAGGAGCGATCTCAGCTGAAGAACAGAGAGAAAGCCATGAAGGCTCTGAGAGCAAAGCTGTACGGCATGAAGCTGGAGGAGGAGACCAGCAAGCGCTACAATCAGCGCAAAATCCAGGTGAGAAACATGCAGTCAAATAGAAACAACATCTGCAGGTATTATAGAATACAGGTGTTATAGTAAAACAAATGTGATGCTGGAGTGGATTGATTATGTCAAGATAGAATCAGTGAAAAAAACTCCTTGCATCTTAATATTGGGGATTTTTGTATGCTGCTAAGAGATGGACAACACAAAAAATTAGCAAAACTGACTAGAAATGGGTCTATCTAAAATGAATGAACACTGACAGCAGCTTCTTTTTCCTCTAGATTGGCACCAGGGGCAGATCAGAGAAGATCCGGACCTACAACTATCCCCAAGACCGAATAACAGACCACCGCATTGGGATGACAGTGCACGACGTCAAAGGCTTCCTGCTAGGAGAGGATCTGCTGGACGAGGTGAACCTGTCGTTGCAGGACTTCTCCAATCAGGAAGCGCTCATGGAGCTGCTGGATGACAGCTGCCAGGATGACTCATAAATTTGGGCCTAACAGAGACAAACTTCTTGTTGCATGTTTATGTGACGTTCCAGAGTTATGGTACTGGTAATCCCTGCTCTGTTTCAAGTTTGGAAGTAAAATCTGTGAAAGAGAAAGACCACAACACACTGAAAATGAGGACGGAGTGCTCCTCGAAGATTGTGAACCTCGGCTGCAGATATTCATACTTTGAAACACTCAAAAACTTTTAAGCTTTCAGGTAACTGATAATCTCTGCTATTAAACTGGAGAAAACATTTTTGGCAAGGACTAACTACAAGAATTCAATCTGCAGTTGTTCATCTCTTCGACTGTGAGAGAGGCCTTTTGAGAAATGAGACGAGGAAAAGAAACATTTCCTTGGAAATACAAGATTGACGTATTAAAATTGAATGTAATCATCGAACAAATGACTTGTTTTCTGTTTTCATCAACATGGTCATACCACTGGATAACTCTTAATAGGTACAGATCCGGGGGCTTAAAGTCAAGAGAAATGCATGCACAATAAACAGAAGAGCTGATCTTCTTTTACAGAATATTGTTGGTTCCACATATTCACTCATTCTTGTTATTTTTTAATTTTTAGTGGACAAAAGTGTGGATTGACATCTTTCTCTTAACCCATGTGCTGTCTTCGGGTCAAGGAAGGAGGAAGGGAGGAAGGGAGGAAGGAAGGAAGGAAGGAAGGAAGGAAGGAAGGAAGGAAGGAAGGAAGGAAGGAAGGAAGGAAGGAAGGAAGGAAGGAAGGAAGGAAGGAAGGAAGGAAGGAAGGAAGGAAGGAAGGAAGGAAGGAAGGAAGGAAGGAAGGAAGGAAGGAAGGAAGGAAGGAAGGAAGGAAGGAAGGAAGGAAGGAAGGAAGGAAGGGAGAAAATAAGGAAGGAAGGAAGAAAGGAAGGGAGGAGAGAGCAGGAGGAAAGAAGGAAGGAAGGGAAAAAAGAAGAAAGGAAGGAAGGAGAAAAGAAAGAAGGAAGGAAGTAGGAAAGGGAGGAAGGAAGGGAGAAAAGATGGAAGGGAGAAAGAAAGGAAATAAGGATGTAAAGAAGGTAATAAAAGAACGGATGACGAAAGGGAGGTAGGAAGAAAAAGGAGTAAAGGAGGGTAAAAAAAAGGAGGAAAAGAGGAAAGCAAGAAGGAAGGAGAAAGCAGGAGGAAAGAAGGATAGAAGAATTAGGTCATTTTGACCCGAAGACAGTACAAGGGTTAATGAAAATGATTCCAAATGCTTTTGGCTGCTTTTTTTGTAGTCTTTTGGGTGTGTTTCAAGGTTAACGCGTCTTTTATTTAAATTAACTACATCCCCCATAATGCTTGGTCCTATCAGGCTGGTGAATCGATCGCAGATCCCCCTCGTCCCCCGCTCGCCTTCATATTTCTCTGTCATCCACTCGCATCCTGCCCGCCCCGCAGCCGCCGTTAGCCCGCTAGTAACGGAGTAGCGAGCAAGTCCGCTTTCTGCTCAATTTAATTATTTTTTTATACGGAAAAAAAGACCCTAGAAATATAACATTTCTTTTAAAGCTCGTTGGTGGAATGGACATTATTCTCCTGCCACCGTAATCTTCCTGAAAGACAGTCTGCTCTCCGCCTCGTCGAGCGGGTGTAGCGAGTTGGAGACTCATCTGTCTCCGCCGCTGCTGCTGCTGCTGCTGCTGCTGCTGCTGGACCACCGGGACAAAGACAGTCCGATGTTCAACAATAGAAAACCCAGTGGGAACTCTAATGATTTTACGTCGAGTTTTGAACCTGAATTATCCAGTTGATCAGCGTTTGTGAGCGGGAGGACCCGAGCAGGGAGAGTGTGGATCTCTGGACCGGAGGAGGAGGAGGAGGAGACCGCAGAGGAGGAACCGACATCCCGATGCCAGTGATGGCCAACGAGCCGATCATCCTCAACGTTTATGACATGGTGAGCAGAACATCATGCACCCATCCAGAGACTCATCCTTGCTGGGTTCAAAATAATAATCGAAGTCCGGACCTTTTTTTCTTTTAACATGATTGAAAACCAATCATCAAACGCAGAGCTGCGTTCATTTTAATACAGATGCGCCTTTTGCAAGGCAAGTTTATTTGTAGAGCACGATCAGAGGTGTCAAAAGTATTCACATTCATTACTCAGGTAGAAATATAGATATTAGAGTTTTAAAATAATCCTGTTGAAGTATCAAGTCAAGGTTTTTACTCAAGTAAAAGTATAAAAGTACTGGTTTCAAAACTACTTAAAGTATAAAAGTAAAAGTAATGTAAGGGGGAAAAAGCCTTTAAGGACAAAAGCCATTGAAAATGAATGTATCTTAGTATAATGCAAATATATTAAAGAACCATATATGTGTACTATTGAGCATTAACATGTGTTTCAGAGAGCAGGAGATATGATGACTAGTTGCCTATAAGTATTGTAATGGTGCAAAAAGTCAAACTTCAGAGGCATGTTATCATTTATCCTAACCTTTATTGGAATGTACATCCAAGTTTAGTTGCAGGAATCTGAGGGAACGGATGTAAGAACAAAACTGGACAAGAACATCTGAAACAACCACAACCAAATTCACTCTATCCGGATGGAGCAATTTAACTGGATAGTTTTTTTTTTTAGAGGCCGAAATGAAATAGAGTAACGAGGCTGTTTTTAAAATGTAAGGAGTAAAAAGTACAGATAATTGCGTGAAAATGTAAGGAGTAAAAGTAAAAAGTTGTCTGAAAAATAATTACTCCAGTGAAGTATAGATAACCAAAATGTCTACTTAAGTAAGGTAACAAAGTACAAATACTTCGTTACTTGACACCTCTGAGCACGATTCAACACAAGGTAATTCAAAGTGCTTTACAACAACATTAAAAGCAGCAAGACACAATTAAACAGTAACTAACAAATAAAATGATAAGAAAAGAGGTAAAATAATAAAAAGCACAAGTTGTTAAAAGTAAGGGTGTTGTGCCAAAAAGTGATTGCCTGCCAGCATCTGATTTCTTCTGATTTCTGGCCGCGGGAGCGCGCACAGCAGCCCGTTGAGCGATAGCGCTAAAACGTCATATTTTCAGATTATGAAGCTCAAGAATGAGATCAAGTCATATTTAGGCAGAAACAACTTTTCATTAACTGTATTTGGCCTTCAATCAATTTTTGGCAGGTGAAAATGCCTATTTTGTGTTGTAATGATCCTTTAAAAGAGTTAAAAGCAATCATGTGAGCTCTAGTTTTTATATTATGAAGCTCAAGAATGAGATCAAATCATATTTAGGTAGAAACAACTTTTCATTAATTGTATTTGGCCTTCAATCAATTTTTGGCAGGTAAAAAGACCCATTTTCAGGGGAGAAATCAGATTCTGGCAGGCAATCACTTTTTGGCACGACAAGGGCAGTAGAGTACAGCAGGTAAGTATTTAATTTAGGAGTACGCTTGAGTAAACAGTAATGTTTTTAGGCCTGATTTAAAGGATCTACAGTTGGAGCAGACCTCAGGTCTACAGGAAGTTTGTTCCACCTGTGAGGAGCAGAATAACTGAACGCTGCCTCACCTTGCTTGGTTCTGGTTCTTGGGAACCACAACAAACCAGATCCAGATGAACCTCAGGGGTCTGGGAGCTTCATAGGAACTAACAGATCTACCACGTATTTTTGTCCAAGACCATTCAGTGCTTTGCTGCAGTAAGCAGTAAGATTTTAAACTCTGTCCTTTGACTCACTGGAAGCCAGTGTAGTGATTTCATGACCGGTGTAATATGGTCCAGTTTCCTGGTTCTCTTTTGTAATTGGTCTTACTGATTCTTTCCCATTAAGGATGTTTTCTGTGTCTGTTTTCATAATGCACACATATTAAGAAGGCTTTTTGGTTGTTCAGCTACATTTTTGTCAAAGTTCACCTGAGTTTTCAGATGTGGCCAGGTGAGGCGGTATGAGGAGGAATGATAACAGACTCACTGACCCACACGTACCGTTGTTTCGACACTACTGGATTTCCCTACCAGGGATGCAGCAAACTCATCCATTTCACATTTTAACCAGTTGTTTCTGAAATAAAAAGATGACGCAATATTATTTTGTCAGTCGCCTGTACTTTGGGTGTTCAGTTTAGTTTTAGTTTTTTGGCAGTCTGCAGTAAGGCATTTTAAGGATATGGGTTTATTGAGGATGTACGTCGTAACATGGACATGGCTTTATGTCAAATAGCTGAACAACCACACGTCAAAAGTAGCCTGACATGTTCTAACACAGGGGCATTATGCAGTTGTTGCAGAATCAGTTTCATTCACAATGTTGTCATCATGCAGGGCTGAGTCAGTGGGTCGCCTGTGTTAATTGAGCTGTAGATGAATCATTGATTGATATGGATTTCCTGCGGCAGGTAGATTACCCATGAAATGGATACTGGCTTGATAGAGGCTACTAAACCAAAACAAAAGAAAAGCTCAGAGTTTTTAGGATGTGTGTGGATAGTGGGCTGTAAAACCACAACCAAAACAACAGCTATGTCCTCACCAAGTGTGTCCTTGTGTTATATTTATTATTTTGTTTGTAATTTCCCTTTTTTTTTTGTCTTGTTTTTCCCATATTTTACAACATGTGACGAATCTTCTGCGGCTTGTGCAATCTCTAAACGCTGCTTTCTTACAAAATGTTGAACTTGAAATTCCCAAATTGACCAAATGTTTAGCTGATGATCTGTTATAAGGGGCCAGTTCACATGCTTTTGAATGGGATAACATGTAAAACTATAGTCATTAACAGTGATGAAGATCTTCAGTTGCACAATGGAATTGTTTTTGCTTTTTATCTTCTCATCCTACCTTCTCATTCATTTAGTTCCACTGACTCGTACTTTCTCCTCCTTCATTCACTTTACTGATTCTGCGTGCCTTTTTCTTGTCATCTTTTCTGTCTGATAGTATCTGTACTTCCTTCCTCATTGTTCTCTTTCACTTCTTTTCACCCTTCTTTCACTTCTCCTTTGGTGTTTCACTTGACTGACTGACCACTATAGCTTTTTTTTTTCTCCATAAAGTCTGAGAAGCCTTTATCTTTACTTCGCTCTTATTCGTGTGACTGGCTGCAGTGACCTCATCCTACTTTGCAACATGCAAAAGCTTACAATAGCTATCAGAGGTTTGTATCTCTGCTACATTATGCGATATGCATCAGGGTACATCGGGTACTCTGTGACTCGGTAACGGTACATTCATATACCAAATGATTCAGTGTGATCTGCATCCTTTAGCTCTGCGTGCTCCATTGTTCTCGAGCTTAGCGTTGACCCAGAGGTTGCAGGAGATTCAACAGGCTGTGTAGGATTGTGTGCATCTTATTTGGTTAATGAGGCAAAAAGTAATGTTTACGGTATATATACGTAACTGTATATCCTGTATGCTCTGTGCTGTATGTATGTGTACGTAAATACATATAAAATACTCAGAGCAATAAAAGTACAGTTCAGCGATCAAAATGGTACAAATTTGCTGCCAACTAAATTGTGATGTAATGGGTCAAGTGGGAAAAGCTGTGACAGGTCAATTTAGTGAATAGCCCCCCTACCACACTTCAAGTGCTTTTATACTTGAATCCAATAAAAATGGCCTAGCTGAGCTAAAAACATGGCTTGACTGAACTGTGTGAACATGCTGAGTTTGAGGATACTGCTAATATACTTTGGTAGAGATCAGTCATGGTGAATGTGCATGACTAAAGATTTGCATGCTGACTCGTTGAGTCACTCTGTGTCTGACTCAGTTTGATGGACTGACTCAGTGCTTGCTGTGAGCTGCCTGTGAGTAGCCTGTGATTAAAGAAACAGTTTCATATTTTGAGTAGTATTTCAAATTTGTTGAGAGGTATAGGAAATGAAACTATAAAACTTGGAATACCATAGTTTGTTATGTTTATGACGACTTGTAAACTTAAACCTGTGAATATATTACATAATGTGATTATTATAAGCTTCAGACGGACTGTTTTCCCCCCCCAGCCAGATGAGCAGTTTCCTCTCATTTCAAGTTATTATGTTAAGCTTGGTTAATCATCTAACTTATGCAGCACCCTGCATAGCTACAAACGTCTTTTTTTTGGTAATTATCTTAACATACACCAATGCACAGATAGGTTTTTAAAGAAGTATTAATAAAGTTTAGGTTATTTACATTAAGTATAGGATGTCTACTGTGAAAATGTATGAGATTCATGTGACGTTGGGATTTCTAGTTCTGTACAAATATGAGGAAATGAAAGGATCGAAATAATAACTGATGGTTTTCTTTAGTGTGTATAACAACACTACTAAAAAAGACGGAGGAAATGTCCCCTCTCCATTCTAGGATCAATGGTGTCATGTGACTTTCAGGAACGTTTATGCAGACTTAAGTATAGGCGCCGTACCATCCTTTCTCCTTCCACAATTCCCTCTCCGTCAGGTCCTCCCTGCTGTCCTGCTCCCACCTCTGCTAAGTGGATTTCCTGGCCAGCTCTGAGTGCTTCAGTACACTGGTCTAATGAGAGCGCATTATCGGTACACCACCTGCCTGCCAGCCAGCACCATTCACTGCTTTATCACTGGGAAGATGTGTTAGCGTATTAGGTTTAACTGTGTAATGCAGCAGCGCAGGTTGTATGTCTCTGTGGTGGCTGCAGAGTCTTGCTGTGCATGTTGTTCTGCATCACTTAGACACATGCAGCCTCCATGATACCGTCTGTCTTTTGTGCTTCTCTTGTACGGTCAATTAAAGTTAATGTAACTACCTTTTCTGGGGATTTTTTTTAGTCTTTTTTTCAAAGCAGGGGTTTTCGTAGCTTGAGTGAAAACATTTGTGACACAAATGTACAGTCAATAATTATATCAACATAACTGTGTAATGATGGAAGTAAAAAAAGCACACAAAAGGTGGGCTCCCATTCTCAGAATCCAGTGTGTTTTTACAGAGCCTCATTAGCAGAGACAGCCCTGCATCATAGGTTATTTGTGGGGGAAACACACACCTGCCTTAGGTTAGGTTTACATTCTTCACTGTGGCCCTGAACTGCCAGGGAGACATTGATGTTGCTTCTGTGGTCAGTGGTTATATAGTAGACAGGAGAAGATGTTGTTCAGCCACTGCAAAATGTCCGACGAGAATGAATCGTCTTTCCTCATCCGTTGCCACTATTATAGCACCATGAAACAGAATTACAGAACCATTCCAGCTACTTCAGTGTTGATCTTGTCGTTCCAGTGTGATTTTCTTTGTCATCTTCTTCTTTTTTTAAAAAAAAATGTGGCTTTTTATTTTGCTATGTTTTTCATTTTTTTATTCATTGGTAGTTGGAAAAAAAACAGCAAGAGTGATTTACTGCTCCTGAGTCTTTTGGCTTGCAGTAGTTTGTTGCTGCTCTGATCAGAGGGTAATGCACACTGGAGTGTGAAGCTTGATGGCCTTCCAAGCCTGCTGCTGCCAATATACACAAAGGCATCGATCCAGTATGATGATTGAACTGATCACCGCGTAAACAGCGCGCCTTCACAAGCCTGAATTCATAACATTTCCCTGCACCTGAGGTCTCATGTACCAATATCCTCTTGTTTCCCCTGCTCCTTCTTTTCCTCACTCGTACTGCTTGTGGTGCTTATCAGTATTTCAGTTTTTTTATATATATATATTATTAAAGTTTTAAATTACAAGCTTGCTTTGTGACCAGTGTGAATTAGCAAGGAAGAACACATTTAGAGATAATAGACATAAGAATAACTTTGTACATCCGACTCACAGGCTAAAAGCAGATGCAGCAAGATGTTGCTTGCTTTTGGCTTGTGGTTTGGTTTTTGCAGTTTCCCTCTCTCAAGTTGTGTTATCAGCCTGATCCCTCAGTATATTGAGCTGCATTTACAAAGCGCTGATGTGCTATAAAAAAATAACAAAAATGAAAATGAAACAAAAATACAGCACTGAACTGCTGCAGCCATTCTTCTCTTTCATTCATTTATAAATACAGAGCCTATTCTTCCTCGGCGGAAACAGGCCACTGTTTCATTCTTTCAGATAAGTCTTATTTCACCATCAAATAGAAAACTCTTATGTATTCAATTTAATTCAGTTTTATTTAAATAACATCTGTTACAATACAAGTCTGTAGGCGCTTGCAGAGACCCAGAACATGACCCCGAGCAATGATTACATACTCTGACTTTGTTACTCCCATAAACAGATCAGTTTTGTGTTTTCTTCTCTTAGTTTCCTGTGAATGTTCCTACATTAAGGCATTTAACACGGCATCACACACTCTGGAGAAGCTTCTTTATCAACGATGAGTTCAGGTATCAGGATCCAGAGCTAAAGATTGTTGTTTATGTTTTTGTCTCCATATAAAGTCTGAGTATCTAATAGCTGTGGGCTTCTCGTATCCTAAGACTGAGTGTCTGCAGTTTACAGCAGTCATGGCTCCTATTTGATATGCGAGAACCAGCTGTTGCTGAAACAGACGGGTATTATTCTTGTATTAAGAGGAAAAAAATGCTGAACTGATTTGATCAGCTGATAGATAAAGTATTCTGTGGGGGGAAAACCCTGTTACTGGCAATGTGAAAATTAATGACGGTTGTGGACTGTTACTTCTTGGACCTAATATTTGTCATCTTTGATTCTTTACATTTTCTTTTCTTACCCCGTAGTGTGAATTTGCAAACAAATTGTCTTAAAACCAACCAGCCCTCCGGAGTACTCTGCGATGCAATCTGATGGACATTGGTAAACGGAGAAGTTAAAAAGGCCTTTTTAGTATTTGTAGGTGATTAAGGCTTTGATTTAAAAATAAATACTATTGATAGTTGGTTAGAAAATCAAATCACTTAAAGTTAAAAGAACCTACGACATACAACTACATAGACCACGTAAAGGGAATTAATAGTTCAATTCAATTCAATTTTATTTATATAGCGTCTAATACAACAGATGTTGTCTCTAGACGCTTTCCAGAGAGCCAGAACATGAACATAAACATAAAATAGTATTAAAAAAGAAAAGAAAGAAAGCCCTTGGAGCTCAGACGAGTCTTGCTGAGGCTTGATGTTAGGAAATAAAATTGTCTATGTGACTGGTTTATTGCGCAGTATTGTTAAGGGTGTAACACTTGTTTTATTCACGTCAAACATTTGGTATGACACATCTAGTCCATGACAAGACTTGTTGACAAGCTCAGTGTTTTAAATGATAATCACTCCCACAATTGCACAAAGGAACACAGTTGGAATAGAATTTGTTAAAATATGTCTTTCATTGCTCCCGTCTTCTTGTCTCCAAGCATTATTGTAATGTATTCATCACAGTTTGTATTCCCACTATAGCGATCTGGCAGATTTGATTTACTTTTTAGTTCTAAATGTCTGCTGTTCTAATTCGATACAAACATACACGTGTATATTAAAAAAATCTGACCAGTTGCAAAAAAATAAAAGAAACCATGGTAGAAACCGCTTCTATTTAGCAGCAGTATTTCCCGCATTAGGTTTAATGTGTTTTTAACATAAGTATCTTCCATCTGAGGGGTGTAAGAATAGAAATGCCGAAATGAAACTTATTCAGTCTAAAAGCTTGAATTGCAGAAGCTTAATTTACTTCTTTGGGAACCCCCGTTGGGTAATTGTACCCAAGGTAAGTGACTTGAGAAAGGCATGAGGGGGGAAAAGATGGAAGTGTCAGAAGAACAGAGACACGGCAGAGAGATTGGCTGTAGAGTTTTTGTGGGATGTTCACTCTGCAAAATCATCAGTCAACTCGGCATTACAGTAGAGTCAACAATGAGCATCATTTAATTTGTGAGTAAAACTACGGAGAAAGACAGCAGGTGTTTTTGTGATCAAGAGGGCTGAACAGAAGTCGACTGTTGCAGTGACACAAGGTTGCTGGGGTGATGGTGTCTGAGGCTGAAAGACCCGAAACCACTGCGATCACAGGAGCATCACTAAAGATGCATCTCTAGATATCTAAAAGATGTAGCTGGCACACACCAGTTGGCTCGACTGTAATTTAACCTTTGGAGATTTACTTTAGTGCTGCAGCAGTTAGTGGATTTGTGAAAGTCAAATTTGCTGCTCTTCTTCCTGTTAATGTTGGTACTGTGATAGATGTTGGTTTTTATTTTTCAACCATTTTGACAATTTTAGACTAAAAAAAGAATGTAATTATGAAAAAAGACCCAAATCTCTAAAATACTCACATTTATACTATTTACATGTGGATCTTTTTATACTCCAAACATCGTTATTCATATTTTCCTAAGATTGCTTAACTGTGATTTGTATTTTGATGATACAGCATATAAAATTGCACTTAAACATGCAGTATGCTCTGCACACAACAACTTAATCTTCGTGACTGTCTGCCTCTTTTATTTTTTCAGTACTGGATCAATGAATTCACCAGCTCTCTGGGCATTGGAGTCTTTCACTCAGGGATCGAGATCTATGGAAGAGGTAGGGTTACCCAGAAATATGACACCAGCTACATTTAGTTGCATGCCTGAGGAGGATGTTTCAGAGAGGAGGATGTTTTTTTTTATACCTCAACCTCCATAATACATACGTCCTTGTGTTTTCTACTAAACATCTGTTTATACATTTGTATTTGTTAATAAGAGCTTTTTTTAACGTATTTCTCGTTGTCTGTCTTTAGAGTTTGCCTACGGCGGACATCCGTACCCATTCTCAGGGATCTTTGAGATCACACCAGGTGATGCAACTGAACTTGGCGAGACATTTAAGTTCAAGTGAGTACGTGGAATTTGGCTCTTTTGTTTTAATAAGACACGCAAGCACAGGTACCTGCGTGCGTGTGTGCATGCAAACTGTTCATCAGTCACCCTTTTTTTGGCACTTCCCAAACACGTTGCAACTGGTCAGGGTTTGTATTAGAGGCTATCAGGCAGGTAGCTGCTTATTAAAGATCAGGTGTTCTTACGCAACCAGTCAGTAAGCTAATGAGCCAGTTGGTGAGTGAATCCGTCATTAAGTCACGTCACAGCTCCAAAGTCTCAGCTGATTTACTTAATGGTCAATTGAGTCGACAAATGACTTAGTCATTTTGTTCAGTGGAGATGGAAGATAAAATAAAATAATTCTCATGGATGATCGATTTGGATCAGCCTTCATCTGCACAGCCACTCCATTAGAGAACAGCAACAGGGCTATTAATTATATAGTTTATAAAACAAGAACTCAAAAAGACACGCTGAAAACCGTGAAAACCACAGTAAAAACCGACCGATGCCTGAAGAGAATCAGGACAAGTCAAGGAAGTTGTTGTGTGTCTTTTTATCTACAGTTGGAAAAAAAAAAACATTTCATGCACAGCATGTGAAATATAACATTCCTACTCCATTGATCGCACTGAGTGTATGTGAAAAGAAAGTTTACTGTCTCAACCTGCTACCTTTAGCTTTACTGTCCACACCCAGTAACAAGCCTCTTAATTATATATTTTTGGAAGAATTGTTCTCCCATTGCTTCTGCTTTTCTTGTTCTGAGGTTGTAATGTTTCCTTATCAAGTTTTTTTTTTCTCTTTTTTTTCTTTTTCATTTTTATAGTTGTTTGTTCACTAACAACTGTAACAAGTACATCCATATAAACTCAATCAGAAACACATATCAGGCAGGACATATCTTGATTAGTTACTTCTACTGTTGTCACACTATCAAAATGAGGTTGGAAGTCGGATAATTGACTAGGATTAACCGCCAGTTTTCGCAGCTTCACCAAAGATATAATTAGACTAAATTCACACTAGTTTTATTTTTGTTTTAAATCAAAACCAACTGCCTTCATATTAGCACGGTCAGAAAATATTTCTGTCCGCATTAAATGACCGTAAACGCGTATCACATGGCCGTTCCGGCGATCCAAACAAGGCATTCGCCGAAGAGTAAAAACAGGCAGAAATAACCTTTTGTTGCTGGTTGCTCTTATAACAGCATTGCCTCTGTGCATGTAGGAGCTGCACTGTCATTAAATGCAGATTAAAGCTGCATAACAGCTGATGCTAAAGACAATAGAGTCAGCAGCACTATCTGTTCTGCCTCCATGTTGTCCACACGGGTGTTGGGGAGTGTTTGTGTGTTGTTTCCTAACGATGGTTACATGATATAGGCTTAGCAAATCAGGGAATAAGCAGTGACCCAAAATAACGGATCGTTGAACGAACCAGTGCAACTACACCATTGCTTTCAAATGTTTTTGCTTTTAATGCAATTAAAACATTGTCCTCAGCTATAATGCTACAGGTCATTTTTAATGTAGGACGGTTGCCTCGCAACTCGGGATGCTGTGAAAGGAATGATCATAATGAAAACATTGAAAGTTATATGAGCGTTTGCACAATTGACTGTAAAACTAACAATAGTCCAAGGGGCTGTTTCCTGTTGATATCTGCCGCATTTCCATCCTCTTTCCCCGTCAATGTAGGACATTTAGTAACAGCATTGTTTACCAGCTATTATATGAATCAGGGATTTTATTTTCATTGTATTATGCCAACCAATCCTGCTTACATGCAAGCGATTAAGCTCATTATCGCTTTTTCAACAATAACACATAAACCTTCAAGAAATTGATCATAGTATTCCTTTTATCTGGTTGTGCGGGATAGCAGTTCCTGGTCTTTTATTTAGGGTCAGCCTGTAAGTGTACAGTGAAATTTTATGCAGTCCGTTTACATTTAAAAATCTTTAGTTGCATAGCTTCTGAGCAGATTGCAATAAAGGTGTACAGTCACTCACTCACTTGTGGACTGTTAGATATATAATTTAATACAATGCAAAGCTTATATTTGTGTTTGGCTCAAGGGTTACCATCTGAGTTGAGAAGTATTGTCAAACCATCCAGGTCTTTGCTGTTAGTGATTACTTGAGTCGTTCAATATCTAAGCAATCAAGACATTCCAGTCCTGTTCAGTCAACCAGTCTGTCAGTGAACTGGTATCTAATGCAGGGAGGTCCAACTAGAGGATAAACAAGATGAAAAAGTAAAATACAGGTAGAACTATAACACAAAATTTAACTCAGAGAGCAACAGTGGGTGAGACTAGATTACTGAGCAGAAAATAAAATGTGGTTCTCACTCTTTATTCCATTCTGCAAAGTCTCACCACCAATGGATAAAATAAACATTGATAGGGGACAAATGTGTTGGATAAAAGTTGTTTTGGAATATAAAACCCAACTATAAGAGACACTGTATGCTTTCAGGAAATCAAAGATGTGGAGCTGATTTTTAAATACATTAAGCCAAAACTGTAGTGCATTTATTTCATGCTGTGCATCATGTCTGCGAGGTGGGCAGATATTTTTATTGCTGTTTTTAATGCCGTTGGAATGGAGTCAATAAAACTGTAGAACATCTAGTTGGTTCAATATGTTTGGATGAGTTCTGTCTGCTGAGAGCTGCTGTGCTGCTGTGTATTACTTCTGCTCTAGTTGATCTGCCCTGTGGCTTTACAGAGAGATTCTGCCTCTCACACACACACACACACACACACACACACACACACACACACACACAGTTTGCTGTCTCCATGCAGGCCAGTAGACCATAAGTATGGATCATCTCAGATAAATGCCTGCATATCATCCACTGTGATGAGCCAATTGAATCAGCGCTCTCTCAAACTAAAATCATCTTCATATTCGTTTGTTTGATGTCTTGTTAAAGTGGAAAGTGGCTCAAGAATTGAACGTAATGTCTTTTTATGTGATTAATTCATCCTCTAGTTACCTAACTATTCACAGTGAAATTCTGTTGTCTGTATGCTTCTTTTGTTTTGTGTATAAGGAGGATTTCTGGTCAATTTGTATCAAAGAGAAAGTACAAACTCTCAAACCTCAAAGTTTAATTGGAAATGGATAAATGCTACAAATGTAGGACTTAAATTGGTAAATCTGTTTACATGAAGCATTCTAGTATATGGTCTTTGATGGTTCCCAGAAGATGCCCTCAGTGAATCTTCAGTGAGTCTCAATGCAGGCGCCTCTTCCTTTCTGGTCTCTGCAGAGAGGCCATAGTCCTGGGCAGCACAGACTTCACAGAGGAAGATGTGGAGCGGATCGTGGAGGAGATGGGGAAAGAGTACAAAGGCAACGCTTACCACCTCATGCACAAAAACTGCAACCACTTCTCTTCAGCGCTGTCGGAGGTTGGTACTCAAAAAACACACACGCGCAATTTGTTCATACAGAACATTCTGTTTCATTACCCTTATTGCAAACCAAACCGTTATCCTTTGTGCAGCCTCGAACAGATGCACCGTGAACAGGAATAAGTGGCTATAGATCATGGATGGATGGGAGTTCGTAGATGTAATTCCATCTATTAGATGTTATTAGAGTACAAAAAGAAACGGAGCATCATGCTCAGTTAAACATAAAACTCTTGCTGAGTTCATTTTGTCTTTCCTACTCCTGGTAAGAGTTTTCAAAACCATGTGTGTGAGTGTGTGTGTCTGTGTGTGTGTCTGTGTCTGTGTTTGTGTGTCGGTGTGAGTGTCTGTGTTTGTGTTTCCAATCAGCTTATGTCGGAGTGACTAATGAGCAGGGAGACTTACAGTTAGCATATAGCGCTCAGATGGGGATTAGGACAGTGATACAAGCCTCGACTTGCATAGCCAGCTGGCACACACACACACACACACACACACACACACACACACACACACACACACACACCCTAAGACAGCACATATGCCCTGTATAAAATACACAGACTTATCCTCTCCAACAGAATTACAGTTTCTCATATACATGTTTACACATGGATTGACACATCAATACAGTAAACAGACCTATATAACCACACATCCATACTGAGGGACATTGTGAAACAGTCACACGTTGCTATATGTTACACATTACCACACAGAGGAAGTGGTGTTCTCGGGGTTTAACTCTGTTTTTTTAATCTGTTGACATGAGAGGTTGGCTTGGACAGAGAGGTGTGGAGATAACTGGACACAGAGATGGTTGTTGCAGTTTTGAAAGGTCAGTTATAATATCTCACCCGTGACTGGACCGGGCATATGTAACAAAATAATAATGAATTAGGATTGATCGGGAAAAACGTATGTCTAAGACATAAGAAGGGGTGAAGTATTTAAAGAGATTAGAAAATGGAGCATTGTCTTATGAAATTCCACCTTGTGTGAAGAGGCCTGCACAGGTTTGAAAAAAAGATCTTTGTTCCTCGTATTTTTCTTTCTGTTCCTCCTTTATTTATTTGGCATTGAAGTGATTAATATTATGATTCATATGCACTGCTTGCGATGAAAGGTCAGCTTTTCTGTCATGAACGATGCACATTGTTTACCCAGGTCAAATGTATGGATTAGCTGCTTCCTTCTGATGGATGCTGGGATCCACTTGCTCCTCCTCCTCTTCTTCCTGCTGGCTGAAGCAATGTGGTCATGATGAATAGCGTCCATTGTGTTTAGCATCCTGTACTTATCAGAACGTAACTAAGGTAGACAAATCTTGTTGCTGGCACCTAAAAGGACTCTGTTTCTGTCCTTTTGGCTGTAAAACATCCACAGCATTCAGGATCAGATGGTTTGCAAGAAATATTTGTAATTTATAAAGTAAATGTACTCTCTTTGTCTTCTTGTGCATATTAGAAATCCTCCCATCAGCAGCTTCAGTCAGTGTGCTGATAAGAGCACTATTCAGCCCTTATACTGGGAAAATACTGAGTTTCTTGGAAGCCAGTTGGCCCATCATGCTGTAATGGGGCTGATAGAGCTGAGTGATGATAATTACTCCCCTTACAGACAGTATTACTGCCTTTAAAGGAAATCCATCAGAGACTCAAAAGGACCAATCACACTGCTCTTGTGCACGTAGAGTAGATTGTTTGTTGCAGCAGATGGATGAATTGCTCCTCCAGAAACATACTCTTTATTGGAGGTTTCTTTGGTACAGAATAAGTCAGCAAATGTGCAACATTTCCCTGCGAGTAACTGTGATGAGCAGGATGGAAAATCTCATGATGCAATCATTTTTTTCACGTAAAACTTCAAATGTATAAATTGCTCAAACAATTTGATTTAATGAGTGAAGACAATGAATGACCAACACAACAAAACATGCAACACATGAAGAGAAGAGTGGTGAATTTTGTTTAAGCATTTTCCAGAAGATATTTTTTCATTCTATTGCTGCTCTAAATGATACTTTTTTGTATTATTATGAATATGTTGGGTAAAATTTTTTGTATTGTATCTATTGATTCATTATTTTTCACTGTATGAAACAATTTATATTTCTCTTTTCTATTATGGTGTCAGAAATCCTTGTATCAAACATGAAACGTTTGGTTAATTTTTTTAATTCCTGCGCAGGTGGTGCCACTGCACATAGACAGGAGTTTGTAGTAGAGGTGGTGGAAGAGGAGACACTTTATTGTTTTTCTATGACTTAATTGGTAAAGGCCAGTTGTTTTTAGAAGCAGAAGAGAGGAAACATGCTCACAAACTCTTGAGAAAAGAAACACTGGCTTGGTTTTGTTCAAGGAGCAACACCTGGATGACTTTAGAGAAGCAATAAATGTACATAATTAAAAAACGCAAGAAATATGTTGTTTTGTGCTTACATTGAATATGAGTTTAACAGTATAAGTTTGAAGTGCTTCTTTTTGACACTTTTTACAGTATTTCAATGAATCTTTGTGGATGTCTGAAAGTATTTATTTGTCTTTTTCTTTTTCTCTTGCAGATCCTGTGTGGCAGGGAGATCCCTCGTTGGGTAAACCGCCTGGCCTACTTCAGCTCCTGCGTGCCATTCCTCCAGAGCTGCCTGCCCAAAGAGTGGCTGACCCCGGCTGCCTTACAGTCCAGCGTGAGCCAGGAGCTGCACGGAGCAGGCGGAGACCTGGAGGAGGCGGAGGACGCGGCCGCCACCGCCTCCCTGGCTTCCATGTCGCCCTCCTCCAGCCCCTCCTCTTCCTTGCCTCGTCACAGTCGCATCCAGCCCCGCCGGTAGAGACTGCAAGCTCTGCTGGGCATCCTTGGGGCCGGACTTGTGGTTACAGAGACGGCCATGTAACAGAAGCCAAAAATCCTGGCAGACTGTCCTCGAGTGAGGCACTGAACCGCAATCTGCCCTGGGTAAGAATGTCAGCTAAATCTCTGCTGCAGTTCAGAGCAGTGGAAGACTTGGACTAGGAAGGCTGTGGGAAGGAGCTCCTGCTTTCTAATGCAGCCAGGAAACAAACTGATCCACTCACATCTTAATCAAAATACATCTTCTTGACTATTTTACTGGCCACATCCAGATGTTACCAGTGCTCTAAAACCAGATGTTGCTGCAGTGTGAGAAAGTTGACTACTAGGAACCCATGTCCACTGATTTGGCAGATTTTATATGGTAAGATTGTTTTTAACACTCCAAAATACTCAGCTGACAACTGTAACTGGAAACTTAGCACTCATCACTTATGTTCCTGTTGTTTGATGGTGAATAACTCAACTTTCATCAGTTAGTTCAAGCCAATTTGTGAAAGTGAACAGCTTTAGAGAGCTGCCATATAACCCAGCATGTTATGAAGATGTCGAGGCTTGCGTCAGAACTGAACGACCTATAAAAAAGGCTGTATATATTTTTTATTTGTACAGATATTTAAAAACAGGCAGTTAAAGATTGGAAAGGTAAAGTTTATATACTTACTCTTTTAGTCTTGTCTGGTGTGATATTCAGTGGTCTCCAGACTAAAACTAAAATGGTATATAGATGACCACAAACTGAGCACTGGTATCATCTGATCTGTGGCTGGTAAATGTTTCCTTAGCTGCATTTGAAATGTTTAAAAACCTTTGGCTGCTAAAATCCCGAAAGCAGCCTCAGTATCTGGATCAGGATGTCAGATCTGTTATTAGATGTCAGACCGGTAGCAGCTCCTCAAGTCTTTTATTCAATGTTTCTTATTTAACAGTGAAGTTGTGAGGTTGGCACTGAGTTAGAGTTTTGATACTTCCTCTCAGTAACAGCTGCCATGGTGCCTTTGAGGAAGGTACTTTCTTCTCTGCCAGTGAAAGGTTATGGTTGAACTGGAGAGCTGAACGTAGTTTATGTGTATAAAGCAAATAAAGAGTAATTAGAGTTTTTAGTTGTGTTGACATCAGTGAGAAGCTCCTCTTTAACTGACCTGAGCTCAGCCTGCACTCCTCACACCCAGTCGAGTTTAGTTCAGGATGATGCACTTCAGTGCTGCTAGGAAGCATCACAGATACTTTGAAGTTTAGTAACATTATATTTTTGTTGATATAATGATGCGAAAACTTACTGAAGTTCTTATCAATACAGTTTTACACTTTACAGGAAGATGCTGCTTTTCCTGAACAATGATCACCTCACTTGAAACTGCTGTTACATGCTGTCAACAACACGTATGCTGCAGAATGTGTTTCTTTCCAAATAAGAGCCACTGATGTCATTTTCCTGTTTTATTACTCTTATTACTGTTATTATTAACATGGAAGTTTGAGGACAGTCAAATCTGACAAATCACATTTCTGTTTTTTTAATCCTTATTGTGTTTCTATGATATAAAAACGTGGGCCTTTTTTGTCTGTTTTGTTTATGTTTGATAAGCTCAGGACTCAAAAAGGATTTGTCATCAAATCCTTTAAACTTTCTAGCCCAGATTTTGTGTCTTTGTTGCTTTTTATAATGCAGTAATCACTCCATAGAGTTTTTCAGCAACACATTACAGTTTTATACTCCTCTTTGATTAAAAACAAAAAAATCCTTTTATTTACAAACTGTGTTTGCGAGCCTGTCCTTGTCTGCATGAATGTTTGAGTGTGTTCCTGCCGTCGGCAAGTTCCCGACTGGGCCAAACTTCACATGGAAATTCTCTGCGTAAACGATTAAAAACAAAAACAAATGCAGCTTTATAAATGTAGCACTGTTTTTGAGAAATCTTTTAAAAGTATCACTTAATTTCTAAGAGTGTAAATTTGTTCTTCTTTGCAGTAACTTTTTTTTGGTGTACCGTCACCTACAGATATTCTTTTCATGTTTTTTCTTTGTTTGTTTTTTCAATCAATGAGACTGACGCAGTGTTACAGGAAATCTCTAAATCAAAGCCATTTTTCATGAAACCAGCATTTGACTTGGAATAAAAGGATTAAACTCAATGTGTTATCAGCTAAAGGTCAAATGTGTGAGTTTTATGGTTCAATAAATAACCTTATTTTAATTCTTTGACAGGCACACAAATGGTTGTGACTGCAGCGCTCTCTGCTGGCTGTTTTTTGTACTCTTACTGAGGTTTCCTGAAACCTTCCGAGCTTCGAGTAGTTTTACAATCGTTGCTTTTGGCTGACAAATGCACAATGTCTCATCAAACCCGTACTGTCTCAGTTAATGTTTAAATACCAAGTGACAAAGCTTTTGTTTTACATTCATATGACCATAGTTAAAGCATTTAAAGGACCAAAGATAGTTATAACTTTCACAATCTTCCTTTTTCTGGCAGCAACATTTGATTTACCATAAATGTGTTCTTTAGTAAGACTAGTAATTATCTGATCAAAATCATAGTTTGTGTGAGACATTTGCCACTATCTGTGAGCTATGAATGCAAATCAGGAAACCTCAGTCTTTCGGACCTCAAGAATGACTGACTTCAGCTGTTTCACAATAAACTTTAAGAAAAGGTATTGAACATTTTTGTATCCTGTTGGGAAGTTTTCTATTCTCTCTTTTTTTTCTCTTCTTTTAAACAGGCAATCTGTGACACAAGGTTTGTATTATGATGGCTGAATATATTGGAGAATGGGTTAAGCAATATTTTATTCTAGAAAAATGATTATTAACCATTGATATTTCCATCTCAGAAGAACGTGGATGTGTTGGTGGAGGAAGAGCACATATTTATTCAGCCACATTTGTGGCCTGATCAAAGTATTGGGAATTGTGCTTTTTGCCATTAGGTCCAATCACAGAGTTTCTATTATTCTCCCTTCACAAATATAAGACATTTTTCACTTTGATATTGTTTCCATTTTAAGTAACAAAACTCAATTTTCAGATTTCTAAAAAGTATTTTAACAATTGATTGAAAGAAGTTAATTGGCCAAATTGTGGTCCATTCCAACTGAAGCTCAGACATCTGCGGTTCAAATCAGATTATGAGTTGGTATTTGACCAGAGCTACTGATGTAAAGTCGAAGGGGATCTCTTTTTTTGAGGGGGTAGTCGGATAGTTTCGTAAATATAAAAATAAACAGGGTGAGTTTCATGGTTTTAACGGAGAGTTGCAGTCGGGGGCGTTGTGATACAAAATGTGTTTTGGTTCACACATCTGGGAGAATTCTTAAAATCTGCATGCAGGTGGGTGTACAGCATCCTCCCAGCCTCCTAGAAACACAGCTTCAAAACACAACACAGCTTCAAAATATTTTTTGAGCTAAAATGCACCTAATGTACTGTATTTGTATCAGCTGTGTTAACAGACCAGGGTACATTCACTCATTATTATACGGTGCCAAAATAAACTCAACTCAACTTTATCATCCCGGAAAAGCAATTAGTGTGCAGCAAGACATCAAAAACAAAGGACAACAAACTATATATATATATATATATATATATATATATATATATATATATATATATATATATATATATATGTGTGTGTGTGTGTGTATATATATGTGATGAAGAAACTCTCCAGCACCAATACCAGGATAAACCAACTGAGACTTATTGCTCCCTCCAGCAGATAAATGGCACTTGGTACAAAAGAGTTGTTTGAAATGTGTTGGTTCTTGCAGAAAGGCATCTGAAACCTGAACCAGAGGGTAATAACAGGAACTCACTGATGGGGAGAGTGGGTTTTGCCTTTTTCATGTTAAATTTATTGTACAGGTCTGTGAGGCTGCTTTGCTGGGCACCTATGTCAGCTTTAGCCTTGACACTGAGATCCCTGTACCAACAGACCACAGAGAACGGTAAAACAGAGTCAATGTAGGATTTATAAAGATGGTTTTATTTATGTTGAACTCTCCTTGTTTCTGAAGACAGAAGATAAGTTGACTTTCTGTGTAAATGCTAAAGTTAAGGTTGTTATTAATCATCTCAGGTACTTGCATGAGTCAACCGCTCCTACAGCCTCCACTTTCATGGTAGTGGTCTTAGAATGGGGGAGGTACACCTGAAATCAATGATCATATCCTTATTTGTCTTAACATTCAGCTGTACACTGTCACTAAAACCGTCCAAGATTGTGAATGCAGCTCATCTGAGACAAAACCATAGTTTTTCTATCTTGTATGCAGTTAAGGGCTTCACATTGTCTTTTTTGGAGGTTTTATGGCAACCTTTCAAATTAAATATGATGCTCCACTTACTTCAGCAGAAACAAGTTATTATGATTATTATAAGATATTGTTACATAATGAAAAAAAATCAATGCATGTCATCCTGTTGCTCACATCAACTTCACCACATCTCTGTGATTCTCAGATGGTCCAGGTGATCTGTTATGCACATATGCTGATTGTACTTGATCTCTTTTTTTATGTTTCATCTGCCACATTATCGCTTGAGGACGGCGATACTTTCCAATCCACTGCTTTCCAGAAATGCCTTTCCACAGCAGGGTTAGGGCGAGGAACACGGCGGCCTCTTAAATCTGGAAAAGCAACAGTACTTAATTGTTGAAATGACAATTAATGCCAGAAATAGTTATTTGATGTACCTGTATAGCAATGAAGCTCACGTCTTCCAGCCAAGAGGTCCCAAAATATCTCTCCCAGGTCCATGCCCTAAAAATGTCAGAGGTCTTTTTGTGGAAGGGATGGGACGGACACAACATTGGACTGTGATGTTAATGTTGTCACAAACTGTTTGACCTTCATAGCAAAGGGGAGTGAATTTGTTAATATTTGGTTTTAGGTAGGTACGACGTTTTCGGGCGTCAGGTTATTCACTATTATGCATTCAACCCTGCATAAATCTAAAGGTGCACACCAGCGGTTTTAGTTGAAACTCACAAAAGTGAAAGTTTAAAGTGAAAAAGGTAATTTCTATCTATGTAGGCATGGATGTCAAACCTGCAGAATATTAATTAATCCCTAAATAAATCATTAAATTCACAGCATATTAGCTTTGAAGCCCATGACCCTCAGTGCAGTGAGGACTTTTGAATGTGACTATTTCACAGCAGTGCGAGTTAATGACATAAACACCCTCATCTGAACAGGGTTTGCTGCAGTACTGAAGTAAAGGGCAAATGATTAGTTAACACTTTGGGAAACTACCAAATGTTAGTTAAAATAATAATAAAAAAACATAACATGAAGCACCAAAGTCTCGTTATCGTGATAACCATTTTGGGCCGTGCAACAATTGAAAATGTGTGTACATTACTTTACATCTGTGGCTACTGGTTCTTGGCATGTCCTGGTTTTCTACAGTAGGGGATAAGGGTCACACTTTTCCAGAGTCACTCTCTCTTTTCTTGATATTTTTTATTTATTTTTATCATGTGATGTACTTCATACACTCAGGTAAATGTCCACCCCTAAACTGGGTTGAGTTTCAGGACGCCTCCTAAGGCCTCCAAAACCACTTGTTTTCTACGCTTTTTCTGATTTCGCTTGTAATCGAATTCAATCGATTCAAAATGATTATGTTTTCAGCAACCACACGTACTTTGCTGGCTCTCTCCTGTTGTTACTGTGAGTAACAGTTATTTGTGTTTCTGTCTTACCACTTAGGCCTGGTACTGTCCAACATGGACAACTGTCTGTTGAACTGTTGTTGACCCATCTCTCTCTCTCTCTCTCCCTCTCTTTCTGAGAAAGGATGTAGCCGTGCTACAATGAGTAAGTATATATATATATATATATATATATATATATATGGGTCAAAGACGTATAAGGTTTTCAAAGTAGGAAAAAAATGAAACAGCAATTACAATTCCCTAAAATACTTTTTTATGTTCATTGGAGTGTCACCTATGTCCCTATATTAGTTATTTTAAAGAATTAATCAATAATTCTTTTTTATTGTGATTCACATGAATGTACCCTGGTAAAATGTCATTCAGTATAACGCCAAGTGTTTTTTTAAACAATTTAATTTTATGCCCATTTTTTCATAATCACAAGGTTTTATATCCATGCTTAGACTGGCAGAAATATAACTACCCAGAAAAAATGACACTATTTCATTTTTAATAACAAATATTTGATGCATCATGGGTACAACTCAAAATTTGTTGAAGGTTTTCTACAAAAACGTCCTGTCTTGCACTGAAAATAATGTAAAAATCTATGAAAATATCTTTCACTTCATCCTTTGAGATTTGTCTTTGTGTTTCTGAGTCAACAAAACAAAGTTATTGTATTTTAATATAAAATACTGGTGTGATACTGAATGACAATATTTTGTTACCCTGAATGACACATCTCACTCCGGCCCACAAATATTGATTAAATGTGATTTCTTCAGCAATAACAATAATTATCCTATGAACTATTATTAGTAGCAGCATTATTATTTTTTCTTTTAGCTACTTTTTGTTTTATAACATTTTGTAAAATATAGGATGAGATGTTTAAAATGTGCAGGCAGAGAGAGAGAGAAAGAGAGAGAGAGAGAAATGACCCATACGCCACACACATAAAGGATATGGGTTTTACTATGCAATATATTTTAACAGACACATGAGGAACAATTTCATTCACAGGAATTCATAGGACAAAGCATTAATTAAAAAACATTCCATTAACATAGTGTAAAAACTGTTGTTTTCCTTAAAATCATTATGAAACAATGGATTTCTTTTTCAAAGTGATATCATGACATTCATCAGGCATTTGAAAGAAAATGCATAAAAAGTAATTCAACCAACATTAAAACAAAACATTTCTGCATTCTGAACATCAGAATATTAACAAATCCATTTTCTGAACATCAGATGGAACTCATCTATGTTCTCAAACTGAACTCATCATTCAATAACATCTTTAAAACGTGGATTGCTTGTGTATGTTGTTTTCTTATGTAGGCCTATGTAGTATTCTGTAGCCTAACTGGTGTGTAACTTGGAATTTGGATTAATAAAGCTCTGTAAACCTTTCCCAGTCAGAGATGCAGAGTTTTGAATTCCTTTGTTTTGTAGAAGATGGGTGTGGTTCAGAGATTACTGCTTGGACATCCGACTTGAAGTAGTATGTGATGTCATTCACATGGGGCCACACAAACTAATTTTTTCTTGCAGCTAGTTGTTGCATGCAACTGATTTCTAACTCCTCTCCCACAACCTTCAGAACTTGGCCGACAAATGGCTGGTAATCGTAATTGACTATTACGAACTTTCCTTTTAAGTCCTCTGGTGATTTCACTGGCATGGACAGGCTGTCTTCTGTTTCTGCATTTTGGTTCTTGAAATACCTTAAAATGCCATAAAAATAGTTTAAAACAATACTATTCAGTATCAATACAACAATAAAATATGAATTGCATGATCATATGTTGTGAAAACATGGGATAATAAGGCTACTGTCATTCAGCATAACGGGTGACATTGTGGTATAACATTAAACTTTTGTTGTGCTGAAGGACAAAAGCGCGACACTGAAGGACAGATTTCATACGTAAACATATTTAACAGGCAGTTCCTTGGCCACCTATATAATGTAATGTTCTTAACCTGTAAAAATCATCCTTACTTTTCATGTTTAATGTAGGTATTTATAAAACAATAACATTAAAAGTATGTTTTCTGTGTTGTACTGAAGGACATACTTTTTTGTTCCAAAGGTTACAAGAGGGAGAAAAGATGAGAGATTTACTTACCTCCTCACATTGATAGAGGGTCTTCAAGGGGTCTTCTTTGTGATGCCACACACTGTTACATGATTACCATCATGTGATATGCCTTAAAATGCCTTTTTACCATTGTTATACTGAATGACATTGAGGAAAGGCAAAAGTCTGGACAAAAGTTATTCAAGTTTTTAAATATTTTTTAGATACAGTATGATGGCCATTATTCTATATATTGTTGCAAACACTAACACAATTATGCCATGAGTGTTCATTTATATTTTTAGGATGAATTTATACATTTTAAAAACACTTTTGTCATTAGAATTTAAACCCGGACAGTTACACTGAAGGACATTTTGAGACTTTAGAGCTCAATAACTTCCTTAATTTAATAGTTAGCAACACAAATATTTCTGGGTCAAAAGAAGGATAAGAGTTGAGTGATTTAATATTATATATATATATATTTATCTTTTTATGTTAAATGAATGGCCCTCGGACACCAAATTTACACGTCTCGTCTTTATATATATATATATATATATATATATATATATATATATGTACTTTCAATATGGATGAATGTTCAGGGCGTATAAACTCTTGTAATATTTTATATATCATTATTGTAAAGAACTTACATTTACAATGTGTAAAGGTGTGTTTAAATGCCACGAAGAACGTTTTCGGCTTCAATTTTAGTTGTGCAGAGGAATTTTAAAATAAAGTATGAATAAACACAAATAGCCACCCACTTAATTATAAAGGACAAATCATCTTGTCATATATATCCCCTGTTGTGGTTTTCAGCTGATTATTTCAGACGCTAGATGGCGGCAGAGAGCTAGAATTCCACCGACAGGTATAAAAAAAAAAAACAGATTTGATCAGTTTTACTCTGTGAAAGTTTTTTTCATGTGCAAAGTTAAAATCAGCTTTAAATAAATTCCCTAAAAGCCTACTTTGTGTTGAGGCACCCCCTATAAAAGGGGGGCATAAAAGTAGAAACGTAAGCTATAGAGATTTTAGAAAAACTAGTGAGGCTATTTTATTTCGATTTTAAGATGCACTTTGTTAAAATCTTAAATAAGGGAGGGGCGGGGGGCAGATTATATATTGTTCCACTTAACATACTTCGCCATTAACAAAACAGAACTGTTCTGAACACAAGGCTACGTGATTAAAGTTAAAAACGTGTTGATTCACTCTTTGCTGACTTGCCCTTCGACACTTTCAACTAAAATAAAACGGCAAGACACATAATTCCTGCAGCCCACCCACTGAATCCCTAAAACACAATTATATGACCAAATTATTATTAATAATATACGAAGATAGATATGAGACACGCTGCTCGCTGCCGGTGTTCTGCCAATTTCTGCTCCCTGCCGAGAAATACTACTTAGGGGTCCTGCGCATGCGCACAGTCGATTTTCAATGTTTGATTGCCGCGCCCATCATTTCTTTCACGATGCAAAATTGATAATATGGGATGTTGAGTATTTCATCCTTCAAAATACACTACCCATGAATTGAATGAAGTGCATTAAACTCTGTGAACATTATGCGATAAAGAGAGAAAAAAACAATTATATCGCTTTATTTGATATTCATTCAGTCATTCACCTTTAATTAACCAGGCAGGTCATTAAGAACACATTCTTATTTACAATGACGGCCTGGCAAGAGACAAGGACCACTGGGGGGAAAGGAAGTGGGCTAGGGAGTAAAACACAGTCAAATTGTAGCTCTACAAAGGTAGAAACCCATTAGGTAGCATTTTTTGGCAAAGCAGCAAAAAATGGCAGAACACCGGACTTTGGCTCCGCTCCGAGTCAAGACGTAATTTCCGGGTTTTCCACGGTGTCGAAGGGTCAAACTATTTCAAAGCAATTATTATCTCGCTTTTCTTTCTTTTTCTAAAACTATATTTATCATGCAATGTATATTATAATAGCAAGTCATTTATATATCATGTTGAATTAATGTATGCGTTAACAAGCCAAACATAACCACTTTCTTAATGTGAAAGCCTTTATTTCTTCAAGTTCAGTTCTATAAATTTTTAATATTTTTTAATAAAGTTTATTTCGTAAACGTATCTTATCAGGATTTAGCAGGACAGTAACACAGTCCAAGCGGACATATCCGGCTGTGAAGTGGGTTGAGGTTCAGGACTCCTCCTACAGCTGAGACGCTTTAAAACACACTTGTTTTCGGCGCGTTTCCTGATTTCACTGGTGGTTGGAAAGAGTCGAATCAGGATGATTTTCACGTTGTTTTCAGCGACCACATGGACTTTACTGGCTCTCTGTTTTACCCTGTTGTTACTGTGAGTATAACCTACTTAAAAGTCTGACTATTTTACTGTCCAACATAAACAAATCTCTGATGAACTGTTGTTGACCTGTCTCCTTCTTTCTCCATTTCCGGGAAATAGATATGGAATTTGGCCATATAGGTTTTTCAAAAACGTGGGAATATCAGGACCAAGACCTCTGCCTTTTATTGGCACCTTGTATGGAGCATCAAAGGTAGCATGAGAAGTCCACTGATGTTGAAATCAGAGAGGAGGGTGTTTACTGTGATGTATTTTCATATCTTTTAAATTATGATTCATTTTCATTATGTCAATAAATTATTTTTAATAGATGTATCTGTCATTTTATGAAGGGCATCATTTCCTTTGACATTGGGTGTCAGAAAAAGTATGGAGATGTCTGGGGGTGAGTATTTACATTAATTGTAAAAAGTATAGGCTACAGTTCAATTTCTCCTCGTAATAAAGTGAACAACTTAGGGAGATGTATTTGTTCTTCACAGTTTTAGGTTACTCTTTATTTTCAGTTACCCTCAGGCTGTATCTAGCTAAACAAAGTAATCTCTTTTGATGTTTTACTATCAAGTTTGAGCTAACACGAATGGCCTAAAATGAAATGTCTGTTGTTGTTTTTTTCCAGATTGTTTGAGGGACGGCAACCAGTCCTGATGGTTTCGGACCCCGAGATGATCAAAACTGTGATGGTGAAGGAATGCTACAGTGTATTTACAAACCGCAGGGTAAGAGAGGGTATAAGCTTTGGTCATTAAGAAAAATAAAGATTCAACTTAGGTGGTTTTTCCACTTTCAGTGATGTTTTCAGTATTTCAAAAAATCTACTAAAGCATGATGAAGGATTACATCAGACCACACACCTCATCTCTTGCAACCAACAAAAGGAACAACAAAACTCCAGTATTACGCAATCTTGGTACAAACTGGAAAAGTCAGCCGTATGTATTTTGACATCATATAGACATGTTCAAGAAATATAGTCATGAACATCATAAAAAACAAAGAAACATCATAAATAAATAAATACATAAATAAATACCTGGCTTGACGCTGAGTTGAGGAACAATATCTTGGGGATCTATCCACACCCGGAGCCCCCCACCAAAGACCAATGAGGGCATCACCAGGGGGTAACCGCCCAGATCAGGGCCACAGCACCGACCCCACAGGCCAAGTAGGCAGAGTCCCCGGTGTGGAAGATCCGCATGAGGAAAAAGCACTGGAGTTAATATGAAAAAGTAAAAACATTAAAATAAACCTAAAAAGTTTATATAAAAGAATAAGTATATAATAAAATAATTAGTTAAAATAATAACTAGATAATTAATTAAATCACACTAATGAAATAAATAAAATTTAGTTATAAGCTAAACTAAAAAGAAAGGTCTTTAGCCTCTTTTTAAACATGTCAACAGTCTCTGAGGTTCTCTGGTCAGCTAGGTCTCGCCAAACGAGTTGAACGAGGTTTCGCCGAAAGTTTTTGTTCTAACTTTAGGAACAATTAAAAGGCCGATACCAGAGGACCTCAGGGTCCGCGAGGGCTCATAATTTAAAAGCGGATCAGATATATAAGAAAGCCAGGGACCATTAAGACACTTATAAGCTAATAAAATAACCTTAAAATCAATCCTGAAACGCACAGGGAGCCAGTGCAGCGCTTTTAAAACTGGTGTAATGTGCACCCTCTGGTCCTCGTCAGCACACGTGCGGCTGAATTCTGTAGTAGTTGTAAACTTGAAATACTCAAAATACTTGAAATACTTTTTAGGAAGACCCGAGAGCAGGGCGTAACAGTCGTCTATTCTACTAGAAATAAAAGCATGTATCAAGAATAGATACAAAAGCATGGGTCTATTCTCACTGAAACCTCAGTGAGAATAGCTGGTGCATCAACATCAAGCCAGGTTTCAGTTAAAAAGAGACCATTGATATAGTTGTCTAAAATTAGATCATTTGTTATAAAACACTTATTTAAAAAGATCGAACATTTAAAAGGGCAATGTTAAAAGTTGAAGAAAAGTTCTGTTGTGGGCTCATGTTTTCTCAGAGGTACTTGAGGATGTGTTTATAGCGTCAATCTGCAAATAGTTTATTGGAGTGAAGTGTCAGATTAATGTTCATAGATAGTAGTTTGGATCTTTATGATTTGGATGTATGACGTAATGTTTGAAGAGGTGTGGTCTATTGTACCGTATCTGTTTGATCCTATTCATGTTCATACTCTTCTCAGAGCACTGAGGTTTTGAGCCAGATTGTCCTTGATTGTCCAGAGCTAGGATTAAAAACAGAGGTGACAAAGCTTTTTCAGTTTATGGTCCCATTGTCTGGTACAGATAAAATGTACCAATATAAACTTCTAAAACTGTTACAATTATCAAATCTTTGCTCAAGACCAATGCCTTCCAGCTGGCCCTCAATTTGAACTGAACAATGACAGCTAGTAAATCATTTACTTTGCTATGTTTTTATGTGAAATCATGTTAATGTTTGATATTTACCTGTAAATCTGTTCTGCCTGGTAAATACAACTGAGGCCCTTCTACAGGAGCTGAGGTTATAAAAAACATATTTCACAGTTAACATGGAAGTATCCCAAGCATTAGAGTTGAGAGACATTGTAGTGCTTTATTGAGAAACAGTTTGTACTTTTCAGTACTTATATATTTGAGTCACTTGTTTTCATTTTATTTACCAAAGAAATGCCAACAAGCACAATTGAATCAAAAAGCCATGAGAAAGAAAGTGGTTACAAGACGTCACATTTATGGCGCTTCATGACATTTCTGCAAACATCTGCTGTTTCACGGCTGTTTCTTCTGTTCCCAGGAAAATATGGGAGTGAGCGGACCACTGGATGATGCAATTACAGTTGTTAAAGATGAAAAATGGAAACGTATTCGCAGCACACTCTCTCCATGCTTTACCAGTGGGAGACTGAAAAATGTTGGTATCTTATCTCAGTTCACAAAACCAATCTGCTCTGAACAATCTTCCCTCAGATTTGACGATTTTTTTTCCACATCTTAGGGCAAAGTAAAAACAATTTGATTTAGGTGCTGTGTCTGCATCAGACTGTGGGTAGAATGGTTTACTTTAGCCACTTTAACAGGGCTGTTACTTTATAAAGTTTGTGTGATGCAGAAACTAAGACCCATATAGCAAAATTAAAACACTGGAGCACAGTGAAGAGTGACAGGCCGGGACTCATGGTGCCTGCTCAAAACACTGACTGACTCATGCAAAGCACTATTGTTTGCGTCACATAACTCTCTTTCACATTTCTAAGAGAAGAAAAAAAAACATGTAAAGCACCTTTTTTTTTTTTTTTTTTTTTTTTTTTTTTTTTTTGTAACACAAGACTGTTTTGTTCTTCCCCTTGAAGATTTTTCCCATTGTTGCCGCATATGCTGATCAACTTGTTCAGAAACTTGAACAGACAAATCTGGATGAGTCCGTCGATGTCAAACAGTATGTTAATAATCTGTTGTACAGTATACCATCATTTCAGTGCAATGTCTTTCCTTAAATAAATAAACACAGTAGTTCTTGTATGTCTTTGTCAGATTTGTGGGACCTTACAGTTTGGACACTGTAACGAGTGCATCTTTCAGTGTGGAGGCCGATGCCATAAACAATCCTGATGACCCTGTAAATGTTCACATCAAGAAGGTTCTGAACTTCAACTTTTGGCCTATTCTTTTCGCAAGTATGTCCTCCCTTCTTCTATCTTATTAAATTTGTTTTAAATCTTCATCGATTTTGTTTAATAAATGTGTTATCCTTTTCAGTGATCTTTCCCTTTGGTAGTCATCTGCTGAAACTCCTTAAAATTGAAATGATGCCCAGACTCAGTGTGGATTTCTTCTACAACATCATCAAGAAATTTAAAGACCAGCATAACGCAGAGGAATCGGTAAGTATTTACATTTAGCCACGTCTAAAAAAGTTGCATTGAAGTAAAGGAATTCTGCAATATTTGGAGAAAAAAAACACCTTTTTTCTGTCAATAGCATATTTATGTCTGTCTGTTTAATAGCTGTGTTCCTTCTACAAATTATACTTGCACAAACTTGTTTAATTGACACAAAAACTATAAAGGAAGACTAGTCAATTGCCTTTTTTTAAAGTCAGAGTTATGGTAACGTATCAAGAAAAGTTGTCTTCCCAACAGTCTGCAGCCGGACCCGTCTTGGTAATAAGAAATCAACAATGATGGCAAAAGGCTTCAGACAGAGTAAAACAGAAATCAAATTCCTTATAATAAAGATGACAATAGTTGAAAATGGTAAAAGTGCAATAAAAAACTGTCAATAAAAAATTCAATAAAAGAAAAAGGAAATTGGCCCAAATATTTTTTTACTCTTTTAACTGCAATTTATTGTGTTCTGTAAGAGACACATTTTACTAGTATGCATACTTCCTTTCCAGTTTCTTTCTTTCTCCTTCAAATACAGACATTTTAGGTTTGTGTGACACTTGAATGTTATCTGTACCAATCTAGACACGTGGAGATTTCCTGCAGGTGATGATTCAGAATGAGATTCCAGAAAAAGATATAAAGAATGAACATGAGCAGCCAAGTAAAGGTATGTTTTCACCACAACAGTAGTTCTTGATAACTGAAGTGATAAGGAGTCTGCAATTTAAAATGATCTCTGGTATTTTCATGATCAGATGAATGAAATTAGCTTTGGCCTTTCTGATTGTATTTAGAATGGCTGAAATCAGCAGCAGTACAGCAACTTTGAATGAGATGTTGAAATAAACACCCACAAGAAACAATTTTTCTGTTTTTGGTTGCAGGTTTGACTGAACACGAGATCCTTTCTCAGGCCTTCATCTTCATCTTTGGTGGCTATGACACGACCAGTACCACATTGTCTTTCATCCTTTACAATCTGGCCACAAACCCTGATCCAATGAAAACTTTGCAGGAAGAAATCGATACCAAGCTGCAGAAAGATGTACAACAATTCTGCACATGACTTGCCACCATTTCAGATCCTGCAGTTTACATTATCTTAATCTTTTTGTGTTTACATTCCTCTACATGTTATGCGTTTAGGCTTCTATTACATATGAGGACCTGAATAATCTGCAGTACCTGGACCAGGTCATTAGTGAGTCGATGCGCTTGCTTCCCACTGCACCTCGTCTTGAGAGAATGTGCAAGAAGACTGTGCAGATCCACGGAATCACCATCCCTGAAGGAACCCTGGTTGGGATTCCTGTACACATTTTACAGAAGGACCCACGCTTTTGGAACTCACCTGAGCTTTTCAGACCAGAGAGGTACATTTACAGAGAACAAAAGTTGATACGACTCACATTGATTTAAAAGAAATGCTGCCAATAATCTTTCTTTTTTTGATTATCAGTTTACTTTATCTGCTGCAATACGGATAATGGCAACATTTCAGACTTGGTCTTACTAGATCTCAGATCTGCATTTGACACGGTCGACTATAACATCTTGATAGACCAGTTGAAGAACTGGGTGGGACTTTGTTGCACAGTACATACTGTACTTAGTTGGAGTCCTATCTAAAAGACGGGGACTATTTTGTGTCTTTAGGTAACTAAAAATCAGACCTACAAAAAACAATGTGTGGAGTTCCCCATGGTTCAGTTCTGGGGCCTGAACAATACATGTTGTTCAACATGTATTTCCTCCCACTTGCTCAAATTATGAAAAAGAACAAAATGTGTTACCATAACTATGTAGATGACACTCAAATCTCTATAACCATCTCACCTGGAGACTAATCAAATTCAAACATTAATCAAATGCAATGATCGAATTTAGGAGTGGATCTGCCAGAATTGTCTTTAGTTAAATGAAGACAAAACATAAATAATGTTTGGAGCCAATGAAGAACGATTAAATGTCAGCACTCAGCTTCAAGCAGTGAAGATAAAAACCAATAGCCAAGCCATTAATCTGGGAGTGGTTCTGGACTCAGACCTGAATTTTAACAGCCACAAGATAGCAGGTCAAGTCAGTCTACTGTATTATCATCTAAAGAACATATAAAAAATTAAAATTACAAGACTTATGTCTCAGCAGGACTTGTCCAAGGTTTTTATCTTTAGTAGACTGGACTACTGTAACAATATTCTCGCAGGTCTCCCAAAAAAAATCCATCAAACAGCTGCAGTTAGTCCAGAACATTGCTGCCCGAATCCTCACTAAGACCAAGAGAGTGTAACTTATAACTCCACTTCTTAGATCTTTATACTGACTTCCTGTCTGTCACAGAATAGATGTTAAAATCCTGCTGCTGGTTTATAAATCTCTGAATGGTGTCAGGCCAAAATTACTCTTTGATCTTCTGGTCCATGATGAACCAACCAGACCCTCAGACCGCCAGGGTCACGCCTACTTTCTGTACACAGAGTTAGAGCCAAGCACGGTGAGGCAGCATTTAGCTTTTATGCTCCTCACAACCTCAGAACAAACTCCCAGAATGCATCGACACTGCTGAAACTTTCAATTGCTTTAAAGGAGCATGAGGCTCCTTTTAAGAAATGAGACTCTCTAGCGCCACCCTTCATCACGACGGCCGTCGGGGGTACTGCAGCCAACAGTGAAGCCGGCACGGGAGAACCATGGATCTATAATAATAACTGGATCGGACGTCAAAAATGGCCGCCCATTCATTTCAATGCATTCTGCTCAGCCAGCGCATCCGCCGAAAAAATCTCTGACTTCCGGGTTTACTTCCGCATACAGCGGCCCATAGAGCATGCGCAGTTGAGTCACCTCCCATGATGCTCTGGGGCCTCCCATCATGCCCCGGGGCAATGCCGCGAATATTAATATAATATGTATTAATATAATATATTAATTAATGTATATTATTACATGTATAGCATTACATATATTATTAATGTATTAATATAATATAATTATATAATATATATTAATATAAAACATCCGTGGAATGCACGGACACGGCTGTGACGTCAGCCGTGACGTCACGCCCAGAAAGAGACTTTTCTTTTACTTTTCTGGCCGTTATAAAACATTTTTGACGGATATAAAGTCCATGACTTAAAAATATAGAATACAAAGATTAGTAATTGCCGGGGATTACAGCTGGAGGTGTCCTGTGAACAGTTTTAGAGGCTTCTCTTTTACTATTGCGGTCTATGGGAAAAAAGCTTTCTGGGCCACATGGGATTTTTTGTTGCAGTACCGCGGCTGGCCACTGGAAAAAATCGGCGCGCCTTCTGACTGCCAGACCCGGGGGCCGGGGAGAACGGGGAGAACGTGCATGCAGCGTCATGTGACGTCACATCCGCCGCCCAGTGCGGGAAATTCGGAGTCCGAATTGCAGCACATTTTGCAGCACACAGCCTGTTCAAGGCAACAGAGAGATACACTAGACTAGAGGGCTCATTCGTTTTGGTTTGGAACGCTTCATCTGACATTATTACTAGAAAACTTAAAACGTATACTAATTTTTTTCATAAATCCTGCCTCAATCCTGCCTCAAGCTCCTTTAAGTCAAGGTTGAAAACTTTTTACTTTACTGCTACATTTCAGTAATCCACCATAATATACGCTCACCTTTACTTCCTGCATCCCATTCGTTTTATCCTTTTTTAAATTATGTCTGTCTACCTTTAATTTAGTTTTTAAACTTTTTCATTTTTTAATGCATTTTTTTTTTATTTAAAGCACTTTTAATGTGTCTTGTACATAAAATGTGCTGTACAAATAAACTTACCTTTCTTTTCTCTTTATGAAGAGGCTTTTGCAGAGTTCCAAAGTAGTATAAACATGCACTGTTGCATCGAAGGAGAATTGTGATTGTAAACCTCAGTCTGGTCTGTCCAGGTTCAGTAAAGACAATGAGAGCGAGGTGAACCCGTATGCATACATGCCATTTGGCCTCGGCCCTCGTAACTGTGTTGGGATGCGGTACGCAATCCTCGTCGTGAAGGCGGTTCTTGTGCGTCTGCTGCAGAACTACACTTTGGAAACATGCAAAGACACCATGGTAAGACAAATATTCACACTTTCCTGTTGCTCTGCTTTCAGATCACTGATCTAAATAATGTATTCCTTCAGATTCCTCTGCAGTTTGACTGGAAGTTTCAACCACTTCAGCCTATAAAGCTCACGTTTGTTCCCAGAGAGAAGTGATCCAAGATGGAAAAGCTCCAAATGTAATCTACACAGATTTTTATCAGTACTGTTTACTTACAATGTATTTTGTGTGCAAAATTGAATGAACTGTCGAATACCATTTAAACTTCCGACTTTAACTGAAGTGATGCTCAATCAGATGTTTTACTTTAGTATGTACTTTCAATATGAATGTCTGAATGTTCAGTATGTAGAAACTTTTGTAATATTTTACATATCTCTATTGTAAAGAACTTAGATTTACAATGTGTCAAGGTGTATGTGTTTAAATGCCACGAAGAACGTTTTCAGCTTCAATTTTAGTTGTGCAGATGAGAGGAATTTTAAAATAAAGTATGAATAAACACAAATAGACACCCACTTAATTATAAAGGAAAAATCATCTTGTCATATATCCCCTGTTGTGGTTTTCAGCTGATCATTTCAGACGCTAGATGACGGCAGAGAGCTAGAATTCCACCGACAGGTATCGATAAAACAGATTTGATCAGCTGTGAAAGTTTTTTTCATGTGTAAAACTAAAACCAGCTTTAAATAAATTCCAGATAAAGTACACGGCTTTCCATGATGTCCTAATACTTTCCCAAACACTCCCTCCTTGTGGATTAGACAATGTCTCAAAACGAGTTGCACAAGATACATTGGGCAGAAATGACCAAAAACACACTGGTTGTGAAAAGAGTAATCAAAAAGAATGGATTTTGATGACTGATTGCTGGTATCATCTTATCTGTGGCTGGTAAATGTTTCCTTAGCTGCATTTGAAATGTTTCAAACCTTTGGCTGCTTATATCCTGAAAGCAGCCTCAGGATCTGGATCAGGATGTCAGTCTGTTATTAGATGTCAGACCGGTAGCAGCAGGAAATTGTATCATCAAACTGAAGCAGATTCTCAACAATTCGTTACCTTGTAATTTAATAACCATGAACCAATTTTTTTCTTGTAATACAGTAAAAATGTTTCTCATTTAACGGTGAAGTTGTGAGGTTGGCACTGAGTTAGAGTTTTGATGCTTCCTCTCAGTAACAGCTGCCATGGTGCCTTTGAGGAAGGTACTTTCTTCTCCGCCAGTGAAAGGTTATGGTTGAACTGGAGAGCTGAACGTAGTTTACTCCTCACACCCAGTTGAGTTTAGTTCAGGATGATGCACTTCAGTGCTGCTAGGAAGCATCACAGATACTTTGTGTTCCTGATGTTTTGAACATTATATTTTTAATGATATAATGTTGCAACACGTATTGAAGCCCTTATTTTCTCAGATAACTGGTTTTATCTGAGAAAATTAGGAACATCAACAAGAAAAAGTTTTTTTGCCCATTGATTGAAAATAATAATCCTTTGTGATGTCAGGACAAATAAAGCTGACTGTTTCCTAGTCAGAGATAACTGGAGTTGCCCAATTAAATGTCTTAAATGTCAACTTATTGGTCTTATTGGTCCAATAAATGTACCATCTACAAAATTAAGTAACACCCTGACTTCACATACAATTAACAATTAATTATTTGTGTTTAAAAGAGGTACTTCATTGTTTATGAATGCCCACCCATCACTGTGAGTTAGCGGTATCCTGTAGATTAGAGACTGTTTTTTTTTCTTGTTTAGGAGAGATAAACCTTTTACTAATCTATGGACCATTGAAGATCATAAGAACAACAAATGCTTTTGTTTTGGAGAAGTTGATTCCCCTTTATTAATCGATCAAATCTTAAATCACTCTTACAGGGATCCAAATATGACATTGTGAAGGCGGCCAACTTCTGGTGGGCCTTTAAATGTAAATGTACTAATTCGCGTCATACAATCTTAAATTATTTATGCAATTATTTGCATAACCTGTTTTGTCAAAACTAGTATGTGCTACCATAGAAATCAGTTTCAAAACTGCCACAGTAGCATTATAAGATGTGTTAGACAGCGGAATTATACGGTACTATGTGGTCTGAAGAGGAAGATGACTGGGTTATTTGCAGACTTGTGCAGACCTTGATGACAAGCTGATGGTGATTTGAAGGAGGTGTGTTAGGGAATGGAAAATATGGATGCAGTGACCCTCAAAAACCTGGGACTTTAAACAAAATGTTTATTTTAAATGGGTATCCTGTGCTCCCTGTCACATTTCTCCACAGTAAATAAAGGGACTGTGCTATTGTGCGCATTGCTGATTCACATTTTGTAAAGAACTTGCTCAAGTATTCCTCTTCAAATTACATTTTAAGATAAATTGATGGTACTTTGACTTTTTGGCACAAGCCTAGCTGAAGTCTACATGTGGTGTAACAGGTTATCAAACTGAACCCATGGAAGATCAGACAACAGATATAAGGTGTTGAATTCATTGAAGACTAAAATCCGGTGTTGAGGACAACAGCAAGTTCAGGCTTCTTAAATATCGGAAGATGTACAATCAAGAATAGTTCATCTGCATCAGGGTGGACAAACGCAGCTTAATCTCAAACTGTTTAGGCATCCGTCAATCCACAGTTTGACTAATGGTCCATAAATGGAGACAGGTTAGTCCTTCACCAGTCTTCCAAGAAATGTGCCAAAGCATCACAAAAAAATAAAATACATTATTCACGAGCCTGGGATACAAATAGTCATATGTTTTCGCTTGCCAGACACACATACCATCACAGAATAATATGGCAATAAAATCTTCAATTGGAGGGTTCCAAGATTTAAACTATCGTGATGGGCATCGGTCAGGATGCGCATGAAGGAGACCATGAAAACTTGACTTCACTCAAGACATCTATTGCCGATGTGGATGGTAGAAGTGCATGGGGGAAAGAAAAACACACATGGGTCTGTATCTGAAAGAATGAATACAAGATTAAATGATATGGGAGAATTATTCTCATATCCTAAAAAGGGAATTATTGTTTCAACAAAAATAAGACTGAATTGTGGTGCAAAATAAACTTCTTACCAAAATCACCAGAATCTTTACAACAATAATAACAATGCACTATGTAAATATACTTATTTCTTTATTTTATTTATTTACTTAAACTGTAACGTACTCACTGCTGTGCCACATTGCCATCACATTGAATTTCATTTCCGATGCAAATCCGGAATGACAAATAAAGTCTGTCTAAGTCTAAGTATAGATCAAAGAGACTAATATAACAACAGGCCAGTACAGGCAGGCTCAAAAATCCATGGACAGAAACTGGTGAAAAAAATACAATGGAGTTCAGAATCACAAAAACAGATGGGTGGAAACACACAGGAACGATTCTCTGATGCTGGACCTCCGCAGAGGAAACAATGCTGCTAAAATATGGAGCAGCATGGGTGGAAGGAATTTGTAAAGTCAATATAGGACATTGTTTAATGGACGAAATGCCTAAAGTCAGCTTCCTCCAAGGATCGGGGCATATGGGTCATGTAAACCACCCGTCTAGCCTCCTGCTCCATTCAGTATAATTGGCTTCACAATTTATCACACAAGCATCTTATTGGACTTGATTTAATATTTTATGTCACCAGTACTGGACTCAAAAGGTTCAGTTATCCAATTATATCTCTTCCCCCAAAGATATCACTGAAAAAAAGGGTTATAATAATGTAATATGACCATAAACACAAAAGAATATTCATGGGAAATATCGGGTGACATAACATATTAAATTAAGTCAAATAAGATGCTTAATTAAAAGTAAAAAATAAGAGCTAGCCTTTTCCAAAGACATCACAGAAAAAGAGGGAAAGATTAGGCGTGACAGAGCCTTTTATAGGTGCTGTTGAGGAAACTCTTATAAAAGGGGATCATAAAAGTTACACAACTTTGCTCCAACCTACAAAAAAAGTAAAAATCATTCCTCTGATATTTTCATGTAAGTATAAAGATTTTAGAAAAAATAGTGAGGTTATTTATTTCGATTTGAAGATGCACTTTGTTAATAAAATCTTAAATAAAGGGGGGGGGGGGGAACTCAAAATGTGTGAAACAGCTTTTATCCAAAAAGAAAGTACCGATTGTGATGAAATGTGTGAATTCAGCATTTCTGACATGAAACCATGTTTGCTATCTTTCATGCAGTTAAAGGGGTTTAAACTGTCTCTTGTGGATGTTTTATGGCGATTTGTATATTGTTCCACTTAACATACTTTGCCATTAACAAAACAGAACTGTTCTGAACACAAGGCTACGTGATTAAAGTTAAAAACGTGTTGATTCACTCTTTGCTAACTTGCCCTTCGACACTTTCAACTAAAATAAAACGGCAAGACACATAATTCCTGCAGCCCACCCACTGAATCCCTAAAACACAATTATATGACCAAATGAATATAATAACAAAGCTGGGTGTTATTTAGAAATACAGATAGATAAGAGACGCTGCTGCCGGACTTTGGCTCCGCTCCGAGTCAATGACGTATTTTCCGGGTTTTCCATGGTGTCGAAGGGTCAAAGCCATAATTATCTCGTTTTTCTTTCTTTTTCTAAAACTATATTCATCCTGCAATGTATATTATATTAGAAAAATATATTTTTGAATTAATGTATGCGTTAACAAGCCAAACATAACCACTAATGGGAAAGCCTTTATTTTTTCAAGTCCAGTTCTATAATTTCTTTATAAAGTTTATTTCCTTAACTTATCTTATCAGAATTTAGCAGGACAACAGTAACACAGTCCAAGCTGCGGCAGCCACGCACATATCCGGCTGTGAAGTGGGTTGAGGTTCAGGACTCCTCCTACAGCTGAGACGCTTTAAAACACATTGTTTCCTGATTTCACTGGTGGTTGGAAAGAGTCGAATCAGGATGATTTTCACGTTGTTTTCTGCGACCACATGGACTTTACTGGCTCTCTGTTTTACCCTGTTGCTACTGTGAGTTTAGCCTACTTAATATCAAAGTCTGACTGTTTTACTGTCCAACATAAACAAATGTCTGATGAACTGTTGTTGACCTGTCTCCTTGTTTCTCCTTTTCCGGGAAATAGATATGGAATTTGGCCATATAGGTTTTTCAAAAACCTGGGAATATCAGGACCAAGGCCTCTGCCTTTTATTGGCACCTTGTATGGAGCATCAAAGGTAGCAGGAGAAGTCCACTGATGTTGAAATCAGATAGGAGGGTGTTTACTGTGATGTATTTTAGTATCTTTTAAATTATGATTCATTTTCATTAATGTCACTGGATTATTTTTAATAGATGTATCTGTCATTTTATGAAGGGCATCCTTTCCTTTGACATTGGGTGTCAGAAAAAGTATGGAGATGTCTGGGGGTGAGTATTTACATTAATTGTATAGGCTACAGTTCAATTTCTCCTCGTAATAAAGTGAACAACTTAGGGAGATTTATTTGTTCTTCACAGTTTTAGGTTACTCTTTATTTTTAGTTCCCTCAGGCTGTATCTAGCTAAACAAATTAATCTCTTTTGATGTTTTACAATAATTTCACAGTCCTGGGATCAATAAAGTACATCTTTATCTTTATCTCTATGGAATTATTCCACTTCAGGAATGATTTGTAGCAGGATGTTCTAAAAATGTTTCTGTACTTATTGGGGAGCAGGTCGATTGGAAATATGTCATTGCAAATTTGAGCTAAATTAATTGAATGGCCTAAAATGAAATGTCCGTTTTTTGTTTTTTTCCAGATTGTTTGATGGACGGCAACCAGTCTTGATGGTTTCGGACCCCGAGATTATCAAAACTGTGTTGGTGAAGGAATGCTACAGTGTATTTACAAACCGCAGGGTAAGAGAGGGTATAAACTTTAGTCATTAAGAAAAAAAAGATTCAACTCAGTATTTCAAAAGATCTACTTAAGCATGATGAAGGATTACATCAGACCACACACCTCATCTCTTGCAACCAACAAAAGGAACAACAAAACTCCAGTATTACGCAATCTTGGTACAAACTGGAAAAGTCAGCCGTATGTATTTTGAGTGTTGTAAAGTTTTCAGTGTAGGTTGACCATGCTGTGGACTAACACCTTAAAAGTTAATTTATGCTTAACCCGAAAAACACATGGATACGGACTGACCCTTTCGTCCGTCTCCTGCATCGTTTACGCCTGTATGATATGGCAGTTTTTGTGAGGTTCTTGGATCTCTTCTGCCCTGTTATTACAACTGAGGAGATACAGTAGCTCAGATTATAAACCCAGGACACATGATTCCTTGTCAACATGATGGTAACCCAAATGTTAGAGTTCCCAGAGTCAAGTTAGGTGGTTTCAATTTTCAGCAATTTCCTGCTGTGAGAGCAACTACTATGATGAAGGATTACATCAGACCAGACACCTCATCTTGTGTTACAATCAGAAAACAAGTGCAAACACTGTAGTATTCCCCAGTCCTAATACAAACTGCAAAAATCAGTCCAGCAGCTTGAATCAATTACTTACTCTTATCTATTCACTAAAATGTTGTTCCTACTGCTTATAAGTATGCCATGGTGCAACCGCTTTAAATAAAGAAGAACTCAGACCCTTCTGTTCTCTCCAAATTTCAACCCATCTCCAAACTCTCTCCTTTTATTTTAAAGTTTTAAAGAGAGTTGTTTTTAACCAACTGCAATTTTTTATTTTATTTTTTTTTATTTAAGGAGTTTGGTGGTTCCGAGAAATTTCAGTCTGGTTTTAAGCGTCACCACAGTACTGAGACAGCCCATTTAAGAGTTTTTATTACTTTTTTTAACAGGCAATTCAAGAAACTGCTGTTTTAGTGCTTTTAGATTTAACTGCTGCTTCTGATACAGTCAACCACTCCATTCATTTATCCCGTCTTGAACCGTCTGTAGCATTGAAAATCCTTGCTTTTCTCAGGCCTTTCTTGACTTACAAGAGCTTTTCAGTAAAGATTTGAGTTTTCATCTTCTGTTGTCTATTTCTCTTGTGGGGTACCCCACGGCTCCATTTTTGGCCCATTACTGTTTTCTTTCCAGATACTGCCCTGTGGTCAGTATGTTAGAAATATAGCTGGTAATTTCAATGTTTTGCAGATGATATACAAATGTATCTGCCAATTTGGTCTAATAATTCTCATTCACTGCTGACATTGTTAAAATGTATTAATGATTTGAATAACTGATTGGACATTAAGGTTAACCATTTTTTATTTTGAAGTATATTGCCATATAAATGGAAGAAAAGCAATTTGAACCGAACAATGACAGCTAGTAAATAATTTACTTTGCTATGTTTTTATATGAATTCATGTTAATGTTTGTGATATTTATCTGTAAACACTTTGGTCAACATTGCAGACTTAACCTGACTTAATGCCCTGCAACATGACTATTCTTGTGAGGTTACAGTATTAGACCTGCTCTGCCTGGTAAATACAACTGAGGCCCTTCTACAGTAGCTGAGGTTGTAAAAAACATATTTCGCAGTTAACATGGATGTATCCCAAGCATTAGAGTTGAGAGACATTGTAGTGCTTTATTGAGAAACACTTTCGACTTTTCAGGATGTATATTTGAGTCATTTGTTTTCATTTTATTTACCAAAGAAATGCCAACAAGCACAATTGAATCAATTAGCCATGAGAAAGAAAGTGGTTACAAGAAGTCACATTTATGGTGCTTCGTGACATCTCTGCAAACATCTGCTGTTTCTTCTGTTCCCAGGATAATATGGGACTGAGCGGACCACTGGATGATGCAGTTACAGATGTTAAAGATGAAAGATGGAAACGTATTCGCAGTACACTCTCTCCATGCTTCACCAGTGGGAGACTGAAAAAGGTTGGTATTTTATCTCAGTTCACAAAACCAATCTGCTCTGAATAGACTTGTAGTCAAGACCGCCTAAACCGAGACCAAGACCAAGACTAGTTCAGCTCAAGACTGAGACCGAGACCAAAAAAAAACCTAGTTATTTTGTCATCTTGCATGAGTTGTAGAACATCAGGAGCATCCTGAGTTCAGCTCCTTAGTTTACATATGAAGTGGTATTCAACTGCAGGCACAATAAAACAGAGACAGTGGATGTCTTATGTGTGAACTCACTATAGATGTTTTTGTGAATTAGCTTAGATCAAATAAGTGTGGCAATTGCACTACCGCTAATTCTGCATTAGTTGATGATTGACTCGAGTGCTTTTAAGGATTGACATGACTACTAACTAGTCCCAAAGTCATCTAACAAAATAACATGGGGTTACAGTGTAACCCTGGTTCTCTGAGAATAGAGAATATCTCTCCACCACATATAGAATATATGTTATGGGATTTACTGACAATCTAGCAGCTGACGTGAAAACTTCTTTAAGACACACCACGCCTACCGTGGCTTCCCCTGCGCCCTATAAATGGATCCACCTGCGCAGGGATCAGCTGATTCACTCTGATTTGAACGGGTCCCGAGCGGCCTCGATGTGGAGAGATATTCTCTATCCTCAGAGAACCAGGGTTACACTGTAACCCCACGTTCTCTATCGTATGAGAATATCTCTCCACCACATATAGAATATATGTTATGGGCTCTGTGAGACACACCGCGAGGGTCCCAAGGAGACAGAGCAGACACTGCTCAAAGAGCAACCCCGTCAGGCAGCTTCGCCCTACCTAAGGTGGCAAAGACGCAACATGACACCACCCCTGTACGGGAGTCCCGCACCACCAACCCCGCCAGACGCAAGGGCGGGGTGCAGGGAAGAGGCCACTCAGACGACCTGCACTCTGCTAGGCCACTGACTAGTATAGTGACATCACACTGGCCAGGCCCAATGCCAACAGCCCAGGGGCAAGTGAATCAAACTCAAGGAGACACGGCCCCCAGCACACGCTCCCCAAAGGAGGCACTGGTGGCCACGTTCAAACTATAAAATCTGGCAAAAGTGTTCGGCGTTGCCCATGTCTGAGAGGGCAGCTCCCCGCCACAAGGCCCAGGAGGTGGATACGCCCCGTGTAGAGTGCGCTGTTACCCCCTCCGGCACCGGCTCACTGTCCTCACTGTATGCCCGGTGGATAGCCTCCACGACCCAGTGAGAAAGCCTAGCCTTAGACACCGGCTTCCCCCAGCGCTGAGGCTGAAAACAGACAAACAGCTGATCAGTTTTCCTGAATGCTGCCATACGCTGAATATAGAGTTTAAGTGCCCTAACCGGACACAGCGCTGTCCATTGCCGACCCCTACCGGCCCCCCGGGACGGTCGGCCTAGTGCGGGGCACCAGCCTCTGTGCCCCCTTGAGGAACCGCGATATCAGGTCAGCATCCTGTGCAGTTAGCTTATCCTTACCAACCCGAGAGGCCTTTATCGCCGCCACCACCCCCCTCAGGGTGGAACTCGACTTACCCGACTCCAGGAGTTCTTGCAGGTATCTGAGTACCTCTGGAGCCGAGCACGACAGGGCGTCAAGCTGGTTTGCAGCGTACCATGACCCGAACAACTCCCACCGGTATGAGTATGCCGCCCTTGTTGATGGGGCTCAAGCATTCTGCAGGGTACAAACTACAGAACCCATTAGCCCCATGCCTAATAAGCTGGCCCTTTCAGTGGCCAGGCCCAGAGATTCAGCCCTTGTGGAAAGGGGTGGAACAGGGTCTCCTGTGCCTGACTCAACAAGTCCCGGCGAACTGGGAGCTTCCATGGTGTCCCGTGCAACAGTGGTGTCACCCACGAGAACCACGTCATCTGTGGCCAGTCCGGCGCCACCAGAATCACCTGAAACTCCTCCTGACTGATCCTCTGCAGCAGGTTGGGCAGGAAGCTGAATGGGAGGAAAGCATAAAGCAGCCCCTGCGGCCACTGGGGTGCCATGGCATCGCAGCCCAGGGGAGGCGAATCCCTCCCTATGGAGTAATACAGGGGGCAGTGCGCGTCGTTGCTCGAGGCAAACGGGTCGGCCACCGCTCTGCCAAAGCGGTGCCAGATCTCCTTCACCACGGCTGGGTGCAGCCTCCAGTTCCCTGGATGCGGTCCCCTCCTGGACAGGAGGTCTGCTGCCACATTCACCATCCAGGCACATGCATTGCCCTGAGTGACAGGAACTGCTTGTACGCCCACATCCAATCTTGCCCAGGTTCGGAGAGCCCATGCCTCCCTGCCTTTTGACATATGCAGCTGCCGTGGTGCTGTCGGTCCTCACCAGTACGTGGCAGTCCTGCAGGACTGGGAGGAAATGCACCAAGGCCAAGTGTATTGCCCTCAGCTCCAAGGCATTGATGTGGCGGCCCTGCCACCGGGGCCCCCAACATCTGCTGGTCCCTCTGCCTTCGTGGACGGCCCCCCAACCTGTGAAGGACGCATCCACGGAGATCACCTGATGGCGCAGCACTGGACCCAGCCTTCTGCCTCTTGCCAAGTTCTCTGGGTCCTTCTACCACCTGAGGGCTGCGCACAACGCCCCGGTCACAAGCACCAACGCCCTCAGATGCCTCTGCGGGCAGAGCCCTAAAGCGTACAGGTTCCTCTGAACCGGCCGCATGTGCAGGAGAGCCAGTGGCACCACCTGTACAGCAGCTGCCATGAGACCCAAAAGGCGAAGACACAGCTTCCATGTGACCCTGGCCCCCAGGAAAAAATGCCCCAGACAGTCCCTGTGGGAATCCTGTCTGGCCTGAGTCAATGTCACCAACCCAGTTCTGGCATCCAGCCACATACCCAGGAACTGGGTAGTCTGAGATGGTTGCAGACTGCACTTCTTGTCGTTGATGCGCAGACCCAGGCGCTGGATGTGCACCAACAACTGCACACGATGGCAACATTGCTCCCTTGTCCGAGCACAAATGAGCCAATCGTCCAGGTAATTCATAATCCTGAGGCCCTGCTGCCGCATAGGCCCTAAGGCCGCATCCATGCACCTGGTAAAGGTGCGGGGGGCCAGCGATATCCCAAAGGGGAGGACACAGAACTCGAAGGTTTTGCCGTTGAAGAGAAACCTGAGGAAACTCCTGTGGCCCTCCCAAATTGGAATATGAAAATACGCGTCCTTGAGGTCGACTGTTGCGAACCAGTCCCCCACAAGGACCGCCTGCTTTACTCGCGGTATGGACAACATCTTGCATCTTGGCCTCTGAGGTCCAGAATAGGCCGGAGTGTCCCATCGCGTTTCTGTGTTAGGAAATACCGGGAATAAAACCCTGCCCGCCTGTCGTCGTGGTCCACTTCTCTGATGGCCCTCTTGGCCAGAAGAGTGGACAGCTCTGAGCGTAAAATCTCTCTGCGCTGGTGATCTGCAGCGATGGTAAAAGCAGGCACCGAAGTCACAGGTGGAGCGCTCAGAAACTGAAGACGTTACCCCTGGGTCATTCTTAAAACGACCCAGGGGTCCGCCCCCAGGGACTCCCATCCTGTCTGGGGCCCCTGAGGGTTTGTGCAGGCCGTGGGACAAATAACGTCAGGACTGGGACTTGGGGCCCCGGGGTGCTTTTCCCCCTCGCCCTCTGTGTCCTCTCCTGCCGCGCCGAGCCGCATTCAGCTGGACCCTCAGATCCAGCTGGGCCTGACCACCTCCTCAAAGTCTGAGAGGAGGGGCACCAAGAAGTGCGTTGAAGACTGAGACCCCCCTTTATCATCGTCAAACCGTGATGGGCGGAGCCCTTGTGTGGGCGGCATCTCTATCCCCAGAGCAGCTGCTGCCCTAGTAATGAGACCATGCAGGAGGGGCAACCGCTTGTCGTCAAGCTCCTCCTCCTCCTGCTGACCCATAGACAACATATCCTCTTCCTCTGAAGGCAGCAGGTAGACAAAGCCATCCTCATCCCCTTCCACGTCTATCAAAGGGGATGCAGGGCCTTCCTCATATGAGGGACCTGGAGGTGAAAGCTCCACCGGTACCTGTAAGCAGTCTGACCCTCAACTGAAAATAAGACCCGCAACAGCTTTGTCATTGGCAAAGTTGATGATTAGGTTTGTGGGATGAGTGGGTGTGCAGTCGCAGGTGTAGAGGGAGTATAAAACAGAACAGGCTGAGGACACACCACTGCGGTGCTCCCATACTGGGTTTCAGGACTCGGGAGATGGGGCCCAGAGACAGTTGTTTTCCTGTGCCCCAGAAACAGTTTCTCAAAGCACTTTGAGAAAACAGAGCATTGTTTTGACTAAGAATAAAAATGGTTTCATCTCTGTTCTCTGTCCTAAGACTACCTGAAGGAATTCATGTTAATTTTTGCAAAACAAACTATGTAAAAGACTTCTGTTTACATCACAAAACTTTTTTTTGTTCTTCCCCTTGAAGATTTTTCCCATTGTTGCCACATATGCTGATCGACTTGTTCAGAAACTTGGAAAGACAAATTTGGATGAGTCCGTCGATGTCAAAGAGTATGTTAATAATCTGTTGTATACCATCATTTCATTGCAATGTCTTTCCTTAAATAAATAAACACAGTAGTTCTTGTATGTCTTTGTCAGATTTGTGGGACCTTACAGTTTGGACACTGTAACGAGTGCATCTTTCAGTGTGGAGGCCGATACCATAAACAATCCTGATGAGCCTGTAAATGTTCACATCAAGAAGGTTCTGAACATGAACTTTTGGCCTTTTATTTTCGCAAGTATGTCCTCCCTTCTTCAATCTAATTAAACGTGTTTTAAATCTTCATCAATTTTGTTTAATAAATGTGTTCTTTTCAGTGATCTTTCCCTTTGGTAGTCGTCTGCTGAATCTCCTTAAAATTGACATATTACCCAGAGAAAGTGTGGATTTTTTTTACAACATCATCAAGAGATTTAAAGACCAGCATAACGCAGAGGAATCGGTAAGTATTTACATTTAGCCACGTCTAAGAAAAGTTGCATTGAATTAAAAGAATTCTGCAATATTTGGAGTTTTTTCAGTCAATAGCATATTTATGTCTGACTGTTTTAATAGCTGTGCTCCATCAACAAATTTTACTTGCACATACTTGTTTAATTTGCACAAAAACTATAAAGGAAGACTAGTTGATTGCCTTTTTTTTTTAAAGTACGTACAGTAATGTCTTCCCAACTTCCCAACAGTCTGCAGCCGGACCCGTCTTGGTAATAAGAAATCAACAATGATGGCAAAAGGCTTCAGACAGAGTAAAACAGAAATCACATTTATTATAATAAAGATGACAATAGTTGAAAATGGTTAAAGTGCAATGGAAGAAAATATAAATTCAATAAAAGAAAAAGGAAATTGGCCCAAATATTTTTCTACTCTTTTAATTGTAATTTATTGTAATCTGGTATGCATACTTCCTTTCCAGTTTCTTTCTTTCTCTTTCAAATACAGACATTTTAGGTTTGTGTGACACTTGAATGTTATCTGTACCAATCTAGACACGTGGAGATTTCCTGCAGGTGATGATTCAGAATGAGATTCCAGAAAAAGATATAAAGAATGAACATGAGCAGCCAAGTAAAGGTATGTTTTCACCACAACAGTAGTTCTTGATGACTGAAGTGATACGGAGTCTGCAATTTAAAATGATATCTGGTATTTTCATGATCAGATGAATGAAATTAGCTTTGGCCTTTCTGATTGTATTTAGAATGGCTGAAATCAGCAGCAGTACAGCAACTTTGAATGAGATGTTGAAATAAACACTCACAGAAACGATTTTCTGTTTTTGGTTGCAGGTTTGACTGAACACGAGATCTTTTCTCAGGCCTTGATCTTCATCTTTGGTGGCTATGACACGACCAGTACCACCCTGTCTTTCATCCTTTACAATCTGGCCACAAACCCTGATCCAATGAAAACTTTGCAGGAAGAAATCGATACCAAGCTGCAGAAAGATGTATAACAATTCTGCACATAACTTGCCACCATTTCAGATCCTGCGGTTGACATTATCTGAATCTTTTTGTGTTTACATTCCTCTACATGTTATGCGTTTAGGCTTCTATTACATATGAGGACCTGAATAATCTGCAGTACCTGGACCAGGTCATTTGTGAGTCGATGCGGGTGATTCCCGCTGCACCTCGTCTTGAGAGAATGTGCAAGAAGACTGTGCAGATCCACGGACTCACCATCCCTGAAGGAACCCTGGTTGGGATTCCTGCACACATTTTACAGAAGGACCCACGCTTTTGGAACTCACCTGAGCTTTTCAGACCAGAGAGGTACATTTACAGAGAACAAAAGTTGATATTACTTACATCTAATATTAAATAAACCCTGCCAACAGAGTCGCTTTTTAGATTATCAGTTTTACTTTATAAAGATGGTTTTACATATATGCAATAGTGTAAATATGCACGGCTGCATCAAAGGAGAATTGTGATTGTAAACCTCAGTCTGGTCTGTCCAGGTTCAGTAAAGACAATGAGAGCGAGGTGAACCCGTATGCATACATGCCATTTGGCCTCGGCCCTCGTAACTGTGTTGGGATGCGGTACGCAATCCTCGTCGTAAAGGTGGTTCTTGCGCGTCTGCTGCAGAACTACACTGTGGAAACATGCAAAGACACCATGGTAAAACAAATATTCACACTTTCATGTTGCTCTGCTGTCAGATCACTGACTATTTACAATCATTTTTCTTTTTCAGATTCCTCCGCAGTTTGACTGGAAGTTTCAACCACTTCAGCCCGTAAAGCTCAAGTTTGTTCCCAGAGAGAAGTGATACAAGATGGAAAAACTCCATATGTAATCTACACAGATTTTTATCAGTAGTATTTACTTATAATGTATTGAATGTGTCTGGGTCCAGAGCTGCAGGTCCTCTACCGACCACCAGGGTCTGGGTCCAGTCGAATATATGTATAAATCCAATTTTATCTTTTCATTTTCATTCGATTGTTGTTCAATTCAATCTTTACTCTTTCATTTTTCTTTTCATTCTCAATGGTCATGAAGTATAAATTCTTTAATAATTTTTAATTTATTTTAAACCACTTAAGCTTATAAGTTTTCCTGACCTCTCCAAGTATATGTGTTTGAATGTCAGGAAGAACACTTAATGTAAGCGCCATTTATTAGTAACAGTTGTATTTTATTGATTGTATTTTATTTAGACATGTGTGGTTTCCATGATGGGTCTCTTATTTTGAAGTTGTACCGGAAGTTTGAAATTACCAAAACATAAAGTAAAATATGTGTGGATGGCGGACAACGGAAGAATATATTTGACCGTATCGTAAGTGTATCGCAATATCAGACAATTCAACAAGCAAAACAAGGTGTGATCTCCATGCTGAGTGGGTGTTTGTCAAAATAAGCTTCCTACAAATTGTTACTACACTTTTTTTTTTTTTTAAAGTTACTACACTTTAAAGGAGCTGTATGTAAGAGCAATAATAAAACGAATCATAAAATGACCCCGATATGTCAACAGACATTTAAAAATCATGTTCATTTCAAATACTTATGTCACTGACAACAGCACTCAAGCCAGGATATTCCAGTTTAAAAAGAGGAGTTGCAGCCCTCGGGCCTGTACTACGAAGCAAGTTCAACATATCCAGGATATCTTTTCCTTATCCAGATTCACTAAGCGGGACAATTGCAATCACGCTAAGCGGTCACACGACGGTGGTTATCAACTCGGTAGATCGACCCAGGTTTCTCCAATCTGGATATGAGCGCGTGCACATAAAAGGGGCGGTGTTTTCAGCGCATGACCAATTGCAAGCATGGAGAACTCCGCTGTCAGAGCCGCTTATTTCAGTAGCGAAGAGCAAACAATAATTTTACGGAAATATGATGAGTATAGGCATATAATACAGGCAAAAAGCAACACAGTTGCAGCTGCAAAATGCAGGAAAGACAGCTGGCAAAAGATCGCTGACTGTATAAATGTGTAAATTCATAGGGATATAAACATATATTTGAATATTCTGGGAATCTTAATCTTAAACTGTAAACCATGATCAGCAATATTAAAATAATAAAAGGCTTGCAATATTTCAGTTGATTTGTAATGAATCCAGAATGTATGACATTTTTTTGTTTTTGTGTTTGCATTACAGAAAATCACAATATTCTAATTTTCTGAGACAGTCCTGTATATATTGGTTCTATAACTATTGTTGTTGACCGATAACTTGTGCTGATGCTGTACCAAAGAATTGGGTTTTTTTATTTATTTTATTTTATTTTTTATTTTTTCAGGAGGGGGGTGTTTAGTATTTTAAAGTGACTTCTCAGAATGTTCGAGGGACGAAATTGAAAATCCCTTTTTTGCTATCCCCTTACAAATGCATCTTCTTTTTGATTTCTTCTTGATTTATTTATTTAATTGGTATTAGTTTTGGATTGACTGTACATCGGATTTTGGGTGATGATTTGTTTTATTTATTCATTGATTGATTTATTTTTTATTTTCTCCTCCACCTCTTTTTTCTTTTTTTCCTTTTTTCCTTTTTTTTTGATTTTTTTGGATCGTTCATACAGGGAAAGCAAAGGGGTTTTGGTGGCCCTGAATACGCGTTCTCTTCGGAGGGATCCTCTCACGATCCGCGCACCAAGCTCCACTGGATTCTCTTCGAAAGGGCATGCCATTTTCCAAGAGAGCTGATTGGTCAGTGGGCGGTGCTTTTATACCCGGCGATCTGTATCTCGAACATAACCTGCTCCGGAGCAGGTTAGCTGTTCAGCATAAGTTACCATGGCGATGTGCCCCGATAAGAAGTGAACCACCGTCGTAGTCCTGAAAACCCAGGGTTAAACCTGAAGTTACCTCGCTAACCCCAAATCCCGCTTCGTAGTACAGGCCCCTCAACTGATGTTTATGTTGTCATTTTTTGTTTTGGCCGGAAGCTCCACCCTCCACCTATCTCCCAATCACCAAGTCAGTATTGTTTCTGAAGCTCCACCCTCCACCTATCTCCCAATCACCAAGTCAGTATTGTTTCTGAAGCTCCACCCTCCACCTATCTCCCAATCACCAAGTCAGTATTGTTTCGGCATCCGGGTTGCCAGCTCGGCTCTAATTATGGCAGCCATGGCAGCCTAAGTCCCTGCTGCATTCTGCAGCCTACCTGGCAACCTCTGGTCGGGGGGAGGAGGGGGAGGGTACACACCGATCAACAATATTTTGAAAGCGACTGCAGTACCAGTTTTGGCCATTTCTTACAGACGGCTCCTTTAAGTCCTGCAGATGAGAGCATTTGAACGTCCTTATGCTTCCACGACGCAAACTCACCTGGCCGTGTCCACGTATGAAATATATGATTTTCACACACAAACGACAAAACAAAACCTTATGTCACTTTATATCATGTATTGTTAAACTATCTAAAATAAATTCATATACAAAATATATATTATACATATATCAATATTAAAATATCTAAAATACACCAATTTTTTTAGATTTACCGGTCACATTAGGTGGATTGGCACAATGTATCGGTATCAAATCGGTATCACCGATAGCCCGAATTTGACTCAATATCGAATCGGAAAGGAAATAGTTGGTATTGAAGATCACTAGTGTACAGTACACCTTGGTGCCAGAGGGATGATGACCAAATTAGGGAGACACCTAAATCATTCGTCTGGTCATTTCTACCTCATTCATCCCATTGGGAAGAATGAGATACTTCCCATCTTCTAAGCATTTCTTCCCTTCTTCAGGTCGTCCTCCCAACCCTCAATAGCAGTAGGCAGAGGTAAGATGATATTGTCCCGTTTTAGCTGTGACAGGTGGTGTTTCCACGTTTTATATCCCCAACGCTCGGAGAAAGAGGGTTAACGCGTTCACTCAGCATGTAAACAAACGCCGGTTCCGGTCGCACCGGAAGTCGCACCCATAATTCACGCAAAGTCTCATGGGGGCTAGGAATAAGGTGGATACAATTTCTATATTATGAGGGTGTGTTCTAATCCACAGAGGTTGAGAAACTACTGTCACTGGGCAGGAAACGCAGCAGGAGCAGCCAATTACAGGAGACCAGAGGCTGAAGTTTGCAAACCAATAGGTTTTAATGAACAAAAAAAAGGTTTTAATAAGCAGTACATTCAAACAAAGCATCACAGACAAACTGAGAAGAAAATGAACAGAAACCAAGGCAAAGACGCGACGATTTGTACAAACTCACAGGGGTTGACAGACATAGGTGCAAAAGGTCCAAGGCCCAAACCAGTATCAGACAACAATGAAATACAATGTGCATCATCTAGAACTGGTTTAAAGTGAAGCTTAACACATGAAAACAGTCACAGAGTAAAGATATTTAAGTCTTTTGTCTTTATACCTTTCATGGGAATTCTAGCATTTTTCTGCACTTACAGTATCAACTGAAAAACACAGCAGAGGGCTCATGACGAGACAATTTATCCTATATAATCAGGTGAATGGATTATATTTGTGTTCATTTTTTATTTTAAAATTTCTCTCACCTGCACAACTGAAAATTTTTATCCTGACATTTGACATTTAAATGCATACACCTTGAGACATCAAGAAAAAGTGAAAACTGTAAATTGAAGTGTTTTATAATAAAGATATTTAAAATTTTACAAGAATTTCTACGTCTTGAACATTGAGACAGAAATACTGAAAAATACATAAAAAAATAAGACACATTTGATTGAGCATTGTTCTCTGTATAGATTACATTTGGAGCTTTTCCATCTTGGATCACTTCTCTCTGGGAACAAACTTGAGCTTTACAGGCTTAAGTGGTTGAAACTTCCAGTCAAACTGCAGAGGAATCTGAACGCAGAAATGGTTGTAAATAGACAGCAGAGCAAAATGAAATTGGGAATACTGTATTTGTCTTACCATGGTGTCTTTGCATGTTTCCACAGTGTAGTTCTGCAGCAGACGCGCAACAACCGCCTTCACGACGAGGATTGCGTACCGCATCCCAACACAGTTACGAGGGCCGAGGCCAAATGGCATGTATGCATACGGGTTCACCTCGCTCTCATTGTCTTTACTGAACCTGGACAGACCAGACTGAGGTTTAAAATCATGATTCTTTTTCGATGCAGCCATCTATATTTACACTATTGCGTATACTGTATGTAAAACCATCTTTTTAAAGTAAAACCGATAATCTAAAAAGCGACTCTGTTGGCAGGGTTTATTTAATATTAGATGTAAGTAATATCAACTTTTGTTCTCTGTAAATGTACCTCTCTGGTCTGAAAAGCTCAGGTGAGTTCCAAAAGCGTGGGTCCTTCTGTAACATGTGTACAGGAATCCCAACCAGGGTTCCTTCAGGGATGGTGAGTCCGTGGATCTGCACAGTCTTCTTGCACATTCTCTCAAGACGAGGTGCAGTGGGAATCACCCGCATCGACTCACAAATGACCTGGTCCAGGTACTGCAGATTATTCAGGTCCTCATATGTAATAGAGGCCTAGACGCATAACATGTGGAGGAATGTAAACACAAAAAGATTAAGATAATGTAAACCGCAGGATCTGAAATAGTGGCAAGTCATGTGCAGAATTGTTGTACATCTTTCTCGAGCTTGGCATCGATTTCTTCCTGCAAAGTTTTCATTGGATCAGGGTTTGTGGCCAGATTGTAAAGGATGTAAGACAGGGTGACATTGGTCGTCTCATAGCCACCAAAGATGAAGACGAAGGCCTGAGAAAGGATCTCGTGTTCAGTCAAACCTGCAACCAAAAACAGAAAATCGTTTCTGTGAGTGTTTATTTCAACATCTCATTCAAAGTTGCTGTACTGCTGCTGATTTCAGACATTCTAAATACAATCAGAAAGGCCAAAGCTAATTTCATTCATCTGATCATGAAAATACCAGAGATCATTTTAAATTGCAGACTCCGTATCACTTCAGTCATCAAGAACTACTGTTGTGGTGAAAACATACCTTTACTTGGCTGCTCATGTTCATTCTTTATATCTTTTTCTGGAATCTCATTCTGAATCATCACCTGCAGGAAATCTCCACGTGTCTAGATTGGTACAGATAACATTCAAGTGTCACACAAACTTAAAATGTCTGTATTTGAAGGAGAAAGAAAGAAACTGGAAAGGAAGTATGCATACTAGCATACTGTCTTTTACAGAACACAATAAATTGCAGTTAAAAGAGTAAAAAAATATTTGGGCCAATTTCCTTTTTCTTTTATTGAAAATTTTTTATTGCACTTTTACCATTTTCAACTATTGTCATCTTTATTATAAGGAATTTGATTTCTGTTTTACTCTGTCTGAAGCCTTTTGCCATCATTGTTGATTTCTTATTACCAAGACGGGTCCGGCTGCAGACTGTTGGGAAGACAACTTTTCTTGATCGTTACCATAACTCTGACTTTTAAAAAAGGCAATTTACTAGTCTTCCTTTATAGTTTTTGTGTCAATTAAACAAGTTTGTGCAAGTATAATTTGTAGATGGAGCACAGCTATTAAACAGACAGACATAAATATGCTATTGACAGAAAAAAGGTGTTTATTTTCTCCAAATATTGCAGAATTTCTTTAATTCAATGCAACTTTTTTAGACGTGGCTAAGTTTAAATGCTTACCGATTCCTCTGCGTTATGCTGGTCTTTAAATCTCTTGATGATGTTGAAGAAAAACTCCACACTTGCTCTGGGGAATATCTCAATTTTAAGGAGCTTCATCAGACGACCAGAAAAAGGAAAGATCACTGAAAGAATAAGATACTTGTTTAACAAAATCTACTTATATTTAAAATATATTTGATTAAACAGCAGAAGGGGAACATACTCATTAAAAGAAAAGGCCAAAGGTTCATGTTCAGAACCTTCTTGATTTGAACATTTACAGGGTCATCAGGATTGTTTATGGTATCGGCCTCCACACTGAAAGATGCACTCGTTACAGTGTCCAAACTGTAAGGTGCCACAAATCTGACAAAGACATTCAAGCGCTACCGTATTTATTTATTTAAAGGCAAACATTGCTCTGATGGTATAAATGATGGTATACAACAGATTATTAACATACTGTTTGACATCGACGGACTCATCCAGATTTGTCTTTCCAAGTTTCTGAACAAGTCGATCAGCATATGTGGCAACAATGGGAAAAATCTTCAAGGGGAAGAACAAAAAAAAGTTTTGTGATGTAAACAATAGTCTTTTACATAGTTTGTTTAGCAAAAATTAACATGAATTCCTTCAGTTAGTCTGAGGACAGAGAACACGGAGATGAAACCATTTTTATTATTAATCAAAACAATACTCTGTTTTCTCAAAGTGCTTTGAGAAACTGTTTCTGGAGCACAGGAAAACAACTGTCTCTGGGCCCCACATCTCCTGAGTCCTGAAACCCATCATGGGAGCACCGCAAGGGTGTGTCCTCAGCCTGTTCTGTTTTATACTCCCTCTACACCTGCGACTGCCCACCCACTCATCCCACAAACCTAATCATCAACGTTGCCCATGACAAAGCTGTTGCGGGTCTTATTTTCAGATGAGGGTCAGACTGCTTGCAGGTACGAAAGTTGACAAGCTGACAGACTGTGCGGAAAATACATTCGTCATTACATATCAAAAAGATGAAGGAGCTTATCCTGGATTTCAGGCTGAAACAAGGCATGAACCTGTATAGCGTCTGGACTCTTGAACACCTTCTCTTAAGAGAAGAATTTGGGTCTCCCTGGACTTTCTTTGAAAAGGAAGATGTATTTCTCTCTACTCATAAGTTCCGCTGTAGATACAATTTAATTGTGTGGGGCAGGCTCTCTTTCATTTGTCCCCTTTAAAAGCTTGAGTTGAGGGCATGCTCGTGAATTTTTTTCACAATTGGCTTAGCAAGATCCCAGATTCTGCAGATCTGTTTTTCTGCCTACTTTTATTGTAATAAACCTTTTTAATGCATTTAAAGGGGTGAAAGAACAACCCAGATTCACCACACCTGTCACCAGGATAGGAGACAAGGAGGTTGAACAAGTGACAAACTTTACATTTCTAAGAATCCAAACCTAAAATGGAGCATAAACACCACTGTTGCACTAAAAAAGAGCCAGCAAAGATTATACCTCCTCAGGACACTGAGGAAAACAAATCACATGTCTTCCTCCTTACTGGTGCGTGGAAAGAATTTTGACATATTCCATACTAGCATGGTTTGGGAAGTGTTTGGAGGCAGACAGGGAAGCCTTCCAGAGGGTGGTTGACACAGCTCAAAAAAATCATTGGTTTTCCAGAATAAGAGAAAAAAACAAAAAATAACAGAGATGGTTTCTTGCTTATTCCAAAAAGATCCAACGTGGCCAGGAAATATCATCAATTTGATGCATATGATCCATTTGATGCAGGTTTCAATTATGCTATGTGGGCCTGTGTTTCTGCATCAGGATGTTTTAAACCTGTACAAACATAAAGTCACAGCACTGTTTAAGTGACTAAAGTGAACCATACAGCCCACAGAGTCTCTTGCAGACACTTTACATACTGTATATGAAGTGGTTTTGTTTTGCCTTAACAAAACAATGAAATTCACAAATGTAATTTAACAAGGCTTATAAAACTGGAAGGTCAATTTTATCAGAGCGATAAATAATTAAGGGCAGATTGGTTTTGTGAACTGAGATAAAATGCCAACCTGTTTCAGTCTCCCACTAGTGAAGCATGGAGAGAGTGTGCTGCGAATTCGTTTCCATCTTTCATCTTTAACTACACTAACTGCATCATCCAGTGGTCCACCTGATTCAAGATTATCCTGGAAACAGAAGAAGTAGGTGTGAAAGAGATGTTTGAAGAGCTCGCATAAAGCTCTGTCAATATGACTTCTTATTACCACTTTCTTTCTCATGGCTTATTGATTCAATTGTGCTTATTGGCAATTTCGGTACATAAAGGGACAAAACATGACTCAAATATGCAATTCCTGAAAAATCCAGACTGTTTCCCAAGGAAGCACTAGCCTTTGAACTCTAACGCTGGGGTTACCATCATGTTAACTGTGAACCACAGTGTCCCGTTTTTATAATCTGAGCTACTGTATATAGGCCTCAGTTTTATTTACAGGGCAAAAGAGCTCTAATAACCTCATAGGTATCGTCATATCCTAGAGATCATTATTATGTTAGTCCACAGCATGGTCAATCTACACTGAAAATCAAAACAACACCAAAGCCACATGACTGGCTTTTCCAGTTTGTGCGAAGATAGCGAAATGCTGGAGTGTTTGAGTTTGTTTTTTGTTGGCTGCAGGAGATGAGGTGTATGGTCTGAAGTAATCCTTCATTATGCTTAAGGACTCTTTTTAGACACTCCAGGACAGTAATGAAAGTCAAAAAGCTCATTGAGCGCTTTGCGTAGCATTTTTTATTTTGTATGAAAAGCGCTATACAAATAAAGATTTGATTTGATTTGATTTATTTCCCCTAACCCTTTACTCCTGGCCTGATCTCAGGCTTATGTTCTTAAATTACATTTGCCCCCTGTACTAGGGCATAAGAATTGTATACCCTCTCTTACCCTGCGGTTTGTAAACACACTGTAGCATTCCTTCACCAACACAGTTTTGACAATCTCTGGGTCTGAAACCATCAACGTTGGTTGTCGTCCCTCAAACAATCTAGGAAAAACAAACAAACAAACAAAACCCACGTACACACACACACACACACACAAACACAGATACGTTTTCAGGCTATGCTGCTACAAATGAGCCCACGAGGAGGAATTATTCCCAAAAAATAAGTAACCTCATGAAGTACAAACTGAAATGGAAGAATAACCTAAAAATGTGCAGTATAAATAAATCTCCCTTTGTTGTTCATTTTATTGAGAGGGGAAATTTGAATTCTATACTAACACATTCTAGGACAGATGCTTCCTCCATAACTGTTGATGATCCAAATACTCACCCCCAGACATCTCCATACTTGGCCTGACACTCATAGTCAAAACGAACGATGCCCTTCATAAAATGACAGAACAATGTCTTGAAAATAAGCCATGGACATTACTGAAACTGAATTATAGTTTAAAGGCAAAATATGTCATGAAAACACATTATCACAAATACCCTCCTCTCTGATTTTCAATCAGTGAACTTCTTACAAACCAATCTGGTTCCCAATTGTGTGTGCAAGTTACCTTAATTCCACCATACATTGTTCCAATAAAAGGCAGAGGCCTTGGTCCTGATATTCCCAGTTTTTTGAAAAACCTATATGGCCAAATTCCATATCTATTTCCGGGAAAGTGAGAGGGAGAGAAAGAGGTCAAGAACAATTCAACAGACGTTTGTCTATGCAAAACAATAACATACTACTTTGACAGTAAATAGGTGTTACTCACAGTAATAACAGGGTTAGAAAGAGAGCCAGCAAAGTCCATGTGGTCGCTGAAAACATTATGAATATCATTTTCAATCAACTGAATCCGATTGCAAACCAAATCAGGAAATGCGTTTCAAACAAGTGGTTTTTAAAGCCTCTCCACTGTAGGAGGAGTCCTGAAGTTCAGAGGTGGACATTGACCTCAGTTAGTGTGTGGTTGTTGCTGTTGTTATGTTAAAAAAAATTAGCAGAAAATTTATAATGATATCAGAATAATACAATTTAATCAACTAATCTTCGTCAGGAAATACACATATATAACAGATATAATTGCACTTGAGGAAAAATGTATTTCCATTAAAATAATGGTTGTGTTTATCAGGCTACCACTTTTATCCATGATAAATTATACATAAATCGCCTACTGTATTAAACATTCATGATAAATATAGTTTTAGAAACGCGCTTTGTAAATGTTTGACCCAACTCCGACACCGTAGAAAACCCGGACGTGACGTCATGACCTCCAAGCTAGTGAACTAACTGCTTGTCACGTTTTCACTCTGGATTAGATTTTTCTTAATTAAATCACGCCGTATTTGTCATTTAGTCGGTGTAGAATCACGTTTAAGACATTCAGAAGGTGAGCTAAAGAAACCCCACGAGTCTGACAGTTGTGTGTTGTATTCGCTGCGAGGGAGACGTTTTAAACTCTGCTGTGTTCCGCTGCAGCAAAGACAACCAAACCTAATCTGCACTTTTTAATTGCAGCGATGAACTCAAGCGTAAATAGAGACTCTGGTGACACTGGTGCTGTGTCTTGGATGCCATTTATTTGAAGCTGTTGTAATTTGGTTGCCTTCAAAAGTGTGCTATTTATTTGCCCTTCAGTGCTAGATGAGGTTGTTTATGTCACTAACTCGACCTGCTGTAAAACAGTCCCCATCACCTCGCTGTGTAAAGGGTCTGCGACTGCTAACTTGATTTACATGTGCCAAAAAAAGGAAGAAGTGTAAACTTATTTAGTCCTACCCCCATTCACTGATCATTTAACTTGTATTTATAATTATTCACACACTGTACTCACACTGCTAAGTAACAGTATTATTATTATTATTCTTATTATTATCATTATTATTATTATTACTATTATTATATACTGTTATATATAATATAATAGTATTATATATTATATACTGTAATTATACTCACACCATACATACATACACACACATAGTTGAATATTTCTATATATTTGTACACACATGCCCATATAGATATTTATATAAATATACTTATTTACACTATATATATATATATATATATATATATATATATATATATATATATATATATATATATATATATATATATATATATATACACTTTGCTGCCCATTTCTGTACATAAATATACACAGATCTACCCATTCACCCAATAGTGTTATATTCAGGCCCCTAAAAGCCGCTAAACCCTTTCCTCTTTGTACCTCATGAGAATCATGTTTTTATATTTGTTTTTAAACTGGTTAATGTTTGGACATTGTTTTAATTCTGAATCCATTCTGTTCCATAGTTTAACTCCACTGACTGATATAGAAAATATTTTCATAGTTGTTCGTGTTCTACGAGTCTTAAAATTTAGAGTACCCCTTAAATTACACCCTGTCATAAAACATTTCCTGCAAGTGAGATGGTAATAAGTTCTTCCTAGCTTTATACATGAATTGTGCGGTTTGGAATTCTACTATGTCAAAAAATTTGATTATTTTAGAATTGAAGAATAAGGAATTGGTGTGTTCACGAAAACCAGCCTTATGAATTATCCTTATGGCTCTTTTCTGCAGTATGAATAGTGGTTGCAGTGAACTTTTATCCCCAAACCTCTAAGCAGTAACTCAGATAAGGCGAAACTAGGGAACAGAACAGAATGCGGAGTGATTTGCTATCCAGGAATTGCTTTGCTCTGGCCAGAACTGAGATGCCTCTAGATACTTTGTTGTGGATGTGTTTAATATGAGATTTCCAGCAAATCTTGTCATCTATAATTACCCCAAGAAAATTAGTTTCATGTACTCTTTCAATGTTTACAGCCTCAATCTGTACCTGTGCTTGATTGTTTTTAGTTTAGTTTTTTGGAAAGCGTGCAGTATACTTAACGATGGTCTGCATCCTAGACTGCATCCTAAAGTTAATGTTCTGGAGGTTTGCCTCCTGTTTATGGAGGAAGGAGATAGGAATTATCTTTTGCTTGTGGATTTCGCCAATCCCAGTTGATTTGCACTGGGTCGAAAGTGAAACCACTTGGATGCACCTTTTAGATTTTTGCATGGTTAATCGCATACTAGTAAATTATCTGTTGGCAGAAAGTATAATACTGATAAAATATAATCTTACTGCTTGCACTTTAGTCAAAATAAAACCCAATATAAACTAATGCATTAGAATTCACTTTGCTCTGAGAGTCCTCAGTTAGTGACAACATGAACATCACTGCCTAATGTATATGTCCCACTCCTTCCACCTAAAGACCGCTGACGTTTCAGGACATAGACCTGGGTCTCCTTGAGGTGATCTGTGGTAATAAGTTACCAGACATTTTTACTTCTCTGGAGGTTGCAAGATGAGACCTCTGTTGCTTTGGCTTGTTTTTATTTTATTTTTTGTAAATCTCATGGATGCTTGATCTTGACAGATGGCAGCTTAAAAGACCAGTCAACCCCTTAATTTTTACCTCATACTTCTTTAACCTTTTCTGAATATTTGTTTTAAGTGTGGTATGCTGCACTCTTGCTCAAGCCTTTGGTTACCCTAAAAAACTCTGGCACGAATTGTCATTTTAACAATTAAGTGATATTTCTTTTCCAGATTTAATCGGCCACCATGTTCCTCACCCTCACCCTGCTGCGGAAGGGCATTCCTGGAAAGCAGTGGATTGGAAAGTATCGCCGTCCTCGACCGATAACGTGGCAGATGAAACGCAATATGTTGAAACATTTGGACCGTGAAGCAGAGAACGAATACTGGATCAGCCGGGCGTACATGACCCCAGAGCAGGAGCACTCCCACGCCGCAGAGCGCAGAGCCCAAGCCTGGCTCAAGATCAAGGAGGGCAAATTTGCAAATTTTCCTCAGCATAAGTTCATAACGGATCACCTGAGCCATCTGAGAATCACCAAGACATGGTGAAGTGGATGTGAGCAACAGGATGACGTGCAAAGACTCTCCTCATCATGTAACCTATAATTGTTCAAAAAAGGTTTTGTTTTGTTCATGCTGAAGTATGTTAAGTGAAACATCATATATAATCTGAAAAGTTGCCATAAAACATGGCAGAAAAATGGCATGTCAGAAAAGCTGATTTCATCACAATCAGTGTTGGCTTTTTGCATAAAAACTGTAACACATTTTGATTTGTTTGTCCTTATTTAAAAGTTTATACAAAAGTACATCTTAAAACTGAAATAAACCATCACTATGTTGACTAAAATCTCTGTACTTGTATAACAATATTGGAGGAATGATTAAGATTTTCTAGGTAAGTTGGGGCAAAGTTGTGTAACTTATATAAAAGATTAATTTCCCTTTATTGTTGTCAACATCTGGTGGTGACTATCAGCAAGTTCAAATGTGGAAACTAGAGGTTTAAATTTTTTTTTTTTTAATAATTCAATTTTGAAAATCCATGGTTTTGTACATTTCAAGGTTCAAGGAATTAATTTCATTAACATATTTGTTCCTCAGGAGTCTTGTCATTTTTGTTTTGTTTTTCCTATTTTTTTAATTTAAACCTACTTCAGTCGCATGAGAGGATGCAGATCATCGATTCAAATTCAATTCAGAAGGCTTAGGATGCAGATCATGACGACATTGCTGAGATTTAGGGGTTCTCCAGTGACTCAATGGCGGATCTGCTTGCATCTGCAATTTGCTTGCATGCAACATTACACTATGACAGTGACTTGTCTGATAACAGTTATTACCATAGACTTAACACCACCATAAAGGGGGGGCAGCAGGCGAGGCAGCTTTCATAATCTTGAAAGGATAGGATAAGTTATGTAACAGGAAGTTAAAGAAACAGACACAAAGGTCATATTTCCTTAAATGAAGACACACTGCAGAAAACAAGAACAGTAGTGTTAAACTTATGGATAGTAAAACTTGATGTATGCTACCAATACTCGAGGGTTAAAGCTTAAACAACAGTTGTATTTTTAACTAATGTGATATGGTTATGATTATACCTCTGATTATATCAGAGGGGAAAAAATGTTGAACTCTTTATCGAAATCAACAGTGGAGCTCAGGAAAAGTATGAGAACAATAGCATTTGGGTGTAAACAATGTGGAGAGAAGTTAATTAAATAGCTGTGTTGTCTCTAGAGAACCATTCAATAGTGATGGTGATTTAAAAAAGACTTCCAATTTCCTCAGAAACATGACAACTGGACTATGGAATAATCAAGAAAGGTCATGTTGTGCATGTATTCCTTTTCCAGGTTGATGGGCCTGCCAGAGGGTGCACTCATTTGTAGTTTCTACTGAACATTCTTGTGTGGGCTGAAATATTATCTGGTATCTGGTCAGGTTTAGGTTCGTCAGTGTTATATAATTTATATGCCCAAATGTAAGAGATCAGCTGACTATCTAAATGTACTTTGAGCATCTTCTTTTTTCCCACATCTCTGATTACATGAGCATTTCTGAAGATCGACAGCCCCAGTATTCAGATACTGTTTAAATACTTGATACTTTTGGAATAGTCAAGATAATGATCACAGTTTTAGGATTATTTATGAGCCCCTCCTTCCAATCAATTGATTTTTATTTCTTCTCTGATTACAAGAGCATTTTCCAAGCTGTTGGTGCTGGCATTAAAAATACTGTTTGAGTAGTTAAAATAGTGAAAACAAGAGAAATGAATAAAATGGATGTAAATGCATGGTCTGACATTGCATGAGTTGATCAAAAAAGTGCCAATGTGAATGTGTGCCATATTGAAAGCTCACGGTGGTTCAGGAAAACATTTCAAAACACGTTTCTTGGTTGATAGCCAATTCTGTTGTACTGACATAAGTACGACTCACAATGCTTATTATGAGTGGGTAAAGTCTGGCATGGATTCCAGACTAGTATCCAGTACTTACATACTACATTGTAAACAAAGCCCTCGTCCCACCAGAGATGCAGTACGCCTGGTCTTTCTTGTGATATGCTGCCCCCATGTGGTCAGAAGTGGCATTGAAACAGAGTGGCTTTAGGGAGTTTTGCTTTTCAGTTCGGTAATACTTTAATCTCTGAAGCGAAATCGTATCTGGTAGTAACTGTCATTTAGTTTCTTAAAAGCTTCATTGTTAGGTGGTTATGACTGGGAGCAGAAAATAACTCCTGTATATTGAATTAAATGTATTGCATCTTTAAAGTATTATCATTCCCTAAGTAATAGATTACACTAACTCATGTTGCTGTGAGGAATGTTTCTCAACAATTAAGATTTGTAAAGAAGAGTTAAAGGTTTAAAGGGCCTACAGTAAAACAGTATGATTTATTAAACTTAAATAGACTGTCCTAAAAACAGGACACTAAGAACTGAACTGTTGTTTAACATGCAGTTTCTTTCATTGAAGAGATGTGGATGGGCCTTCAACATGAAACTGTCAGATAAATGGATCCCTGACACTGCACTCAAGTTTCAGTATTTGGTAATACACGCTTGACAATATATTTTATTTCCCTGCTTAAATTAGCTACATGTAAAATGTTACAGGTCATTATTTTCTGTATACCATTTACTTATCTCCAGCCTGGGATACCCACCCACCTCTCCTTTTGAACCCTGGGCCTTGGTCAGTTACTTTCAAGTTTTATTGTATGACTTCATGAGATAGACTTGCAATGAATAAAAGGGACACGTGTCCATGAAGAAAATGACTGGTTTTATTATAAACCTGTTCATTCTGTATGGCAAATTTCACATACACAAATGTAAATACTCCAAAACTCCACCCCACTTTAAAGGTCTCTTACTTGAGTTTAGAGAGTAGACTACATTAAATCACTTAAACTAATTGACACCAAACAAAGTACAACATCCACCGATATATACGAGAAGTTTTTTTTAAAAGATGAATACATGTATATTCATACATTGTATTTTTTTTTTATTTACTTTTTTTTCCCTTTTTCATATTTTATTTATTCACTTGTAAGCACTTGTCATTCTCCCTACTTCTGTTAATTTCACTGGAATTTTACATTTATTTTTTTGTTACATATATATTGTAGCCAGTGTTGTGCAAGTTCATACTTCTCGTGAACTAGTTCAAAGTTCAGTTCACATAGTTTAAAAATGAATAGTTCACGTTCATAGTTCACCATTTTCACTTTGAACTAGTTCAAATTCAGTTCATTTCAATATTTTTAGGTGAGAGAAGTACGAATGAAGCGCCACCCTATCCTAAAACTCTTCACTGTATACATTCATGTATTGTCCTAGTGGGTTTTAAACTTTAAACTCAGCTTTTAAACTCAGAGGCTGTAAATCTCCAACAATGTAGTCCATTATCAGTTTGTCTACCTGTTGCTGGGAAATCAAACCCCTGAAGGTGCAGCAGTGTGACTGGGATTGTTTGGGGCTGTTAGGTCTTCTTGGTCTTTCCTCATGACTTTTTTTGATTGTCAAGGACTTTCAGATATTTTCTCACACTGGACTGATGCTTTAACTCCACATGACGTTTCAAATGTGAAGTTGACGAGGCAGACGCTCAGACTTGTTTTCTGAGCGCAGGTGGACATCATTTGCTCAGAAAGTATACTATGAAGTTTAATTTGACGTGTTGTTTTATGTTTTCTTTACAGCATTTACATTCTACATTTTAGTTTTTCTAAATGTTCTATACCAAATGCTGTTAATTTACAAATGATTTTAGACATGTACAATGTTTTACAGAATATTTGCTGAAGTACAGATGTAAGCCAACAGATCCACTCTCACAGAGCTTTGGCTTTAATGCTCTAGTTCTCAAAAGATCAGCTTGCATGTGTTGATTGTAAAATAACAGAAAGGTTAGATTTTTAGATGGGAGACAATGTGTAAAATTCCCACAGATAATAATAAGTGGAGGCATCATCTGAGTCCGCAAAGATCTCTCTCTACACTGGTCATTTGTGATGTAGTGTGAACACTGATTGAAGCACTTGTCTGATGTTCTTTGTATATAACTTCTTCAATAAAAAAAAAAAAAATTATTGGAATTCAATTCATTCCCTTACACAATTAGTCCTGGACAAAAAATGTGATTTAAACAGTAGTTTATATTTATTAAATGACACATAACTTACAACTAGATAACAAAAAATGAAGGATATTAATTTGAATCACTTACTCTGCAAAGAAATGTACGATTCCCCTCCATCTCCTCCAGACTTTCGTAGATCAACTCACACCATTCCTACCCTTAGAAAAACTAACCTTGGAAAAATACAATTTTGGCCATCTTTTTCAAGAATTTTGATTATTACCATTATTCTCTGGTTTAGAGAACAGCATTGTACGCTGAATGCGGTTTTATTGCTTTCACTTACTCTATGTATCTTATGTAGGCTATCTGTGGGTATTTGAGTTTTGATGCCCCTATTGTTACTTATTGATGTTATTTTCCATATTTTTATTCACTTATTTTTTTCTTTCCAGTTTATTTATTTTATTTATTTATTTTTTGTGCATGTTTTTGTGCTTTTTTTGGGGGGGGGGGGGGGGTAGGCGGGAGTAGAAAATAAAATTGTAAGACCTACCGTCATTAAGAATGTATTTGAAATAAAAAGATATTAAAAAAATAAAACAATAAAATAAAATAAATAAATAGAGGGCACAAGTGTGCTGTGCAGTTCCGTCCAGCAGATGGCGCCCCGGGTCCAGGTGTGTGTCGGGAGGTGCAGCGGGCGGCCCCTCCTGCCCTGCCGTTGTTTGGTGCTGGACGGCGGGGTGCGTGAGGCTGCTACGCAGCGCGGTGAGGAGGCGGCTGGTGCAGACCAGACAGCTCCCCCGACCACCGCATCACGCAGCTCTGCGGGAGACAGCATGAAAAGCGGCGGCAAACTGCGAGGGAGCCATTCAAGTGCAGGAGACTGAGCGAGGAGCAGCATGGCGGGGGGGCGGAGGGGACTTGTGGCCCCCCAGAATACTTTTCTGGAGAATATTGTCAGACGGTCGAACGGTAAGGACCAGCATTAGTATAGTAAATGGAGCTCCGAAATGTGAACAAATATGCGAAGTGGAGCCTTTCTTAGCAACTAATCACGTTAATTGTGTGACTGCGTCGAACCCATCAGCTAATTAAGGGCATTTAGATTGAAAGACGCTAATTAGTGCGGGAGCCGACACCTGCTTACGTCTAAAAGTTGTTTTTGTTTCCTAATCAATTAATGTTACCTGAGAAAACTACCGGTCTGTTCAAACATTTGCTTTTAAAACAACGTGCATTGCTCTATTCTACTTAATTCTATTCTACTTAATTAGTATAGGCCTAATGTTTTGACTTTTTTTCTGTTTTGTTTACAATGTGGGGAAACAAAGTCAATTGTAATTTGGGAGTCCCTGTTGTGTTTATGGGGAGATAAAAGCGGATCAAATAATCATTAAATTGATGACATAAGAACCCTAATGTCTCCACTGAGAAATTGCATGGGCCAGATATAATGGAGACTTATCTTTCTGAATAAGTAGTTCTTAAATAACGTAATTAAATGTGTGTAAAGCTGCAAGAAAATACTTGTCTTTGTTTATTAGCTGAGGTGAAGTCAATGATTTTGCCGTTTTGCTTTAAGCTTCAGATTGAAACTAAACTATTAAGCTTTTATCACGAATGTCTGTGGCAATAGAGAGCATTTATAGCCTGTATCTAATATATGGTGTCTAACCAAAGTGTTTTTGAATCCAAACTTAAATCTACAACATGCATCAAAGTATTTTCGATTTGAAGCCATAAAAGGTCTGGTTTTCCAGACTGGACTGTAGCTATGAGACCAATATAATAATTGGGGACCTTTTGTTAAGAGACAGGGTTCAATTATCCATGCAAGATGGAAAGACAAATAATAATCAAGTTGGAAAATTGAAAGTTACCAGCTCTGATGGGAGTCTTCTTTATCCAATAGGAAGTGATAGGATGGAGAGAAATATTATGAAGCTGTATCAGTTCCCCTTTTTTATTTGCATAGATATATAATGTGTATATAGGACAGGAAGTCTTACTTTACATAATTCATGAATGTAAAACAACACACTTTAGACTTCACTGTCTGCAGTCCCCACACAACTAAAAATGGTTTATGGCCAAAAGAGGTCAGATTATTACGAGTTATTGTTTATCACCAGAATTGGGCTGCTTTTTACAGTGTCGTATTTGGATCTCTGTAAAAGGGATTTAATTATTTAGTAAAGGGGAATCAACTTCTCAAAAACAAAAGCATTAATTTTTTTTTATGACCTTGGATGGTCCATAGATTAGTAAGAGGTTTATCTCTCGCAAGCAAGAAACAAAAGAGCTGAGTCTCTAATCTGCAGGGTGTCACCAACTCACAGTGGTGGGTGGGCATTCATAAACAATTAAGTATCCCTTTTATGCACCAATAATTAATTGTTAATTAACACGTGAAGTCGTGGTATTTTATTATGTACACAGTACACTCAAAGGTTTTTTTGGACCACTTAGTTGACATTTAAGATGGCTAAACATCCTTGTAGCCTTTTAAATGCCTCTCAGAAATTGAGTAACATCAGAGCGCCAACGATTGTAGCGAAGAAAGCAGCTGAGTGAAGCTCAGTCACTGAAACATCTGCTAACATGATTATCATTGTTCATTGTCATCCTTGAGCAGTGAAAATGAGCAAAGTTATCTCTCGTTTGATGCCATGCTTCTGGGCTTCTACCATTCTCAACAGATACCTTCTGTCTACTTTCTGCACTAATTTGAGTATAATAAACTCTTATATCATTGTAATTGAAAGGCTGTAGTTGAATGAAAGTGACTAAATGCAACAAAGTTAAAGCTGACTAAAAAGCTGCTAACTTTAGCCAAAACAGTTGAATTGTTTTTGGGACAGAAAGGGTAAAATATAACTCATAAGTTAGTAGAGGCTAAAACTAAAGTCAAAAGTAATGCACATTGGACTAAAAGTCACTGGCTTATAAGAAAAAAAGTTAAGTAATTGGCTGGTTCTTGTAGTAACTGTATGGCAGCGCTCCTTGATTGTGGAAAACGGTGAAATCAGTGATATTTAAAATGAAAACTGACTGACTTTTGAAGTATGCTGGATGTATTGAAACTAAATGAAAAATAATTCAAACAAAAGCAGATAGAGCTGCTCAAATAATCCCCTAAATGTTTTTGTCCAGAAACAACAGTGTGAACTAATAAATAGGTAACTTCATGTTCAACACAATTAGAAGAAAGGAATTCCTCACCTGTGGACAAGATGAGTGCATCTGTTTTTACATATTGTTGTGATATTTAGGAGCTGAAACTGAAGTCACAATTCAAATAAAATGAATTGCACAGCCAGTTGGATGCTACTAGTGCTATTCTACACCATATTAGGTGCCTCAACAGATCTCTAGAAGCAGGATTCAGGATCAACTGTGTCTTTGTTGCCTCCTGTAATTTAAAGCAACTCTCAGGAGTGACTGAGCAAGAGTAAATATTGGACAGTGTTGGATATTATGAAAGCGTTTCAGTCTCCTTGTCTATAGGCGGACCCCTCCTAAATATTGCAAAAATTAATTTGGATTGTAATGTTAATTTTAGTAATGATAATTGCCTTTCGATATTTCACAGTTTTTGTTGTACATATCTACTTTAAATGTCAATAGCCCAGAATCCCCTGTTATCATACATATATCTCCAAGATGGCGTCATTTTTTTAAATCCTATCAGCTTGCTATCTCAATTATGTATCATTTGAGATTTCACTGCTCTAGTGCACAAATCAGAGTTTCACCAAGTTCTTTTTGGACAGTTTGTCTCAGGACACTGATATTATAGCTATCAATTTCAAACCATTTTTTTCAACTGTAGTTTCACACTTTTTCAGTCATTACATAGTAAAGTCTACTTAGGATTAGATAAAGATCATACAAAAATTGGTGTTCATACATGAACTAAATAGCCATATTTATTTTACTTTCATCTTAAAGGTTAAGGTAGCACAGATGTGACTCCTGTTTGTCGTACCCCATCATCTTTGTCTGACAGTCTGGCACATGTTTCTCCCTGTAATCTGTTAACTTTTTGTTTTCTTTTCAAAATTTTCAGTTTGGACACTGTCACATAAACAGACAGGTATACTATGAAGTTTAATTTGGCGTGTTGCTTTATGTTTTCCTTACAGCATTTACATTTTTGTTTTTTTTCTAAATGTTCTGTACCAAATGCTGTTAATTTACAAATGATTTTAGATATGTATAATGTTTTACAGAATATTTGCTGAAGTACAGAAGTAGGCTAACAGATCCAGGACTTAAACTCTCACAGAGCTTTGGCTTTAATGCTCTAGTTCTCAAAACATCAGCTTGCACGTGATGATTGTAAAATAACACATTGGCATGGAACTCCCTTTGCATCTTGTATTTGTGTGTTCTTTTCTTTGCACCATTGCTTTTAATTGTCGTCTTGATGTGACTGAACAAATATTTCTCTGCGTGTTTGTGTGATTTTGAAACTCTTTTTTGTTTTGTGTTCAGGGGTTTCCAGTTAAATTTCATGCTTGTTCACCTTTGTGTTCTCACATTGTTGTGATTTTTATATATATAAATCTTGATTTCAGAGTTCTTGTCATTGTTTTTCATCACATTTAAAAATGATTTTTTGTTTTTGTTTTATTTGCAAAGAGTAAATTGAAATATTGCTCAAATATTTTTTCTTACTCTAGATTAGAAATTGTCTTGTTTCTATACATTTATTCACAACTCATGAAATGTCAACATTCAGATGCACATGTTTTATTTCTCACTGAACTCTCACATTTGTACCTGGAAGATTAGTGTTTTTTAAAATGAATACAAAATAATGCATGCCTCCTTGTTAATGCTTTTGAAAGAAACAGTGTTGTTGCACATTTTGTTTAAGCCCCTATTGCAGGGGTCTTCAATTCCGGTCCTGGAGGGTCGCTGTCCTGCATGTTTTACATGTTTGCCTGCTTCAGCACACCCTGATACAAATGTCTGTCTTATTAAAAGACTTGTGCAGACCTTGATGACGAGCTGATGATGACCATTAATTTGAATCAGGTGTGTTAAAACAGAGAAACGTGTAAAATGTGCAGGACATCGGCCCCTGAGGACTGGAATTGAAGACCCCTGCCTTATAGGACTAATGATGTCGTATGGATGCGTATTTGTTATTCACTTGAAAAAGCCAGCCGTTAAAAAATCTTTTGAGTGCATTATGGTTAGAACTGAAGTAATTACACTCAATAGCTGTATATTTAAATTATATAGCTGCTGACATGTTTAGGAAAAACAGTATGAGAGTAAACAAGCCATTAAAATGTAAATGTGCCTCTAATTATTTTGGACCACAAATATCTTTGGCTTGGAGGCCTTGTTAACATTTGAATATGCAAAATGAGATAAAAGGTTTAATGCCTATGTGTGTATGTGGTCTGTTTTCCAAGAAAATCAGATATCACATGTTTATAATTGGAGGTTGAATTTCCAAACAAGAATCTTTTTGAACTCTTATGTAATAATGGCAAAAAGAGAAAAGTTATCACCCCAAGCTTGAAGCAGCTACTGAGGCGTGTTACAGATTATGCACGAGGAACACATTAAAGCAGTACGTAAGCTGCTCTTACCCTGCTAAGAAACGGATGCCAAAAAATAATTTCAAGAAGCAGATATTTTGGTGTTTTTGTCTTGAGTTTGACAGTAACACTTTTTTATATAGTCACCCAGTGTGACATGAGCAGGAGACCATCATGGACACTAGTGGAAAATGATGTGTGTGTTGGCTCTTTCCCCTTTTTGAGGGTTAGAGTAGAAATCACTATAAACAAACTTTACATTTGATTTCAGAAATGCTTTTAAAAGAAATGGCAAGATATCATTGTCTATGTGATATCTAGTCAAAAACAGTGGTGATTAGTTTTCTACACTTTAATTAATGTCTTTGGATTAAAATATGTTTTAATAACCTAAACGTACATTTAATATCTGCTCTTGCTCAATCTGCTTTCTCTGATTAAATTTAAGACAATGTTCAGAAACAATCTTTTTCCAAATCCAAACTATAGTTTAAGAATTTCTGAATTGCTTTATTAATTTTTATTTTTAGAAATAATGTAACTAGAAGAGTGCTTTGCCCTTTTTATTCCTTTTTCACTTCAAAACAGATACCAACTTTGTCCTGGGAAATGCTCAAATCGTGGACTGGCCCATTGTCTACAGCAATGATGGTTTCTGCAAGTTGTCGGGGTACCACAGAGCAGAAGTGATGCAGAAAAGCAGCACCTGCAGGTAGGCGAGAGAAGCTGCGTCTTCATAAGTCACTGTGTTTCACTGTTCTCACATTTAAATTTGGTAATGTATCAAATGCTGTCTTGTTGTTTCCCTCAACCAAATATTTTTAACTCTGGGATTTATTTTATTTTGGCATTGGGGAAAATGACGTTAGCCAGTGACATTGAAAAGACTTGTCATGGTTAGAGTGGTCGTTATGATTGCGATTGCGTTTCATCTTACCTGGCAATGCTGAGGTAATTATTTTTCTCCTGCTGTTGTATTACTCTGAGAGAGGATGCATTTGTTTACAAGGTTTCTTGTAATCAAGTCAGTTTGAATGCCTGCACTAAAAGTTGTGTGAAGCTTTGAGTTGGAACAGATAGATAGCTGGTAACGGACTGGCACTGTTTTATCTAAAAATAGCGTATTTTGCAATTTTGACGCAGCATGAGCCATTTTCATATGTTTTAAATGTGTAATGACTGAGCAGCATAAAGCATGATTTACTCATTTAGGCTGATAATATAATCGGGGGGATAATAATAATAATAATCAGGAGGATTTTTAACTATTTACCTAGATGAATAGGGCCATTACTTTCTTTGAATGCTTGGAAATATTTTAAAGGTAAAAGGAATAAGTGGTAAATAGTAAATGTTGTGCTTTTTTGCCCAATTTGTTTGTGCTTTTGTGCAGCTTAGTTTATTCTATAAATACATCTCATGAAGGCTTTATGATTCGGTTAACATGTTCACAACGGGTCCCCTGCAATAGACCGGAATAATCTGAAAAAAGTTAAATTAATGTTCATCAAAACAAGGAAAGGCTTCAAAAGAGTTTTTGAAGCAGAATGTGGTCGTCTGTGCATCAGATAAGATCCTCTGGTTCCTCCTATTGCTGTTGATACAATCCGCAATGACTACCATGTGTTTCAATAGAAATAACCACATAGCAGCAGCAGGAGGAGTCTAACCAGTGTTAATCACCGATGGCTCTGTAGTTGTTGGGGTTTCTCATCTGTGATTGCATGACAGCCTTCTCTGTAGGAAAGCTGAAGCACAGCAGAGAGGGAAGAGGAGGGACCTAGGACTTGTATTTATTTGAGTTTTTAAGTGAAGTCCAACTCTTCTAAAAGCTATGGGTCCTGTATTCCTTATAGATTAGGAGCAAAAGTGAAAGAAAATACCAGTCTTGCAGAACTGATAATCTTCTTTTGGCTCCTCTCACGGAACTGATAAAGCATGATATTCTTGGATTTAAAGATACACCTGTAGGTGTGCTTCGTTTGTAGGTGTTATTCTTTTGCAGAAATAGAAACCAAACAACTGATGCAGAGATCTGATTTAATCCAGCTGCAAACAGCCTCTGCATCTCTGACTGTAACTGTAAACCCTTGGAGTATGTCTCTTGGGCCATCTCTACAAAAACTGTACACAGAGAAATAAAAGCTCGAACGCCTGTTCAAGTGCGCAGCGTTCCTATTTTGGTCAATAATTTCTGAAAATATATATTTTTTCCTGCATGCATGTATTAAATAAGTCAGTAACAGCCGTATAAATAGATAAATAGGATCACAGCGAAACAGTTGGTGCTGCCAGATTTGAAAACCGTGGGAGATTTCATCTGTTGTGGGAGATGGTGTTTTACACAGCCAGCACTGCAGCTATTACTGTTTAAGAACCGCGGGTTCCTAAACATACGCTTCAGAAGACTTGCCAATGCAAATGCTGCCGTGAGTGTGAGTTGCTTAGTTTTAGGTTTATTATGAGATTGTGACATCAAGTTGAGTCTTGTGCTGGAAAGAGAGAGCAAATCTATAAAATCTCCCAGAGTAATTTGGAGAGCTCATAAAAAAAACATTTTACCAACACTTCATAATGTGCCACACAAGTAAGTAAGCAGGGCACTTGATACTGAAACCTGACGAATAATGAATCATTAATGATTAGTTCCTGCAAACCACAAATCTGTGTATTCTGTGTAATAGGTCATTTATTACTAATGATTTCATCACTATTGGATTTTCATGTCGAAAAGATGCTGACTATTTGCTTACAAGTGGGAGGGTGCCAAATGAGTCACTAAAGATTATCATTCCTTTCATTTTAAGAAATTATTATTTTGTAGTTTGTGCTGAAAAGGTGCCACGTCAATTTTATTTGCAAGTGTAAATAGATAAATACAGAAATAAGTAATAAAAGTGATTCTTGATTCGTGATTTCTTTTTTATTGTATTATTTATTTATTAAACATTTTATTTATTGGTGCCTTTCCATTCCCTCAAGGACACTTTAGAGAAAACATCAATGATAGAAAATAACAACAAAACAGGAATAGATTGAAACATTAGCAAAAATATCAACAAAACACTAAACTAACAAAACAGTTAAAACTACAAATGCATTGTTTTGTTTTTTTTTTTCATGTTGGATATGCCAAATTAAAATGGTATGTCTTAATGTTAGATTTGAAGCCACGGAGAGAGTGGATGGTGTGGAGGCCTTGAAGAGAATTCCAGAGTCGTGGGGCAAAGCGTCTGAAAGCCTTACAAAAGGGCAGTTGAGGGGTGAGAGGAGGAAGATCTGAGTGTGTGAGACGGTGTGTAAGGTAGCAAAGGTCTGACAGGTATGGCTGAGCTAAATTATGGAGAGCCTAGATGGTGAGGAACAGAATTTTTAAATCAGGAGTGGATGTCGTAGTAGGAGATAGGAGTGGCTGAACTCTGAACTTGCTGTAGCTTATATTCCAACATGGATGTGACCATGACGTGAATTGAAAAATGTAATAATATAGAAATACACATAGAAATACTCAAATAAATTAGTGTAAGTATAGATAAAAAATGTAAAAATGCATACGTGATGCAGAAGTGCAGAAAAACTGTTAAAGAAATATTAATTTAAAAAGCTTCATTTTATTTTAACAATTCTTTTCCTAATTTTAATCTTTTTAGCAAAACAATGAAATTACATTGTATTTGGTGATTATAAATTGGACGTGTGTGTGTGTGTGTGTGTGTGTGTGTGTGTGTGTGTGTGTGTGTGTGTGTGTGTGTGTGTGTGTGTGTGTGTGTGTGTGTGTGTGTGTGTGTGTGTGTGTGTGTGTGTGTGTGTGTGTGTGTGTGTGTGTGTGTGTGTGTGTGTGTGTGTGTGTGTGTGTGTGTGTGTGTGTGTGTGTGTGTGTGTGTGTGTGTGTGTGTGTGTGTGGAGGGCATCCGGCATAAAACCTGTCCCAAATCGATGTGGAACATGATTGTGCTGATCTGCTGTGGTGACCCCTCCACTTAGAGGGCACAAGCCAAAATGGTAGTCTGTAAAAAAAAAAAAAAAAAGATCCAGAATAAGATCTCCTACCCAACTTCTAATTCACACCATAGCTTTATTCATTCATCCATTCATTCAAAATAAGCTAGGTATGAAAGAGAAAACTTTAATACCTATTTTGAGTGAAAGGCCAGTAATCTCTGTACAAGGAGTACAACACAGTATATAATCCAGCAAGCATTGTTGGTTCAAAAGACTAAAATAGGCTACAGAAAATGAGCCCAGCTGTAAATAAACAGGCTTTGTTTAGCTTTTTTTTGCCTCAATCATGACCACCTGACCCAGTGCAAGAAAATGTTTCAAATCAGTTGCCACTTGTACACAAACGTTCCAACTCTAATGCTCCGAAATTTTAAACAGCTTTGTATCAACATCTCACTTAATGGGAGTGAGAATTTTACCTAGAGAGTATTCATTTCTGTAATATTTCCTCATCCTGTATATATTTTTTACAGCATTTTGAAAGATTTACAATTTATGATTTCAAACTCTTCTGCAAAACAAATTACAACAAACCATTTTGCTCAAATTGGTTCATAATTAGAAAGGTATAATTTTCAACCTATTTTTCGGCATGACTCGTAGGGTCGTGGCCCCCAAAGCTAAATCTAATATTGGACTCAAAACAGCTCAGTCACTGTTAGATCTGAGCCTTAAACATTGTCGTTAACTTAATGAGACAAGAATGATATTTAAAAATCAGACATTTGTTGTTTCACAGTGTTATGTGTAGGTTTAGGATGATTTTGTTAGATGAATATCCATCAACATTATTATAATGTGGAATTTGTTTCCAAAATCTATGTTTTTGATGAGTCTTTCTTCATGTCTTTCATAGACCTTTCCAAGGCAATTGAGGGTTAATATCAAAAAGTATAGCACATTCCTCTCTTTTTTTTTTAAACTCACATTGGCCTACATTTTCCTCACAACATATCCCCTAGTAGCCTGCTAGTGAATCTGAATTCACGCATGAACTATGCCTGAAAGTTATGGGGACCCAATCAAAGCAGTCTATAATTTTAAGGAGTGTCTGCAATGACGAGTGAAGTAAACAGTGAAGATGGGTGCAGCTGAGGATTAGCAGTCATTTGAATGTGCTTTGGTGTCAACAGATAAAGATTCTGGATTTTTCTTTCTAAATTGAACAAAAGGCTGCACTCATTCATTTGCAAGATAGATGCATTTGCTGTTTGGCTGACAGGCTACATCAAAAGTTTAATATACTCTTCTATACAACACGTGCTCCTGTGGACTCATTTGTCAGTCTGAATAAGTCACCTTGGTCGTTGCTCTGATTGGTTGTAGCGCTAACCAACTGCATGCAAAGGTGGTTTGACAAGCAACCGTTGGTGCCGCCCCTTGGAGGAGGAGGGTTTACTGAGCTATCAGGCTAACTGCCTCGCTACATTATTTATTTTGGGGGGGGGTGTTTATATATTTCAATTTGCTTCTAATTTGCAACTTTTAATGTATCAGACAGTCCTTAACAGCTTTTTCATTAGATACCATATATCTTTTACTTTTCTTCAAACATTTCACCTTTTTAATCATCAGTCTTTATTTGAATTCATCTTTTGTGAGCTTGGTAATAAGTCAATAAAATATTTACTTGGTGTGAGTGTTGGCTATTTTGGTGGGTTGCGCAAATATAAAGTGTATACTCCTTACCCCAGAGTCCTAACTAAACCCTTCTGCTGTAGACGTGTTCTGATCAAAGGTGTTATTTCCTGAACTGCTCTCCTTGTGTCTCTTCAGTCATGTCCACGTTTTCTTTTTTTTCATGACTGTTCGCTCTTGTTCACATACTTGTAAACCTGTGGGGATTCTCACATGTGACAAGAAAGTAATTTCAGATATTGTCATGTTTTGATTTTGAGGAAAGCCATGCAAGTTCTATCCCAGAAGAGATGATGTTCGCCAGTGATTTAATCAAGCCATGGTCTGAAAAGTCTCTGCAGTGTCAGATTGTTTTATTAAATATAGCCCTCCTTTTGCATTTCATAGCAAACTCAAAGTTATATTTAGATCATCCTGGAACTGCTGCTGCTGAGGGTGGCAACAACGCATAAAGTGAGATGAATGCCTATGCAGCATAGTTAAAGGTGTTCATGGTCGCTTGACCAGTCTTCAGGTTTAATGTGTTTTTGAGGGGTACTTTGCATTTAGCCAATTAGAGGGGAGGCTTCATTCGTCCCTTTTATCTTTTCTGGGTACATTTCAGTGAGTTTCAATCTAATAGTCTATAAATAACACAGCTTTCTCTGCACACATTAGGTGTAAATCTTGATTCATCTGCTTTATGCCTCTGTGGCAGCTGTAACCGTTAGTATAATGTTCAAGGCTTTCTACTCATGTAATACTCGTAAATACGATGCATAATAAGCATCTTGAGGGAATATCCTTAAATTTAGCACAGTCATCTTTTACAAGTCAAAGATGAAACGTTTAGACATGCCAACAACACAATGACATGTTTTTATATACGTGTGTGTGTGTGCACATAAATGGGGAACAATACTGAAGACACCAAATGGCTGAGGACATTGTTAGGAACAATGAGTAACTGTGACTGAGGATTCTGTACAGTCGGTCTCTGACCCAGAGCACTAACTGCTGTGTGGCTGAAAACTGTGATTTGTTTCTTTACTTATGTTTAAGGAGAGCACACTTGTCTTTTGGCAGAACTTTAAAATTGAGTGGAGCATAATACTTGTCACAAAAGCTTGTTATAGGTCCTTGAAAGAGCAAGCAACAACTTTGAGCTCTTTCCTATTAGCTCTTGTTGACAGAGGAATAAAATGGGCCATGGAGATCAAACACCCAGCGGTCTTTAGGAAGCAGTTTTTGGTCTTTCTGTACTACTTTGGAAAGCTTAGTTCCTTCAGTGTTTGTGGCAGTGTTTGGATTTCTTCTACAAGTCTGGTGGAGATCGCAATATTCTACTAACTATAATGATCAAACAGCAATGTCTTAAATCAAAGTACAGCAGCAGACAGATAAGAGATCATTCCTGCCCACAGCTATAACCTCTCTCAATGAGTCGTCATAGTAACTTTGTAATATTGACTGGCCAACTGACTTTCTACTGCAACTATATATATATATAATTTTCCCTCTGGGATCAATAAAGTATTATTACATTGAACTGTGGAATGTAGGAAATCTGTGAAGACTTGCTCTACTTCCCTTGTTGCCTTTTGACTAGACACTAAATCAAATGTATCAATTTGGTATTGAATCTGGCTATTTTCTGTTGGACAATGACATTTGTAACATTGAAATAGTAGCTGTCAAACCTAACCAAATTACCTCATCATTAATCCACAATGCATTGCACATATACAGTATGTAAGTAAAGTAATGCATGTAAAGTAATGGCTGACTCAACTTAAAAGTATGTGAAAAATTTAGAGGATTTTTGTTTGAGGATTTTAGGCAGAAAAAGGAGTTTGGAAATAGGCATGAAGTTTGAAAGGTTTAAAGAATCCATATTGCTCTTTTTGATGAGGGGATTACAACAGCACACAACAGACAGTTGGCAGATGGCTGCATGTGCTGGACAATCTCAGATATCTAAAAAGTGCTGCATATACTATGGGCAGAAATATGTGCCACTAGAAACTGAATTTGAATAATTTATATTTGAATTTGAATTGGTCAACTTGAATAATTGCATGAAAAACTGAATCTGAATCACATAATTTGTATTGTCTAATTTGAATCATTGCATTGAAAAACTGAATCTACATTCAGTTCTCACAATTCAAATTCAGTTCTTGCAATTCAATTTCAATTTTACTGTGCCAGACATCTGGGTCTTCCGGAGGAACAGCAATCAAGTGCAGATACAAATAACTCCTTTTCACGTACAGTAGCCCACTATAACCTCTATTTTCTTTCAACGATATAAAAGACCAATGGGAGCTAGATATTTCGAAGCCTATTGTGTTTTCTCCATTCTGTGTAAAAAGTGTAGGTTTATATCTTACCGTTTTGTAGAAAGATTTCTGCTGAGGAGTGTGTGAAGAGTATAAGAGAATTAAGAGTTTTAAAGGCATTGTGGGGATTGAGACTTATCTTCTGACACAAGGATAGATGAAAACTGTTTTTAAAGTTATTAGTTTTCTGTATCTCAATAAAGTCTATGCCAAATCTCAATTTACCACTACAACTGTTTTTTTTGTTTGTTTTTTTCTTCGGTGTACACTTCCTAAGCACTAATTCAAACAGGGTGCGCTATTGTCTTTGCCCCTTTCAGGACAAAGCCTGTGTTCTGTACAAAAATGTTTTTTTTAAAGGTTTTTGTGGCACGAGTGGCCTCTATTAGGCCACCTTTATTAGTAGACAGACAGGAAACGGGTAGAGGGGGGGGGGGGCATTGCAGTATAGAGCGATAGGCCGAGACCCGAACCTGCGCTGCCCGCACAAGGACTACAGTCTCTACAAATGGCACCCGCTCAACCCACTGAGCTATCCAGGGCCCAAAAATTTAAAAGTTTAATGGCGACGGGTTAACGTGCAATGTGTTTTATCATGATATGTCATGACTTACTTGACAAAACGTGCAGCGTAAATATAAGGCAGATTAGCCACTAGCCAGTAATGCAAAACATAAAGGTTTGATTTGAAGGGTCTGGTATATGCTGCCTCTTTGTGATCCCTATTGTTACAAACAATGGAGAATTTGCTGTGCTTGTAGCTGAGACATTTTAAATGGTCAAATCAAGGCTGCACAGAAGGGTGTTTTCAGAAGCAAGCAACATTACTTAGTGGCCTATACTATCAGTTAAAATTCTTTTCAAATTAATACGAAACTGTGTCCAAACTTTTGACTGGTATTGTATATGGAATTGACATAATCGCTGACTATCCAATGACTCATTCAGAGAAGCACTCTATTGGCCCTTTTCCACTAGTACCTACTCAGCTCGCTTCTACCCGCCACGCCCCCGTCTTGCGCTTTTCCACTACGGGCCGAGGCGGGTGGAGCCGTGCCAAGCAGATACTTTTTCTGTACCGAGGCTGTCGAGGTTCTAACCGGGCTGAGCCGGCACTATATCTGACACCATCACTCTACACGCCACTGATTGGTCGGGGGGCGGGGCGGTCAGACGGTTGAATCAGGAAGCGAGAGTCAGTGCGAGAACGACTGGCGGCTCGCTACGATTTTATTATACAGCGCAAACGTCTGTTTGGTGATCCAACTCTGAGGTGCAGATGTTCATAAACCTGTTGGCTGACGAGAGAATTAAAAAAGGGATGTAGACGGGCGATAAGGAACGATCAGATCCACAGGCGCTCTGTTTTACTCTCAGCCGCTTGCGGCTCCAGCGGATTTTCTCATCTGCGCCGACACAAACAAAGGGGTTGCGCAATCGAGTACGTCACAGCTTCACCCCAACCTGCCCACTTCTCACCTCGGGGTGGAAAAACAAACGAGGACAAAGCGGGTGGAGCCGGAACGATGCGTGACGAGTCGGGCTGAGTAGGTACTAGTGGAAAAGCGCCATATGTGAAGAGAAAGTGGAGGTGCCCAGCAGAGTGCTCAGCACTCTAGTAAAGTAGTACAATGAAACTGTTTGCCCAAAGTAGAGCTTTCTATCAAATATTCAAAGTCTTCTTTCTTTCTTTTTTCAGCTTCATGTATGGGGAGCTGACAGACAAGGACACAACTGAAAAAGTTCGACTAACATTTGAAAATTATGAGATGAACTCATTTGAAATACTGATGTACAAGAAAAACCGTAAGTAGCAATGCCAGCATGAGGAAAAATGTGAACGTTCATTCTCATGAAATGCAAATGTAGTCAGTCTCCAACATGCTGCTGAGTTCAAATGCAGCCAAGAACACTTCTACCCCTGTGGAAATCTGCTAATTGGTTGAGAGCCATACTAGGGAATCTTTCTCAGAAAATATTGCTGTGTTTTTTCCACTTGCAGGTGTAACCTGCCCGTGCTTGCACCTGTGAGGTTAAAATATGGAAAGTTGAGCAGAATGCAGAACATTTTGGTTTAATCTTTACAGTCACGATGACTGCTGTTGTGAACAGGTGATGCAACCAAATGTGTTGTCCTCTTTTGTGCTTTCAGGGACTCCAGTTTGGTTTTTTGTGAAGATTGCCCCCATTAGAAATGAACAAGAGAAAGTGGTCCTGTTCCTCTGCACTTTCAGTGACATCACAGCCTTTAAACAGCCTATTGAAGACGATTCTTCCAAAGGTTAGAGTCAACAAATTCTATTTGTTCAACCTTACGCCTTTTTATAACACTGCTTGTCGATGTCAGAGTGATTTAAGATGGAAAAAGATCATTTATGCTTCATGCTAGGCAATCCATCAACTCTCAAAAATCCAATATTTTTAAGAATGTGTGACGGATGCTTTTGATCTACAGTGTATCATTCAGGGGCACAGATGATGATGGTCCAAACTGCCACTATTCAACCCTAAGTATTGTTTATCTGCTCTGCTCTAGTTAGTCAAATATGCAGCACATTATGATGGTCATCAGCTCTCCACACAAATTGGAGGATCAGAGTATTTCTCCTGCTACACCCCACCTTGTAGAAGTTTTACAGAAAACTGCTGCAAAAAACTCAGCTAGAAAAAAGGTGTCCTCCACACTTTGGGTGGAAATTATTCAACACTGTTCCCAGTGGCTTTCCAAATTCCTGATGCATATATAGAATAAAGAAAACTTTAGTTTCCAGTCCTTATTTCTTTTAACTATCGTAATTACTTAAAAGTAATATCAGACCGTGCACCATAATTTGAGCAGATGTATAATGGCTGTAAACCAGCACGATTGGGAGAAAGCACTACCAAAGTCTGCATAAATGAAATACTTGATAGTAGTATTCCCCACCATGTATCCACCATGTATCCAACTGTCTGGAAAGATCATCCAGATATAATTAAAAAAGAACAGGATCCAGTATTTCACGTCGTTGAACCCTATTAAACACAAGTAAGAAGCACACATGCGTCTAGACCATTGAACTTGCATGGTTTGATTGGAGTAACAAAACTGTAATATATATATATATATATATAAAATATGAGGGGATCCCTCATAGTTTGCCAAATTACCATGACTTATTCTATCAAAGACCTCCAGAAAAATCATATTAAATTTTTTTTGTACTAACAACTTTTTTTGTGCATATGTACACAATTCTGTGCTGTTTGTTTTTAAAAACCAAATTGATCATCTGTTAGGGCTGGGCAATTAACTGATGAAAACACAAGAGTGAATTAAAGCACATTTATTTATTTTAAATATTTTCAATTTTTCAATAAGAATAAGTACCAACAGGATGGACAGCATTGAATCGGGTAATTTTTCATGCACCAGAAAAACAGACAGCAAGAAACACTGAAAGTCTCTGGTTAGGATACTCAAGACGTTTGGCTGATATTTAATCAATCCAACAAGTCTAGTTCACTTTCAGATTCTCAATGGCACAGCTCACCTCATTCGATGTAACAACCACACCAACATTATTAAACACATCACCTACATAAAATTAATCACTTTTAACATGTCCTCATAATGTTTTCTCCACATTTCAGAAATGTTTTCAGACCCAACAACCCCATCAATACTAGAGGGTAGGGTCATGTTTTTATAATTAACATTCATTTCTTTCCAGAAGTCATTAACACTCTTTTCCTGAAGCTTCTTTTTGGCCAGAGATGTTGCCCTCATGGGCCTGTTCATTGCATTTAATAAACTTCACAGCTTATTTGAATTGAGCATTTTGTATTTTTATTCATACCATACTCTGGACTTCGATGGGCTTTTTCTGACAAAGCCAAGTCTTTAAAAGGTTCCCAGGCCTCTATACATGTAATAAGTTCAGACACAATTATGCCATCCTGGCCTAGAAATATGACTTTTGCCTCTTTTTTCTGTCAGAAGGATCTACTACAATCATTCATGCAATTCATAATCTCATTATACATTTTATTCATTCATTGTCATTCATTCTTACAATTGACATCTTGAAATGTTAAAATTATTCGTAGGTACATGTATATAAATATAGCCCAAAACTTTGCTGACTTACTTAGCTTTGCTGACTCTAATCTCCAAATCTACTCATGGTCATCATGACTCATTTACTTAAGTAAACGTTTTAAATATTTATAATTTTGGAGACAGGTATATGATCAGTTTTGGTCAAAACATACAAAATCTCAACTTTAACAAGACAATCAGACGCATCAGTCAAACATATGTAATTATCCAGCCAATATGTTATAAAAACTGCACCTCTAGAAATAGGTCTAATATTACATAAATGTAGTCAAAATTGTCTTATTTTAAGCAAAATTACATTTGACAATTGGGTCAGAAAGAAATAAACCACTAGAATCCTTGAAACTAGCAAAATAGTCTAAAGTAATAAAACAAGGCCTTTTAAAAAAAAAAACTAACAAAAAGAACTTCTCTAGAAATGAGTTTTGGCAGTGCGTGTTTCACTAGTATATGAATAACTGGCTGCAGGTTGCAACACTTCCTAAAAAGAGTCAGTTGTCCTGACAAAACTGAATTTGATGTTGACCAAATAGTGAGCTGTTGTCTGTTACATCATCGTTCATATCACCCACAACATATATAGATGTGTATGAGCAGTCTAATAACAGAACTCACAAACACTAACTTATGTACACACCCATCCTCATTGTGGTGAGATTCATATGGGAAAACAAACATTTAAGTAAATACTTTTTATTATGCCCTACTTTAATTGCGACGCACCTGTCCACCTCAAGCATGATTACACCGCTGTGTTTCCTGTGCCAGAGGATAGTACCACCTTACTGTCTTTTAGATGATGACGTTAAACATGCATGCTGTGTATGTGATCCTCAGGCTGGGGAAAGTTTGCTCGACTGACTCGAGCTTTAACAAGCAGCAGAGGAGTCTTACAGCAGCTGCAGCCCACAGTTCACAAAGGAGAGAATGTCCACAAGCACTCCCGTCTAGCTGAGGTAAATCTTATTTATGATTTTATTCAGTTAGGAAAAACCTAACAGTTTTGTGTTGGAAATCCTCTAGAAGTAGGGGCATCATTAAGGCGACTAAGCCCTAGCTGTTGTCAGAGTGACCTAATTGAGACCCTTATTTAACTGGCTGTATTTTTGTCCTGCTGTATGTATTTATTTGTCCGCATTGTGTTCCCTGTGTGCTGCTTTTTGGCAGGTACTGCAGCTTGGCTCAGAAATCCTACCTCAGTACAAACAAGAGACTCCCAAAACCCCTCCTCACATCATTTTGCACTACTGCCTCTTCAAGACTACATGGGACTGGGTCATCCTCATCCTCACATTTTACACCGCCATCATGGTGCCCTACAATGTCTCCTTCAAAACAAAGCAGAATAACGTGACTTGGCTGGTGGTAGACAGTATTGTGGATGTCATCTTCTTGGTGGATATTGTTTTGAACTTTCACACCACCTTTGTTGGACCCGCTGGAGAGGTAATTTCAGACGCCAAGCTCATCCGAATGAACTACCTGAAGACCTGGTTTGTTATCGACCTGCTGTCCTGCCTGCCGTATGACGTCATCAACGCCTTTGAGAATGTAGATGAGGTGAGTCCATCATTGTGCCTTGAGACTGAATAAAACATTTAGCAAGCTCATTAATTGTTATTTTTTCCAAGGCTTCATTTAAAATCCAATTTTTCCTGCTTCTCAAATGTGGATTTGCTGGTAGGCTTTGCTTTAAGTGATAGAACGTGAAATGTTTGGGTTTTGGCAGTTTTTTTCCCCACAGTTTTTTTTTTTTTAACTCAATAGGAATTACCCTTTACAAAATAATTAGCAGAGTCACTGATGAAAGGTTGACTCAACAGCTTGATCAAGTTCAGCAACACCAATTAAAAACGTATATTGTTGTGATGATTTATGCTGTCAAGTACAAATTATTAATTACATTAATTACACTTGATTTATTTACAAGTTATAGTTGCAGTAAAAGCATCATTACATTACCGTCCCAAATCAGCAAGAAGAGGCAGTCTGGAAAAGTCAACAGGTCCTGATCACATTGCACATTGCGACATTGAAACTTTTTGATTCTTTTCTTTTTCTGCCAATTATATGGTACTGTGGTACTGTTCATGTGCTGTAGATTTGCCGGAGTCCTCAGGATCATTGATCATGCATGACACAATTTTGCAAAGCTTTAGCTGGCAGACAGATGGCCTCACATTTGACTAGAAGATGTTGGTGCAGTGACTGTATGGTGCCGGTGTGCTGTGGCTACTAAACAAGCCAAAACATCACTCCTCCACTGTTGTGTTTTGGAGTCGGTTTGAGGTGTTTGAATTGCTGGTTTTGTTTTTTTTTTTGTCAAACATGTAGTTGTGTATTATAGCCAGGTGTCTCCACTGTGGTCTTATTTGTACGACTCTATTCCAGATTGCTGCATTGTCATCTGGTGTTTTGCCTGCATCACTGCCTCATATCTATAAGCAACAGTGCACGCAGAGCCAATGTCATTATCAGCCTATTTTCCTCAATCCATGTGGAGAAAATGTAGCAGTTTCCACAGCTTAGCAGTTCAACAGCAACCTCATTCTTGACTCAATCTCGATCAACCTCAAGTCTTTGTCTTTACATGGTCACGTTAATGCAAGGCACGTTTATTTGTATTGCACATTTCATGTACAAAACAAGATGCAAGAAATATAGGTTGTAGTGAATTGTGGTAGAGTAAATAATAAGGTTTTCAACCTTGACTTAAAGCATTTCCATCCATCCATATTCTATACCCATTTTATACTTTGCAGGGTGACGGGGGTCTGCTGGAGTCTATCCCAGCTCATTACAGGCGAGAGGAAGGGGTTCACCCTGGACAGGTCACCAGTCTATAGCAGGGCCACATATACAAATAACCAGACACACTCACACTCACAACTACGGGCAATTTAGAATCAATTAACCTAATATGCATGTTTTTGGACTGTGAGAGGAAGCCAGAGTAGCTGGAGGGAACCCACGCAAGCACGGGGAGAACATACAAACTCCTGCCGGGCCTGGGAGTCGAACCAAGAACCTTATGCTGTGAAGCAACAGTGCTAACCACTAGAGTTGTCCCGATCACGTGATCGGAAATCGGGGCCGATCACGTGATTGCAGACTCGATCCGGACTCGGACGTTATGAGCCGATCAGGAATCGGATATATATATCAGGGTTTCCGTTGTCCTGCAATTGCCGGACTTTGTCCGGTAAAATATGCCGAAGTCCGGTATTTTATAATCTCTCCGGTCAAAATGTCCGGTGAAAATAATCACTGGCGCCGACATCCACGTGTGCGTTGATTTATGGTTCCGCGTCGCACCGACGCAGAGTCTACAGCGTAGGGTTCGCGGCGACGCGCACCCTGCGCGTGACACCCTGCGTTGGTGTGACGCGGAACCATAAATCAACGCACACGTGGATGTCGGCGCCAGTGAGTATTTTCACTGGACATTTTGACCGGAGAGATTATAAAATACCGGACTTCGGCATATTTTACCGGACAAAGTCAACGCACACGTGGAGTAGTGGGCTCGGAGCGGCAGCCATACACCGCATGCGCGGAGAGCACCGCATGCGCGGAGAGCACCGCATGCGCGCAGAGCTCGCCTGTTGGTTTTGAAGCTGAAGCAGCCCTATGCTATCATGTCTGTTGTGTGGAATTACTTCATATAATGATCAATCACTGAGATATATTGCGCACGACAGCCAGAACTCAGGTACCAAAGTCAACAAGAAAAAGTGCATGATGAGTTAATTAAATTATGAGAAGAAGAAGAAAAAGAAGGAAAAAAAAAGGAAAAGGAGAAGTTCTCCTTTTCAAATAACAATATAAATAAAATGTTACCAAACAAAATTATGAATAAAAATTACCTGTAATGGCAGGCAACACATCAGCTGCAGATGCAGTCTCTCTGCTCATTAAAATTTTTTATACTGACTTACTGAGAATGTTCAAGCTGCCTACCTCCTATGTGCTCAGTTTACAGTACACATGTTAAAATATAATAAAAGGGTCATCCTGCATAATTTTATTTTCTCTTCTTCATTTTTTATTGTTTTATAAAAGTATCGGATCGGGACTCGGTATCGGCAAGTCCTCAAAATCAAAGGACTCGGACTCGGACTCTGGGGCAAAAAAACCTGATCGGGACATCCCTACTAACCACTAAGCCACCATGCTGCGTTACATAAACAATGGCAGGTAGAACATCCCCCAGTGGGTGAAAAACCTTAAGACAAACAGTAGCAAGTAAAAACTCCCCTTTTTAGAGGGAAGAAACCTTGAGCAGGACCTTGCTCATAAGGGGGACTCTCTTGCTAAAAGCCAGGCAGGGTAGTTTCAGCAGTTTCAGCATTCTGGGAGTGTGTTGCTGAAGCTGAACGATGCCTCACCGTGCTTGGTTCTAACTCTGGGTATTGAAAGAAGGCGTGACCCTGACAGTCTTACCCTGCGTTCACACTGAATAGAAAGCGTCACGGCAGCCGGCTGCCATTCATCTTCTATGAAAACGCTCGTCGAGAGGCAGCGAGAGCAGCAGAGGCAGCGGAGGTGTCGGGAGCAGCGGGAGCAGCGGGAGCAGCGGGAGCAGCGCGTCAATTTGAAGTTGGAAAATCTCAACTTTATGCAAATGGGCAGCGGCGCTGCCAAGGCAGCATCCAATCACAGACCGGGATTCCCGAAGTGAGAACCCTCAATGCAGATTGTACTTTCGTGTACACACAAACGTACACTCATTCACATGCGTACAGGAGCAGAGTTGTGCATTAACACACTTATTTTATCAGGAATTAATATATTTCATCCAGCAAACTGACATTTTTGCTGATGACTGACTTTGATGATTGACTGCCGTTTTTACCTGAACTGCTCATGTGAAACACGTAACTGATGGTTGATGAGCTGGATGGTCCCAACGATTTTATTTGCTACGTTGATCCAACGCAAAATAATTAAAAACCGTGCTTATTAATCACAAAACACAGTTTAAACATCATGACCAAATCCGCTCCGACCCGGTGTGTCAGTGATCAGCGCAGACAGACTGCAGCTTCAAGCCTGAATTATGGTTCCGCGTTTAATCGACGGCGTAGGGTAAGCGGGGATGCGCACCGTACGGTGTGCGTCGCCGCGTACCCTACGCCGTCGGCTCTGCGTTGGTGTGACGCGGAAACATAAATCAGTCTTGAAGGCTGATTTATGGTTCACCGGGAGCAAAGGCTCGCTGAGGGTTGATGTTGATCCGTGGACCAAACTTGTTAAGGAGCATCAAACTTACTCTTATCTATGCGGAAATAACGCTAAAATATAAAGAAGTCGTCCCAAAGTGTGATCCATGGTGAAATAGGAAACTGAAGATGTGTACGCTTTATCTGTAGTAGGCTATATACACTGTTCCCTCCACTTCTGCAGCGCAGCTTTAGCCCCGCCCACTGCAGGCGTCGACAGTACATGCTGCTTTCAGTGTGAACGCACCAAGCAGCGAGATGCTGGCGTCAGGGGATTTTTGACGCTTTCAGTGTGAACGCAGGGTGAGGTTCTGGTTGGTTCATCATGGACCAGGAGATCAGCGATGTATTTTGGCCTGAGACCATTCAGAGATTTATAAACCAGCAGCAGGATTTCAACATCTGTTCTGTGACACAGGAAACCAGTGTAAAGATCTAAGAACTGGAGTTATATGGTCCCCCCTCTTTGTTTTAGTGAGGACTCGGGCAGCAGCGTTCTGGACTAACTGCAGCTGTTTGATGGATTTTTTTTTAGGGAGACCTATGAGAACAGCGTGACAGTTGTCCAGTCTACTAAAGATAAAAAGCATGAACAAGTTTTTCTAAGTCCAGCTGTTTTTTAGGTGATAATAGGCCGACTTCACAACTGTCTAGATGCTGCTGTTAAAATTCAGGGCTGAGTCTAGAACCATTCCCAGATTTCTGGCTTCGCTGTTTTTTTCTTGTTTTAGAGCGGACTTTTAATCGTTCTTCCTTGGCTTCAAACACTTAATTTCTCTTTTGTCTCCATTTAACCAAAGAACATTCAAGCACATCCACTCTTTAATTTGATCAATCAATTTGTTAAATTTTTAAACTGGAAAATATCTCCTGATGAGATGGTTATAGGCGTGTGCGTGCGTGCGTGTGTGTGTGTGTGTGTGTGTGTGTTTGTGTGTCATCTACATTGTCATGGTAACACACTTTGTTCAACATTGTTAACACACATATTAAACAAGACAGGTGCTATGCCAGGAAGTCCCACCCAGACATCATAAACAGTCATTTAGTGTCAGAAGGTTATACAGCTGTTGAAAAACAGCTTTTTCTATGATTTTACTGCTTTTTCTATGGTTTTAGCTGTTCACGAGTGTCCTGTCTAGACTGTTCTTTCTTTAAAAGTGGCTTAATGAAGGCTGTTTTTAGGCACTGAGGAAAGATACCTGAAAGCAGAGACGTATTTACAATGTCTAGAAGATCGGAGGACATTCAATGTGCAACACTTGAAACCCTGTTGGCAGACTATCAATGCAGCGAATGGTGGAGTTCAGGTGATGTATGATGTCATCCAGGTTCTTATGAGTGATGGACAAAATTGTGTCATGGTTTCTCTCAGCAGACACATAATCTGTGTCTAGCAAAGCAGTACTGACTGTCTGATTTCCTGAATTTTGTCAGTAAAAGAAGCAAACTCATTGCAGGCATGGCTGGATAGAAGTTCAGGGTCCACTGATTCAGGGGGATTTGTTAGCCTAACAATAATAGTGAAAACAGTGCGTGCAGTGTTGTTGTTTTTGGCAAAATATGGCAAAATATGGTTGCCTTGCATTCTTCAGCTCCCTATTATATATACTCAGTCTCTCTTTATAAATGTCATAATGAGCCTGTAATTTAGTTGTTTTTCAGAATTTCTCCATGGAGGTTTTGTTTTTAGCAGTGGTCATCTTCATCTTGATGGGAGCAATAGCATCAGAAATAATAATACTTTTACCACTGAATTTATCCACAAGCTCATTGGAGGGGTGAGGAGGAGTAGATCTGAATAAACATTTGACGGGTATTTTCACCTTTTGTACCATTTATTGATCTCTGCCTGAAAGCTTCTTTTGACGTTAATAAAATGAAAAGAAAACTAAAGAATGGTCACAGAGAAACATCATAACCTTACAGATGTTCAGACCTTTGGACATTATTACGTCAAGACAATGTCCTTTTGTTCGTTTTTTCCATCACATGTTGAGTCAATCCGAAATAACCAAGAACTCAACACAATTCCTTTGCCGATATGTCCTGAGGGTTATCAACATGGATGTTAAAATCCCCAACAATTACACAGTCAAACTCAACACAGATGACAGACAGCAATCCAGTGAAATCATTAAAGAAGGCTGCATGGTACTTAAATGGTCTGTGGACATTGAGAAATAATATGAGGAGGATGGGTGAGGATTTCTGCTGAAGAGACATATATATATTCAAATGAAGCGTCATTTTAAAAAGACATTTGCTTACAAAGAGGTCTCCTCAGAACAATGCACTTAAATAGATTTGATTTATAGATATTGAATATCTGTTTATCCTATACTGCTTAATTTCAATGATCTGTTATTGTTTCTTTGCAGGAACAAATTGGTTTATCTTATGGAAGTGCTATATTAATTTAAAAAAGCATCTTAAAACTCATACTAACTGAGGATCAGAGTCATGGCATCACTCTTGGTTTATTTTTATTTATTTAAGCAGCTTCTTTGGGCATTTCATAGTCTTCCCTTGATGTGAATTTACTGCGAAGTCCAATCCCAGGAAGTTTTAGAAATGGCCTTGTAACCCAGTAGATAATTGGGACTAGAAATATATATATGAAATCCAGTAGAAAATCGGAACTGGTAATATTATTGTTTCTTTGAAAATTTTTATTTTATTTATTACCTCTCATTGGGTTATTATTCTGTTAATTTATTTTTATTATTTTATTTATTTATTTTGCACACAATCTTTTAATATTATTTGTGAAAGAAAGTAGTTCTAACCTATTATCGAGGTAATTCCACCCTATTCTCGCGAGAGTTCCGCCGATTCTCGCGAGAGTTAGCGCGAGAGAGAGAAATGCGCAGAAAAGCTGAGTCATGGCATAGATAACGAGCAGATGACATTACAGAAGAAAGTCACAACTATTAAACAAAAAAAAACGGTTGTTAACTCACTTAGGAGCACAGAAGAACTCTGAAAATATACCTACCGGAAGCGGAGCAGTGTTGAAGATCTGTTAGTTGTTTTCGGCAAGGGACCTGGTGAGTTATCTGAGCTAGCTCGCGCTAGCTAGCGAATGCTAACAGCCGTAGCTACATGTTTTATCAGTCCATGAAATGGCGGAGAATTTGTAAATACATGAACGTGACTTACAACTACTTTTCATTGTGTGTGTGTTAAGAGGCAAAGCTCTTATTTTGCTCGGATTATCTGATGAACAATGAGGCTAGGTTTTTGAGAACCCTCAGAACTTGATGTGGATCTGGATTCTCCTCGTGGACGGAGATGGCGAGCCACTGGAAACATTCCTAACCCAAGGAGCAGAGAACCCGCACCTGAGCCGAGGAGGACGGCCAGCCTTCCAGCCTTAATTGAGTGTGTTGTGGTAGGACCACTGCACATACCCTTGACTATTGAGCCCTGACTGTTTACAAATCCCCTGACTTGACTTGACTCTGAACTATCGCGCGCTGCAGTTTTTTTTCACCCTAAAGGAATATTTTTTTTGATTTAAAGGAACATTTCCGCGAAAAGGAACATTTCAAAGGACATTACTGTACAATTATTTGTACGGACAATTTCTGTTTTTTATTTATTTATATTTGAAGATCAGTTGAATATTACTGAATTTGTTATTTTATTTTGATACAACCTTTTCACATGAATACAGTTCATTTTCCATTTTAACTACCTTGTGGCTCCATTTATTCATTGTGGTTGTCGTTTTCCTTCAAACCCTCCTCTACGAACCTAGTACTAGCCCATTCATTATTAACCCTGTTGCACCTAGCGGGTTACAGGTGAAAACTTGGCGAGCCAGCCAGGAGGGTTTTATTTGTGATCAAACTCCTTCGCTAAAACATTGAGACAAACCACAATTTAGTAACTGGAGCAACAAACGGTACATTTTGCATTTACGTACCCAGACTTTTACAGCAAATTGTCTAAAGTGTTGATTCAAAAATATTTTCTGCATTCACCTGAAAAAATGGAGGTTGTAATCGAATCAGAAAATATTAGAATTCAGAACGCCGTTTTAGTTAGTGGTCTAACTAACGCAGAGCTTGATAAAGAAGCTTTTGTCTTCCTGGAACAGCATGGGCCAGTAGCCAGGATGGTTAGAATTCCATCTACAGACAAAGAGTTACAGGTTATTGTTGAGTTTCAACATGAAGCTACAGTCAATGAGTTATCGAGACAACACTTACCATTACATCGACCCACTACAGATCCAAATGTCGTACACCACATTGAAAGCCTAGCCAGTGTCTACAGTTCTGAGGTTAGTGCTTCTGTAACAGTAGCTTACCTGACTGAGCTGAGAAATTTAGCAAGGAGGAGCAGTAGGTCATTTGAAGACATTTTGAGGGCAGAATTGGCTAGAATAGGAGAGTCAGTGGAGAAAGGGGCAGAAGCCATTGTCACTGGAAGTCCTGCAGAATCAGAGCCATTACTCCCCCAAGTTGAACCTCAAGTTAGGCAACCTGCTTCCCCTGCATTTGAAAATGCAAGCTCAGTTAGTGTCACACCTCATCCTTCTGCCACCGCCACTGAAACTGACAGGAAAATGCAATCGCCCCAATTTCCAGCCGATCTGATCAGTACACCAGAGGTGCAACGTGTCATCGTGGAGCACATTGTAAAGAGCAGTGAGGTAGCTTCTCATTCCAATTTGTCTTACAAGCTGAAACCTTTCTCTGGGAGAGTTCCCCACCCAGCTTTTGAAGTTGATTACGATGCTTGGCGCAGCAGTGTAGAGTTTTACTTAAATGACCCCACCATCCCAGACTCCCAGGTTGTCAGGAAAATTGTAGAGAGTCTCTCACTGCCAGCAGCCAATGTAGTGAAATCACTAGGCCCAAAAGCAACTCCTAAGACTTACCTCACCCTGCTTGATTCAGCTTATGCCGCAGTGGAAGACGGTGATGAGCTCTTTGCTCGCTTTTTGAACACTAACCAGAATGTTGGTGAGAAAGCTTCTGATTTCTTGCAGAGGTTACACATTGCTTTGAGCTCAGTAATCAGCAGAGGCGGGATACCTCCTGGTGATGTGAACAAACAACTTCTCCGACAGTTTTGTCGCGGCTGCTGGGATAGCTCGTTGCTAACCAGTCTCCAGCTTGAACAGCGGAAAAATGAGCCTCCTTGTTTTGCTGAACTGCTTTTACTACTGCGCACTGAAGAGGATAAGCAAGCAAGTAAAGCAACCAGAATGAAACAACATTTGGGGATGACAAAAACAAGAGCTTTCACACAGTTACAAACCACACGCCTACCAGACACAAGCATTTATTACCCCATGATGAATCCTGATGATGATCCCACTGCAGATAGTGATCTCAGGAAGCAGCTTGCAAATCTTAGCGCCCAAGTAGCCAGGCTCCAGGCCAAATGCACAGACAAACCTGAAAAAACTGCAGCAAAAGGGACCAAAAAACAGCAACAAAAAACAAAAGTTGAACCAGATGTAAAAGAAATCAAACAAATCACAGCAAGGGTATCAAGACCTAAACCGTGGTACTGTTTCAGATGTGGGGAGGATGCTCACATTGCTTCAGGATGCAGCAAAGACCCAAACCCAGCGCTAGTTGCTGCCAAAAGGAAAGCGCTTAAAGAAAAGCAGCGTGTGTGGGAAAGCTACAATATCACCCCTGACACCTTTGATTTAAACTAGGTCAAGTTTCTGTTGTGGGACAGACAGAAGCTAGGCATGAGAAACGTCCCATCTTGAAAAACACTAGGAAGGCAGTGTGCTTAAACACTGATGCACATAACAGTAAGAAACTGCCTCGTCGACTTGTGGGGAGTAAGTGTACATCCAAAGTAGCTGTCAATGGGGTGGACTGCAGCTGTTTACTGGATACAGGCTCACAAGTCACTACCATATCCATGACCTTCTACCAAGACCATTTATCAGAGCACCCCATTAAGCCCATTTCTGACCTTCTTGAAGTTGAGGGGGCAAATGGCCAGACTGTCCCATATCTCGGATATGTGGAGACCAACATAAAGTTCCCAAAAAACTTTTTGGAAAGCGAACCTGAAATACTCACCTTGGCCCTTATTGTCCCTGATCTCCGTTCAAACAGTGATATCCCCCTGCTAATTGGCACAAACACTCTTGACCCCTTGTATGACCTATGCTGTGAGTTCTTACCTCATTGTCAGTCCAGCCCATATGGCTATCGGCAGGTCCTGAAAACACTTGAGGTCAGAAAGAAACAAGCTGAAAATGGCAGAATTGGTCTGGTGAAACTTAAAGGTCAAGCTATTGATGTTTTACCTGCAAACCAGAAGGTTCTGTTGGAGGGTTTTGTGTGTTCCAACCAAGCAGAGTCAGAACAGTGGGCATTACTTGAACAGCCAACTAACTCATCTTTGCCCGGCGGTGTCTTTGTCGATTGTTGCCTCATTACTCTGCCAAAGCATGGTCCCTACAAAGTGCCAGTGCTCTTGAGAAACGAGACAAATCATGACATCACACTTCCGGCCAATTGGGTGATCGCTGAGCTAGTTGTCCCCGATTGTGTCATTCCACATCCTTTGCCCACAGAGAAAAGTGACCAGCCCGTCACTGTTAACTGTTCTGAACAGCAGCAGAACATGGACACAAAGTCTTTCTTGGACTTCGACTTTGGTACATCCTCACTTCCTGAGGAATGGAAGCACAGGATTACACACACATTGAATACCTTCTCAGATGTCTTCTCTCACCACGACCTCGACTTCGGGCATGCGACCAAGGTGCAGCATCACATTAACCTAAAGGATGAGACTCCCTTTAAACAGAGGTCACGACCTGTTCACCCCAATGATTTTGAAGCAGTCAAAAAGCATCTCAGGGCACTCTTAGATGCTGGTGTCATCAAAGAGTCGGAATCCCCGTTTTCCTCACCCATTGTTGTAGTGCGGAAAAAGAATGGTGATGTGAGGTTATGTGTGGATTATCGAAAACTAAATCTCCAGACCATCCGTGATGCGTATGCATTGCCAAACTTAGAGGAATCATTTTCAGCCCTTGCTGGGTCGAAATGGTTTTCGGTGATGGACCTCAAGTCGGGGTATTACCAAATCGAAATGTGTGAGGCAGATAAACCAAAGACAGCCTTTGTATGCCCCTTTGGGTTTTATGAATTTAATCGTATGCCCCAGGGAATAACAAATGCCCCAAGCACTTTTCAAAGGCTCATGGAAAAATGTATGACAGACATAAACTTGAAAGAAGTTCTCGTCTTCTTGGATGATTTAATTGTGTTTTCCAGCACACTCGAAGAGCATGAGACCCGGCTTATTCATGTCCTTGAACGATTGAGAGAATACGGGCTCAAGCTCTCACCTGAAAAATGTCGGTTCTTTCAGACCTCCGTTCGTTATCTAGGACACATCGTGTCCAGGGAGGGAGTAAAGACAGATCCCGAGAAGGTTGAATCGTTAAAAACCTGGCCAAGACCAAAAACGTTAAAAGAACTCCAGTCGTTCCTTGGGTTTACCGGTTATTACCGGAGGTTCGTGAAAGACTACTCAAAAATAGTTAAACCACTTACCTCTCTCACTGCCGGCTATCCATCTCGGCACAAGGGCCGCAAACCCAGTCCAAATAACGGTAACTACCTTGACCCCAAGCAACCTTTTGGTGAACGCTGGGGTGACGCATGTCAGCAAGCCTTTGAAAGGATCATTGCACAACTCACCTCTGCACCCGTGCTCGGCTATGCTGATCCAAAGCTACCCTACTTCCTGCATACAGATGCCAGCACCACAGGATTGGGAGCTGCCCTGTATCAGCAACAGGGAGGGATCTCGCGCGTGATCGCGTATGCAAGCCGAGGTTTATCTCGAAGTGAGTCCAGATACCCGGCTCATAAATTGGAGTTTTTGGCCCTTAAATGGGCCATAACAGACAAATTTCATGATTATCTGTACGGCAATACTTTCACCGTTGTTACAGATAACAACCCTTTAACTTACCTGCTCACCTCAGCGAAGCTAGATGCCGCTAGCTACCGCTGGCTTGCAGCATTATCAACTTACACCTTCGACATCAAATACAGAGCTGGCAGACAGAATCTAGACGCTGATGGTTTATCCAGGCGGCCTCACGGCGGGCTTGTGGATGACGTGGCTTCTCAGGAGGAATGCCAACGCATTGAGAAGTTCAGGTCTCATCTTCTGTCATCTTTAAGGGACGCTGAGCCTCAACATCTCCTTGCAGATACCGTCACTGCAACCTGTCAAAGGCATACAGCTTTGTTAGATGATGAACCCACTTTTGGCCTTGTGCAGTCTCTTGCCATGTCCTCTGCAGCCATTCCTACTGTCTTTGAGGAGGACGATCTCAACAATGGTCTTCTCACTATTCCAAAGTACAGTCATTCTGATCTCATGCAGGCACAAAGAAATGATTCTATTATTGGCAAAGTCATCAGCCTGTTAGAGTCAGGAAGTAACTTACCTGCTGGATTCAAAGCTGATTCTTCCGACCTTCATCTTATCTTGAAGGAATGGAAACGTCTCAAGCTTCAAGACGGTCTTCTTTACCGGAAGCGCTTCTCTGGAACTGAAACCATCATGCAGTTTGTTCTCCCTGAGGCCCTTAGGTCCATTGTTTTGCAAAATCTTCATGACGAGATGGGCCATTTAGGGATAGAGCGAACAGTCGAACTTGTAAGGTCTCGTTTCTATTGGCCGAGAATGGCCTCAGACGTCGAAAGCAAAATAAAGACATGTGAGAGATGTGTCCGCAGAAAAGCTCCACCAGATAAGGCGGCCCCACTCGTTAACATACAAACCACCAGGCCCCTAGAGCTCGTATGCATGGACTTCCTCTCATTAGAGCCAGACAGCAAGAACACAAAAGACATTCTAGTGATAACCGATCACTTTACTAAGTACGCTGTGGCCATCCCCACAAGAGATCAAAAGGCTAGCACGGTGGCTAGGTGCCTGTGGGAACAATTCCTTGTGCACTATGGTTTCCCCGAGCGTCTCCACAGCGACCAGGGTAGAGATTTCGAGTCGCACACAATCAGAGAATTGTGCTCCCTTCTTGGCATACGGAAGGTGAGAACCAGCCCGTATCACCCTAGAGGGAACCCAGTAGAGCGCTACAACCGAACTCTACTCAGTATGTTAGGTACTTTGAAGGACAGAGAAAAAACTCACTGGCGTGACTACGTAAAACCCCTTACACACGCCTATAACTGTACAAAAAATGATGTTACTGGCTTCTCACCATACGAGTTAATGTTTGGAAGACAGCCACGGCTGCCTGTGGACATTGCTTTTGGACTACCAGTTAACAACAAACAGACCCTCTCACATTCACACTATGTGAAAACCTTGAAAAGTCATCTTAAGGAGAGCTACGAAGTAGCCACCAAGAATTCTCGCCAAGTGGCCGAGAGAAACAAGAAAAGGTTTGATAGGGTTATCCGTGAATCCACGTTGGATGTCGGAGATCGGGTCTTAGTCCGAAATCTTCGTCTCAGAAGTAAACACAAACTGGCAGACCGCTGGGAGCCAACAGTGTATGTAGTCACCAAGAGAATGGGAGACTTACCGGTGTATACATTGAAACCAGAGAAAGAAGATGGTCCCTTGAGAACGCTCCACAGAGACCTTTTGCTCCCCTGTGGTTTTCTTTCAAAAGCGGAAGAAGAGGAGTCTGAGCGTCTCAGTAAGCCTCAGAGACCACGAACTCGACAAAGTGTCCCTCAAGCAGAGGCTAACGACTTGATTCAAGAGGATGATGATGATGATGATGAAGTCTGTTGTCAGTTTGAACCATCACACAAGATAAAAGAGACGCATTTCATCAAAATATATGAGACACCAAAACTGAACCCAGACAAACGAAAGGATGAACATCGGAAACCTGGAAAAGAACCTAAAAAACACTTACCTGAACCTGGAATGCACTTACCTGAAATGTCTTCTGGAGCTCCACACTTACCTGGAAATCCCTCCATGGAGATGTCAAATGATGAAGAGCCCAATCTGGAACCACTTGAAAGAGAAAGTGAAAGTCATTCAAATGAGTCAGATGTTGAACAAAGAGTCACAGTTGACAAGTCACCTGGAATGGAGGACACTGACCCTGAGGCAGGAGACAGCCTCTTCAACCAGCCTCCATCCATGCCAAATAACACCTTGGTAGATGGATCAAACCTACCCGGAAAGAGTCCCATGCAGACAGAAAGTCAAGGTGTAGCTGACCAACCAGTGAATGTGACCCAAAGTGACAACTCAGACCCTTCTCAACCTGTAAGAAGATCTGAGAGAACTCGTCAACCGACGAAAAGACTTGACTATCCTCAGTTAGGCAACCCATTAGTCACAGTCGTTAAGTCACTATTCCAAGGGTTGAGTGAAGCTTTTATTGATTCCCTGACTACTGATGATAGGGATTATTGGTCCCAGAGTTATGCTTATGAAATCACCACTCCTATTGTACAGTAATAAACATGCAGCGGGACGTGCATGAGAATTAAAAGGGGAGGGTGTAACCCAGTAGATAATTGGGACTAGAAATATATATATGAAATCCAGTAGAAAATCGGAACTGGTAATATTATTGTTTCTTTGAAAATTTTTATTTTATTTATTACCTCTCATTGGGTTATTATTCTGTTAATTTATTTTTATTATTTTATTTATTTATTTTGCACACAATCTTTTAATATTATTTGTGAAAGAAAGTAGTTCTAACCTATTATCGAGGTAATTCCACCCTATTCTCGCGAGAGTTCCGCCGATTCTCGCGAGAGTTAGCGCGAGAGAGAGAAATGCGCAGAAAAGCTGAGTCATGGCATAGATAACGAGCAGATGACATTACAGAAGAAAGTCACAACTATTAAACAAAAAAAAACGGTTGTTAACTCACTTAGGAGCACAGAAGAACTCTGAAAATATACCTACCGGAAGCGGAGCAGTGTTGAAGATCTGTTAGTTGTTTTCGGCAAGGGACCTGGTGAGTTATCTGAGCTAGCTCGCGCTAGCTAGCGAATGCTAACAGCCGTAGCTACATGTTTTATCAGTCCATGAAATGGCGGAGAATTTGTAAATACATGAACGTGACTTACAACTACTTTTCATTGTGTGTGTGTTAAGAGGCAAAGCTCTTATTTTGCTCGGATTATCTGATGAACAATGAGGCTAGGTTTTTGAGAACCCTCAGAACTTGATGTGGATCTGGATTCTCCTCGTGGACGGAGATGGCGAGCCACTGGAAACATTCCTAACCCAAGGAGCAGAGAACCCGCACCTGAGCCGAGGAGGACGGCCAGCCTTCCAGCCTTAATTGAGTGTGTTGTGGTAGGACCACTGCACATACCCTTGACTATTGAGCCCTGACTGTTTACAAATCCCCTGACTTGACTTGACTCTGAACTATCGCGCGCTGCAGTTTTTTTTCACCCTAAAGGAATATTTTTTTTGATTTAAAGGAACATTTCCGCGAAAAGGAACATTTCAAAGGACATTACTGTACAATTATTTGTACGGACAATTTCTGTTTTTTATTTATTTATATTTGAAGATCAGTTGAATATTACTGAATTTGTTATTTTATTTTGATACAACCTTTTCACATGAATACAGTTCATTTTCCATTTTAACTACCTTGTGGCTCCATTTATTCATTGTGGTTGTCGTTTTCCTTCAAACCCTCCTCTACGAACCTAGTACTAGCCCATTCATTATTAACCCTGTTGCACCTAGCGGGTTACAGCCTCATAATCTTTCCCGGGTTAATGGGTAACATCATTTACTTCTCTAAGATTATTGCTGGTGTCATTCCTCCCCGGTATTGTGTTAAAGACCTGAAGACTCCAGACCAGACCAGCGAGACCTCTTCCCAATATAGAAGAGCTCATACTTGTTCATCATTTAAACATGCATTGGTTCTATTAACACCAGCTATATTCATATAGAAGCAGTGAGGGAGCCCTTAGTTTTTTGGTTTTCTTTAATGCACCGATTCCATAATTTTCTCTGTTAAATAAATGACAGTCTACAGTATGTCGGGAGTTGTTGGTTTGAGAATGTATTTATTTTATTTTAGGGGCTAGAAGGGGGCTTTTTTATTTTTAATATCCTAACACATAAACTTTACAATTAGAAAGCAGTGATTTCTTTTTCATATGGCACATGTGAATGTCTGAATCTAGCTATAAGCATAAAAGTGATACATTTCAGAATTACACATTTTTATTGCTGAAGCAGATTAAGCCATGAGGTTTTCTTGACCCATCTGGGTTTTGGCATTGAACTGAAACAAAATTAAATTCCTAAAAGTGAGCATTACTGAGTTGATTGATACATTGGAGTGTCTATCCAAGCATTCAGCCAGCTTCCCTAACCACTGAATATCCGATAAGAGCCAGTTCACTGGTTGCTACTTTATGCAAGTCTGACTGAATAACATAATTTACTCGTTTGTCAATACATAGTTGTTTTGCCACGATACTGAGGGCTTACTATAGAGCAATCGCAGGATTTTGTGATAAAGTGTACCTTTGTTTTTTCTTTTTAAATATATATACATATACACTGCCCAAAAAAATTAAAGGAACAGTTTTTTATCAGGGTATGGCATGAATCGAACTGCACAGGTTTTGGTCCGGTACGTGGCAGAGGGGGTTGTTAATCAGTTTCAGCTGCATTGGTGTTGATGGAATTAACAACAGGTGCACTAGAGGGTCAACAACGACACGGCCTCCAAAACAGGACTGGTTTTGCAGGTGGAGGCCATTTCAAGTTCCTCCCTCTTGATCTTTTTTAACTGTTTTTCCACAAGTGTTGGCTTTAGCTAGAGTCATTATCACGACTGGGAGCATGAGGCGATTTCTTAACCCTCCTGAAGTTGCGCAGATTGTCCAACTCCTTCAGGATGGCACATCCATGCGTGCTGTTGCAAGAAGATTTGATGTGTCTCCCAATACAATCTCCAGAGCATGGAGCCAGTCCAGGAGACAGGCAGCTATTTTAGGAGAGCTGCACAGGGCCGTAGACGGTCCTCATCCCATCAGCAGGACCGATATCTGCTGCTTTGTGCAAGGAGGAACAGGTTGAGCTGCCCGAGCCCTACAGAATGACCTCCAGCAGCTACTGGTGGGAATGTCTCTGCCCAAACAGTCAGAAACAGACTTCACGAGGGTTTGCCTCAGGGCACGACGCCCTGTATTGTGCCCTGTGCTCACTGCTCAGAACCGTGGAGCTCCATTGGCATTTGCCATAGAACACCAGAATTGGCAAGTCCGCCACTGGCACCCTGTGCTTTTCACAGATGAGAGCAGGTTTACCCTGAACACCTGTGATAGACGTGAAAGGGTCTGGAGAAGCCAAGGAGAGCGCTATGCTGCCTGCAACATCATTCAGCAGGACCGGTCCGGTGGTGGGTCAGTGATGGTCTGGGGAGGCGTTTCCATGGAGGGATGAACAGACCTACCGGCTAGAGAACGGCAGTCTGACTGCCGTTAGGTATCGGGATGAAATCCTTGCACATGGTCAGACCCTACGCTGGGGCAGTAGGTTCTGGGTTCCTCCTGATCCACGACGGCCTCATGTGGCAAGAGTATGCAGACAGTATCTGGAGGATGAAGGAATTGACACAATTGAATGGCCCTCACGATCACTTGATCTAAACCCGATAGAAACATCTGGGACATAATGTTTCGGTCCATCAGACGCCGCCAGGTTGCTCCTCAGACTTTACAGGAGCTCACTGATGCCCTTAGACAGATCTGGGAGGACGTCCCACAAGACACCATCCGTCGTCTCATTAGGAGCATGCCGCGACGTTGTCAAGCATGCATGTGGGGGCCACACAAGATATTGAAAAGAATTTTGAGTTGCAGAAATTGAATTTAGGCAAAATGGACGAGTCTGCCACATCCTTTTTTCACTTTGATTTTTGGGGTGTCTGTATACAGGACCGTCTCAGAAAATTTGAATATTATGATAAAGTTCTTTATTTTCTGTAATGCAATTTAAAAAAAACTAAAATGTCATACATTCTGGATTCATTACAAATCAACTGAAATATTGCAAGCCTTTTATTTTAATGCTGATTATGGTTTAAGATTAAGATTCCCAGAATATTCAAATTTTTTGAGATAGGATATTTGAGTTTTCTTAATGATCAGCAATATTCAAATAATAAAAGGCTTGCAATATTTCAGTTGATTTGTAATGAATCCAGAATGTATGACATTTTTGTTTTTTTAATTGCATTACAGAAAATCACAATATTCAAATTTTCTGAGACAGTCCTGTACTATAATAATAGGGCAATTAACTTAGCAGAGAGCTTGAATGTTGTATTTATTTTCCTTACTTTATATATCTGGACATTTCACTGTGACTGTTCTAATGGTTATTTGTACGCTTGACCTGCAGGATCAAGTGTTGTCAAGTTTTAACTACGTCAATGCATCACTGTGTGAGCATGTGTGCCCTAAGGGTACTTAAATGTGTCATGTGTCATAATGTATATGTGTGTATTGTGGATATTTGGCAGCGTAACATGAGCTGATGGCATTTAATAGTTCAACGTGTGAAAGGAAGCAGCAGACTGTGTATTTGTTTCATGGGGGATGGTTGGGTAGCTCACACAGCACGACGTAATGTTAGAAGATGTAGTTAAGTCTTTTGAAAGAGTCTTGTAACTGGGCAGAGAGCATCAAATTGTTTTTTGGGTCCAGCATTTTACTCCTTTTCTAGTCTTTCGTTGCAGCAGCATCCTACATGCTGACAAGTTCAACCATCAGAAAAAGTCAGTGGTCAGCAGAGGAAAGAAACAGCAGCGATTTCTGATTTAAATGATAATGCTGGTGTTATGTGATCTTCTCTGAATAGCTTGTGTTTGCACTCTTACAAATAGTCTTGAAAGCACATACAAGATCCAATCTCTAGTTTTGGGAACAAATTCTCTCGTTATGATGAACAGCCTGTATTTCAGATATTACAGTATAGTTTTTCCTGGCACAATATTATATGATTTAAAAATTCTTTTACAATCAGAAATGACACAAACTCCAAAATGTAATTTACTGTTTTAATTCAGTTAACAATGTTTTTATAGTCTTGTTGGTTAATAATCTAAGGAATGTATTAGTTGAGTTAGTATTTTCGGTAAATTTTTTTGTGTTGGAATTTACTGTTAAGCAACCAGTTCTTTCATGAGATGCAACAGACCCACTTGTAGAGCAGCAGCTATATAGCAGCCAACTCTAAGCAGGTCACTTAGAAACAAAGAAAGGTGACAACTCTTGAACGTATTTAGGCATTCCTAGCATTTCACTTTTAAATGTATGGAGAATTTAAATAACTGATGGCAACTAAAATAGTACACAATACTTTTTAGTATATATTCTACTTTCATACTTATTCTTGTCGTCATTATGTTGATTAAATGATATTGAAATGTTTTTAGAATGCTACCAGGTTTTCTACTATTTCTATTACTAACATTACAAACATTTGATTGGTTAACGTTTTATGTAAGAATGCTTTATTTACTATTTTTCTGTTATGGCTTGAAGTCATGCTGGGCTTGGAGAACTAGTAACTCACTCTTTTTTTAATATAAGTAACTGTCTGATATTAATTATATTGATCACATTGATGTAACTCAGTTATTTGAAAATATTTCTTGAGTTAAAATTTTTGTTCTTTTCTGCTCTGTGCTTTACAGTGCTGGTTTAAATTTTTTAAGGTTATGAATGTTTCCTCAATTATCATCCATTATCCAGTGTGTCTCTGCAACAGCTCTGTGAATCAATTTATTCCAAATTGCCCTAAGTCCGCCTATGGCAAGAGTTTAAACGCCTCTGTTGGACCGTGCCAAAATCTTTTGCTGCTGCAGCAGAAAATGTGACATGAATAACTACGATTGAACTTTTCTATAAAAGATTCCAAAAAATGAGGCAAACCCTTGGGTGTTAGTTCAGGCAGGGATTTCTAGCAGTGATTTATGGTTCACCCCTCTATGTGGTTCATTCCAGTTACTCATTTATTGGTCTTTTTAAGGAGCAGAAGGTAGTGCTCTCTCACGTGCCGTCTGGTGTATTTCACCTACAAGCCTGCAGGCACATTTACTTGTACTTGTCCATATTACTCTGTAAAGGGGCTTAAGTTATGTTCTTAATTTATGTAAGTTATGTTCATCTCCCCAGTATTTCTGTGTATGACTAATAAGTGGGGGTTGATTAGATCAGAGTCTAGCTGCCAAAACCCAAATATTTTATCATTTATGAGAGTTGTCTGACTTAAATGAAAGTAAATAAGTACATAAAAGGAGTGGTTCTCATTTATACTCAGCACTTTTTCAGCAAGTCCATGCTCTTGAACTACTGTACTGTTTGTTTTCTTTTTGAGTTTTATCACCACTTATTGAGTTTTCTCATGTTTTTCTTTGTCAAGTACAAATAATCAAGTATGCTTTCTCTTCTTTTTTTCTTCTTTTTCATCCCTCCATTCTGTTTGCATGGCCCCACCCTTCCTCGTCTGCCTGTGTTCATGCATGGATGTGGTTGGAAGAATTGGAACCACCGAGCTGTCACTCAAGTAGGCTTCATTTTGATTAGAATATGATGATCAGTAGTTATGTTTTTATTTTACTGTCAGCATGCATGCTCACTTAACGAGCATTTTGTTTAAACTCTACATTGAGCTTAACAATGGTAGTAGCCCCACACGTCATTTCACGTCTCCGAACATTTTAGCCACAGTGCTGAATCAAAACACAGCAAAGAGAAGCTTCAATGCATGAATTAAATTACAGTTTTCATATTGCCATACGTGCAGTTTTTTTCCTTAATTTTCCAGATGTTAATTTTAGAAATATTAAAGCTAATGGGTTCAGTCTTTACACCAGAAGTGATTGATTTGTTTGTACATTAATTTGTTTTTTTTTGTCAAAACTTGAAAATAAGTCATCCTGACATTAAAAGTGTGTTTTGAAGGTGAAACTTTAATCACAGGACTTTTTCTGTGAATGTATTTGATAACACTGCAAATTTTGCTTTGATTTACAGGTTTTTTTTACGAGATTAAATTTCTAGTAGTTGTCTTGGAGTTGTGACTGACACACATTTAGCTGTGAATCCATTTTGTCATTTTTATTTATAGGGCTTTAGTTAAGATCAGTCAAGAGTATTTATTTATTTATAAAAACTCTGTCATAGACCTGATGACACCTACGCTGTTAGGAAAAGGAACTTGCTGCTTTTCAATTATTTTATGATATAAAACCATTACCATACCATTACCAATAATAATATTAGAATAAAACAATGCACTTTAATATTTGTTTCTCCAACAAGTTACATTTTATTTTCAACAAGGTTGTACTTTATCTTTAAAAACAAAGTACACCTTTCCGGTTAATCAGAGGTTATTAGGAAAAACAAACAAAGCAACTGAACATTACGATTTAGGGTGAGTTAATTTTTTTTATGATGTAACAAAAATATACTTGCATCTTTAGTTTCTTGTCTCTGATCTTTTAGGTGAACGTTTAAGGAAAAAAAAAACTTCCTGAATTTCAGATCAAGGATCAGTTTCTGTTGTACCTGTATGCTAAGCTACAGTTTATGCTTAGATTTGTTTAAAACATCACAATTTATTGAAATGATGCTTAATACCTGCCGAAATCTAGATTAAAAGCAGTGGTCTCATATATGGCTGTTTGTGGATTGGAGGATTTATAGTTTATATACTCAGGTTATTCCAAAGCAAAATGGACAGACTTGTTGTTGCCACAAAATATTATGAATTTAATCTGTTTAAAACCTCCAAATATCGAAAAAAAACTTGCCAATCTGGAGTTTGGTGACAACGTGCAAAGGAGAAAGATTCCTGAGCAGCTCAGAAAGACAATTATAGATGAGCATGTTAAAGGTAAAGGTTATGGTATATATTATCCAGACAGCGTCATGCTGCTCTGAGTACAGTTGAATTGATTTCAGTCTGCAATATGTTAAGCTGTGGCTTTGAAACCCTGCTGCCAACTAGTGCCGTGGGGGTTTATACGATGGACACAGACATTACGTCACACAGATATGCTCACAACATAGTGTACAAACAGTTTCCTGTATACTCTGCATTGATGTAAAAAAAAAAAACTTCATACGGATGCCGTTTACAACGGACTTGAACATTAGTTCTTTAAGAAGTAGTGTACATGTTTAACTGATAATGTCAAAGTTCTAAAATATTTTAATATCCTTCCTAAAGAAATTCTGTATCTGTAAATAATGTCAAGTACTGTAAATGCATTTATAAATGATTGTTCCCTTTCATAAAAGGAACCTCTTTTCATTTTCCAAAGTTTACTAAGCTGTCAGACATGTTACAAGTTCAGCTATTTTCACATAATTAACACTGGGTGCATGAAGAACTGGCCCCAGGTATTTCTCTTACGGTACAGATTTCCTTGGTGCCCATCTAAACTTAAAGGAAACCTATTATGGCATATAATACCTATTTTAAACAGGCCTTGAATGTCTTAAAAACAAGCTTTTGATTTTTTTTTTTTGCTAAATAAATGAGAAATTCAGCCTCTGAGCCATGTCTGCAGCATCCTCATTATCTATGTGGGATTCTGAGTGGGCGGGGAGGCTATGATAATGAGGCTCTGTGCTGATTGGCTGCTTGAATGACGCGTAGCAGGGGAGGGAACAAAGCATCTCTCTGGGCAGAGCATCGCACTGAGCGACGAGGATCTATGTAAATCCAATCCAACCAATCCAAGCCAACCTATGTAAATCGCTCCCGTCGTTACGTAGCGAAAGGGAGCAGAATCTGAACGGCTCGTAGAAGTCACATCACACTGGACGGCTCATCCGGGCGGCTGTACAGACACTGCAGAATTTGGTTGCTTTCCTCCTTCCCTGAGTTGGCAGGCGACCACTTTATATATGTTAAAGCCAGAGAAAACGTGTTTTTCATAATGGGTCTCCTTTAACTACATACGTGGTATATCCTTGCTTTCAGAATTTCATTGACTATTGAATTGATTTGATCAATACATGTACATGTAAGAAGAGGGACCCTTTCACACTTTGTTCAACACAGACGGGTTGATTTTGTATCGTCTGGACAAGATATGGAAGCTGCTTACAGGCATCAAGGGAGGTGTCAATCAAAAGCCAGAGGCATTGGCTACAACAGGAATGTTAAGTTGCAAACCTGACTCACTAAATAAGATGTGTGGCAGGATAATCATATCTGTTGGATCATTTAAAATGATGCAACATGGGGAAAAAATAAAGAAACAGCCTTTTGAAGGGCCTAAAACTTAGTTTGTTGTAAAAGGCTTTGCATCAGTCGAATCAGAAGAAGCCTGAAACGGGTGGAAAATTGTGTTGCCATGGTAGCTCACTTCCACTCTTACCTGCAGTAAATGGCACAGGAAGAGAAGGAAAAGCTCCACATTGGAGCATCTGAGTAGATTATTCTGAGCAGGATGCATGGGAATAAATAATAGAATAGGTTTGTGGGAAAATCTTTCTTTCTCTCTGATAGGCTCCCAAAATATTTTTGCTGCTGTTGCATAGTTCTGCTGTTGCTGCTCCGTCAGGTCTTTTTACTGCCGGTAACATCCTTTGAACCAAGACATTGTAACTTATGATGATGATTTGAGCAAGTCTTGTTTCAAGGGAAACGGGATGTGTAGCATTAAAGTGTGATGAAAGTGTAAAGACCCACATAAACAACAATTTTGAAGTAACCTTGCATCATTGTGAAATAGTTTACAGCCCTTGGCTCACAGGTCTTTTATGTAAAATAACCATAGTTGTCTAGTTGTAAATGTAACTTTTCTATATGATGACCTCGTGCACCGGTGAAGTATTTTTACTGGTGCCTTACTTGCAAAGTTTTAAATGCACTTAGTGTAATCATTGTTGTTGATTGTCTTTGACTTCACCTAAGCTTACTGGGTCCTTAGCTGTCTTTATACAGTCTGCAGGGTATGTTCCAGACAGAGACAGAAATAAGACCAGAACACATCTGGGGTTTTCTCCTTTTAGCTCAGTCACTGTGGAAAAACACTTAGCTTTTGAACCTAATTATAACAGGGAAATCAATGAATAAAAAAAAGAAAGTTGGATAGTGTTATTACTTATTCATTTAGTGATCCACTTTCAAGGATATCCCTGAAAAATTGCTAATTTGCCTCAATAAAAAGCATACCTGTGTGCACCTCACTATTAATATTGTTGAATCCAGTCCATATTTATTGTATTAAAATGATGAGTAAACACAATTTTTCACATTTTTTTACTCACGGTTACAGAGACGGTGCAGGAGTCAAATGGTCGCTGGGGTAATTTAATAATGTTTTTAAATCTTTTGGCTGTAAAGGGATTTCACAGAAGCAGAAGTTGATGTGTATGGTAGTCAGCGAGATGAGATTAAGTGACAGCAAGCTCTGCAGTTGTACTCACATTGCAGACCACAGCACATTAGCAAAATCAATGCCCCTGATAGTGCAAAAGCATATTCTCTCTCACACACACATACGCAGGATACCACAAGCAGTGAAATACAAAGCAGACTGATGGGATTGGAGTTGTCTGTTTGAATCAATGTGTGGGTGTTTCAGGCAACTGTTAAGCTGAGTAGACATTTATCTGCTGGTTACATAACTCTTCAAAGTTGTAAAATGTAGTCGCATCGTAAAAATATGCTTGTGGGATGAACAGATGCTTTTTAATGTCTTTTTTCCAACGTGCTAATTCTGTTACCTGCTGGAGGTATTGTCTTACTACTTAAGTGTTGATTTTTTTTTTAGTTAAATCGTTCAAGCACAAAATGAACAATGCTCTGCCCTCTTTAAGTTGTCTTTTGATATAATTTTGCTGAATTCTCCTTCATTATCTGGATGTCCAAGATCATGTTTATTGGATTTGAAACTATGAAGACATTTAAAGGTGATGCAGCTTTATTAATGCCATTGACAAACGGCACCTTTAGACCTCTAGAGCTAACTTATGAGACATAAAAACAAAAAAATGAATGCTTTGATAATTACAATGGTGTTTAGTTGATTAATCCAGATCAATACCTTTTACAATTTAAAAATCAAGAATCACACTGTTCTTCTGGTTTAAATTATGTTTTGAATGTCTTTCTTCTTTTACTCCTGTTTTAGGGAATCAGCAGTCTATTCAGCTCCCTCAAAGTGGTCCGGCTTCTCCGTCTGGGTCGTGTTGCCCGTAAGCTGGATCACTACATCGAGTATGGAGCAGCTGTACTGGTGCTGCTGGTGTGTGTGTTTGGGCTGGCTGCACACTGGCTGGCCTGCATCTGGTATGTCATGATATTCACTCTGTTCCTGCAACACTGCTTTAAAAGTGGATGACAACTGATGGTGGAAGTTCCTGCATGTGTGCATGTCTTCTTAATGTCACAACACATTCTGACTCCTTTGTGCTGCCAAACAGTGCATTAATAACAGTAACAATTTTTTTTAAAAAGAGGGTACAAATACTTTTCAATGCAATTAAGAATTTACATATCAAGGCAACTTTAAACACATCCATTTCCCCCAAATTTTTAAATTAGATTAGGTACACGTATCCTCAGATGAAGAGCAGAACATGATGTAATTACCCTTGTTGCACTGTGTCATGGTGTTAGGAAGAGTTTTGACCCACTCTTCCTGCTTCAGTTCAGTGAGCATTTCCATCGCTTATTTATGCAGAGCTTTCTAAAAGGAGACGTGCCCTTTTTTCAAATGTCACAATTTCTTTAGTTTTTAGTGAAATGTCTTTAACATACTTGGATCATAATATCACAGAGATACAGCTCAAAAGCTCGCTTTTTAGTCGTCTTCAATAACTGGCTAGTTATAGGGTTCAAAGACAGTTGGTCGACACAAATCAGACCCCCTCTTCGGTGTGATGCAACTCTTTTTGATATCTGCGTTACAGCTTTGTGTAAGCCACTTCAGAGAGACAGTTAAAGCTGTTGGATGTGCAGTTGGGGAGATGGATCATTCTTCTCTATTCACGATTTATGATTTCACAATACCCTCCTAATGTATCATTAATAATGGCTCACCTAATGATACATTTTCAACCCTGAAAAAAGTTAAAGGGTTGTTTTTACTATGGTTGTTTATGAGCTGTCACTTAACCAATAAATGTAGTGTGTTATCCAGCACAGAGAAAAATATTGTTTCTCATGAAATGTCCCTTTTTAATTTAATTCATGTCGTGGATGTCAATTCAGGATGGGGCACTAAAACCACTTGATTATTTTCTTATTCAACCTGTTAAATAGCATGCTGTAGATTCGGTGTTGTGCTTTGGCTCATTGTCCTGTAGCTTGACCTGATTTGGCTTTTGGACATTTGGCTTCACGCTTGACTCAAAAGTTCAATGATTGCAAGTTGACCAGGTCCTTTGACTGCAAAACAAGCCCAAATCATCACAGCTCCACCACCATATGTGACAGCTTTGCTTATCACTAACTGTAGTGATGTGCATGGTCAGACATCCCCACTTTTAACTATTCTGTGTAAAGGACAGTGTTGCAGAATTCTTTTGTTTTGTACAGATTTAACTTTGCACAACCACAGTTTCCTGTTTAGATTCTTACGGTGCGTCCGAAATGCCGTACTAAACAGTATATACTAAAAAGTATACTTAAGTTCGGCACACTTTTGAGTAAATATCAGTAGTATGCATTAATTCGGATGTACTACTCAGAGCCACACGGCATTTCCTGCCGTTGGGAGGGGGGGGTTGTTACCATGGTAACAACTCCTGTTACAGCATCAGTAGCAGCACTGCTCCGCTCTTTCCCGTTTATCCTGGCCAAAACAAGATGACATTATATAATATTATTATATACAGATATTATAATATTAATATTATATAATCATATTATTAGGGCCCGAGCACTTGCAGTGCGAAGGCCCTATTGTAATTGCAGGAATTATTCTTCTTCTTCTTCTTCTTATTGTTCTGACAAAAGGAAGGCCTTTTTGCCCCCCTAAACGTGCCCAAAAAGTCACCAAATTTTGCATGCAAGTCAGGCCTGGCGAAAAATTTGATATTTAATGGTTTGCATTAATGGGCGTGGCAAAATGGCTCAACAGCGCCCCCTTGAAAACTTTGTGCCTCAAGCCCCACAATGCGGTTTGTCGTACATGCACGAAAATCGGTACAGACCTGTATCATGGCGCAACTTAAAGAAAAGTCTCTGGGCGTCATGTCGAGAAACCGAACAGGAAGTCGGCCATTTTGAATTAATCGTGTCATTTTGGCGAAATTTATGCCTTCCTTCGGCAGTTAATACGGCCCGAACCGTAACGTGCACCGAGGTGTGTTATACATCAAAATGTGCGTCTCCGTCCTCCGACACCACGCATTACTTTTCTCTTTCAAAAGCGTTACCGTGGCGACGCTAGACACCAAAAAGCGTGCCCACCCTTCATCTGATTGGTTCAGACAGAAAAAACTTTGCGCCTCAAGCCCCATAATACGGTTAGACGTACATGAACGAAAATCGCTACACACCTGTATCAGTACACAACTTAAAGAAAAGTCTCTTGGCGCCGTGGCCGAAACCGAACAGGAAGTCGGCCATTTTGAACATTCTGAATTAATCGCGTAATTTTGGAGCAATTTATGCCATTCCTTCGAGAATTAATACGGCCCAAACCGTATCGTGGACCCAGATGTGTTATACATCAAAATGTGCGTCTCCATCCTGCGACTACACGCATTACTTTTCTCTTTCAAAAGTGTTACCGTGGCGACGCTAGACGCCAACAAGCGCACCCCCCCTTCATCTGATTGGTCCATATTTGATAGTTCCCCAAAAGGCACCAAATTTGGCACGCAAGCCAGGCCTGGTGATAAATTTGATATTTCATGGTTTGCATTAATGGGCGTGGCAAAATGGCTCAACAGCGCCCCCCGGAAAACTTTGTGCCTCAAGCCCCACAATACGGTTTGATGTACATGCACGAAAATCGCTACACACCTGTATCATGGCACAGCTTAAAGAAAAGTCTTTTGGAGCCATAGCCGAAACCGAACAGGAAGTCGGCCATTTTGAAATCTGATTGGTCCATATTTGATAGTTCTCCAAAAGTCACCAAATTTTGCATGCAAGACAGACTTGGCGACAAATTTGATATTTCATGTTTTGCATTAATGGGCGTGGCCTAACGGCTCAACAGCGCCCCCTAGAAAACTTTTCTCTGCCATAACTTTTGAATGGTTGGACATAGGAAGTTGTGGGTGGTGTCATGGGACTCTGTATGGAGTCCTTGAGCTTCGTCTGCCTTAATTAGCCCCGCCCCTTCTTCTGATTGGTTGTCCCGATTTTCTGCTATAACTTTTGAATGGTTTGACATAGAGAGTCGTGGGTGGTATCATCAGATTCTGTATGGAGTCCTTGACCTTCATTGGCCTGAATTAGCCCCGCCCCTTCTTCTGATTGGTTGTCCCGATTTTCTGCTATAACTTTGGAATGGTTTGACATAGAGAGTCGTGGGTGGTGGCATCAGATTCTGTATGGAGTCCTTGACCTTCATTGGCCTGAATTAGCCCCGCCCCTTCTTCTGATTGGTTGTCCCTTTTTTCTGCTATATCTTTTGAATGGTTTGACATAGGAAGTCGTGGGTGGTGTCATTTCTGATATGCTTATGGGGGGCGGTGGCCTTGAGTGCGAGGGCCCGTTCATCGCTGCTTGCAGCTTTAATTATACTTAATATTATACTTATGACATATACGTATCTGCGCAGCACTTAGCAAACAAACACTGCTGCATTGCATTGTGGGAAGTTTCTGCTTAGCTAGTGTCCATCAATCCACACTAATACATTTCTCAAATGAGTATGGATAGCGCATACTATTGTGTACAAACTAATGTTTCGGACGCACTAAAAAATCTCACATACTGTTTTTGTAAACTCATTAGGGTGGAAGTGTGGAATTTCGGACGCAGCCTTACTGTTTCACAGCGTTTTACATATGAATTACTCTGAGGTGGAATATGATGTGGTTTTTAATTGTCTATTTTCTGCCTTGGGATGTAGTAAGAAATGTGAAACACGGGGCAGATGAGCTACGTGAGCATGCTCACCGCTGTTACCAGCAACACTTCTATCAAATGACTCTTCAAAGCTTGGATACTGTCTGTGGTCGCTCACTGATCTGACACTGAGCCGCCTCTGTTAAGGCATGTGTGAATTTTCAAACAGGAACAGTGGTGGGTTAATGAGGATGGCTTTAGTTTTTCTTTTTGTTTTTGTTTTTTTACACCAGTATGATGTGACTGCTGTGTAAAAAGGGCTTCAAGAAGGGAGAAGAAGCTTTTTCCTGGAACTTCTTCAATCAAATTATCCTTGTTAATTCTGTTTTTAATGGTAGTATTATGAACTTTAACTGTGGCAACTGTCTTTCATAGTTGAATAATGGACTGCAAATTGTTCAAAAAATAACATTGAAACTGTATGCTATCAATAATTGATTCTCTAAAATCATCGCTGTCTTAGCATCTTAACTTTACAAGGTGTAGTTGTGGTGAAAGCATTAAGTTTCCATCCTGTTTTGTGTCAGATTTTTTAATTTTGTCGATTTATTTATGTCTATAAACAGAGTAACACACACTTTAATTTAATGTCCTGCCAAAATTAAAAGAAGAGAGCACTTTAACTTATTGCATATTATTTTTTTCCACATGATGTTGTCTTTTGTTTCCTTCATGTTTATTTATTTCTAATGCACATTCAGACATTTTCAATTTGACAGAGGCTCCAGCCCTGTGTGTTGGTCTCAACAGTAATATCAAACCCGAATGAAGTTAGCTGTGGCTCCAAAACCAGACAGCGCTACCGGTAAAAATAGCTCCTGCTTGGTTTCTCTGGTTGCCATGGTCACATGGTCAGCTGAATCTTCGATTTGAGAAAAGTTCAACTGTCATCATCTTGGATGACAGCAGCAGCAGTACCTGTGTCCTACTTGTTGCTTTTCATTTAAAAATAAAGAATGGGAATCGATTCTGTGTTACTCTGACAACGTACTGTAGCTGTAAAATATAAAACATAATTCTGCTATGCAGTGAAAGCACAAGTGAGGTTTTCTCCCCCAGAGTTAAAAAATATTCAACTAATACAGTCTGTTTAGCAGGGGAAAGATAGGGCGGAGATGGAATCAGAACAGCGGGGAAGACGGCAAGCAAACATTGCATCATCTGATTCCTCTAACTTATACTCTTACTTCAGTAGATTTCCTTTATCTTCAAAGCAGCAACTCAACCAACTCAGTCTGGTTTTATCAAGGTGGAATTTGTATCATCCTTTTTTTTGAACAGTTAGAATTAATCTGCCTAAATTGTTTTACCTCATAACCCCAACATGAAACTGAAATTTGCAGTTTATAGTGAAATATCTCAAAATCTATGACAATAAACTGTTGCTATGCTATGTGCTCATGAAACATTATGTCAAGTATGAATTTTGAAACTCATTAAGCCACCACTGTTTTCCTCTGGAAGTTCAGACAGACTTGACAGAAGCTGCTCAGAGATGCATCAGTGTCACTCACTCACTCACTCACTCACTCACTCACTCACTCACTCACTCACTCACTCACTCACTCACTCGCATACGTGGTTATATTTAGGTTGTTTGTGTAATGATTGTAGCCTTTTTGTATGTTTTAGTCCGTTCCTTCATGGTCTTCATCTTTATGCTGCCATTTGTTTCTCTCTTTTCTTTGACCATTTGGTGTTTTTTTTTCCCCATCCATTTTTTACTCCCTCTAATTACATTTCTCTGTTTTTTTAATAAAAAATCTGTTTTCTTTGGGATAAAAATGAATATGAGCAAATAATAATTACAATGTGTCCAGCTTAATAGAATTCACAACAATTTTTCAGACATTTTTCACTTTTCATAATTTATGCCTCAGATGGTGCATGTTGCTGCTATCCTAACTAGCTTTCTTTAATTTACTTAATTTTCAGATGGCAACCCCAACTTTGTTTATAAGTAATTAAATGTTACACACACAAGTCATACCTGAACATGAATCAAAACTGTGCCTATGTATTGCTTTATTTTGGCTTCTTCTATAAAATATTGCCAAAGTGTAGTGGGTAAGGTCAGTTGCCTGAACCTGGAAGGTCCCGTACCAATCCCCAGCCTCGTGTCAATTGTCCATATTGACGAGTTGTCCATAAGGGGTCATAAGCCAGCATTCTGATAGTGCCGACGCAAAAGCTCAGATAAATGTGGACAGTTGTGTCCAGAAAGGCATCCAATGTAAACCATATGCATGATCATATTTGGAATATGACGATCTGTTGGGTCTAAAAGGAAAAAGAGCTGTAAAATAATAATTTGCTGTAAAATAAATTGCAATCTGGAAGCTTTGCTATTGTCAACTTGTTGGTAGTGTTTTGTCTCTGGTGCTCTGCTGGGAATTTTAACTTTGGAGTCATTTTGTTTCTCTTCTGTGGTGACTCTGTTCTTCTATCTTCATTTTCCAAAAGTGTTCTTTAGGGTGACTCTGCATCTCTTTCTAGGGTTTTAACGTCAGCCCCAATCCATATTCCTTTGTGTGTATATGGAACACCTTTGTTGCTTGACCTGCACTACATTATCTTTGTTGCTTTGTTTTCAGTGGCTCAGTGAAGCAAAGCCACTGTACATCCATTCAAGACATTAAAAGTCATGTGAATGAAGCATGAGCATTTATGTTTTTTTTAATAAACTCACAGGATGAAAAATGTAAAAGTTTTATGTGGACCCAATAAATTTGTTTTCCACAGTGAACCAGTCAGTGAAGCAAAAACTCACTAAAAGAACGCAGGTTCAATGTAAACTGGGTCACTGGGTAATGAAATGTTTAATTAAAGTGTCACTGCATATGGATTGGCTTAGACTTAATTTAATTTTCAGTTTCTCAGTACCAATAGTGTACAGTATGTAACTTAGTAACGACTTAGTGTAATTTATAACACATTTTAAGTGAGTAATTTTTCTTTCATGTACTTCTCTATCCCACCACACTTCATGTTGTTTTATGTCACTGCATTTCTCTTACCACTTTAGTTATTCTACAGATGAAAGCCCTAATTTATTAAAAAGACAGGCTATTGGAAAGATAAGTCAATCTTTCCAATAGTTTTATACAAGTACATTTAAAGTAATCCACCAGTAACTTCACAGAACATTGGAATCTGTATCATGCTCATGTTGAATGCAAATTCTCACCATTTTCAGAATTTAGACTATAAGTGAGTGAATGAATGAATAGAGAAAATTATCAACACTTTTGTGAAAATTATTGTTTGCAGTTGGACACTATTGTTTTCAAAATAGGCTCACCAGACTTGACCACAACTGTTAATGCCTATAATATAATGATGTATAAAATTGCAACTTGGTGGATTTATCCATTTTAAGTTATCATCATCTTTAATACTTGAATAAGATTGTGACAGCAAGCATGTCATGGATTGGTATTTATATATATATTTTTGTGGAAGAGAATATTTTTCCCACCTGTGTTTCCTTAATCTGTTAATCACTGTATTTAAATAATTAGTCAAGGGTGAAATAAATAATTGATTTGCTCTACAGGTACAGCATTGGTGATTATGAGGTTATCGATGAGGAAAACAATGTTGTCCGAGTGGATAGCTGGCTCTACATCCTGGCTGAGACGATGGGCAGGCCGTATCACTTCAACGCCAGTGGTTCAGGGAAGTGGGAGGGCGGACCAAACAAGGACTCTGTCTACATCACTTCCTTGTACTTCACTATGACCAGCTTAACCAGCATTGGCTTCGGCAACATTGCCCCGACGACCGATGGAGAGAAAATCTTTGCAGTGGCCATGATGATGATTGGATGTGAGTCGAAGCCCTTTATCATCTCCTCTAACGTCACAGAAACTCCATGCATGAGAAGTCCAGCTATGTTCTTAAAAGCTGCAGTCCACTGAGGTGTGTTAGGTGAATTATGAATAGAGTCATCAAACTTTACATTAGATTAGCTAAACAATATACTGTATCTTGCTTGGTTCCAGAATATGCAGTTCAGTTTTCACTGCAACGCTGCAACTACTATGTACTACATTTTAAAAATGAATACATCCTACAAGTGTCCCCTCAGTTCAGTGCTGCATTCACTGTCTAGCACCAGCTCTGCAGTGTTTTTCAATATTAAATCACACCCAAAGCCAGTATTCTTATTCTCAAAGTAAAATGTACTTTTTTGCTTTTGGCAAAAATATCTATTTTTCTTCTTAGAATGCATTTTATGTAGTTTATTTTTTCTTTAAAAAAAAAGAAAAATATAAGTCTTCATACTGAAACTAAGTAATTTGTGTTGAGTGCACAGTTTTGTGCCGATATTTGATGTGTAAAGTTGACAGTTTAAGCAAGCAAAGGTCAGAGCACCAGGGCTCGCGCCTTCAGCCACCATCAATAACACTGTGCACTCAGCACATACAGTATACCCCTTCTGCAATCTGTTTTGGGGGGGGCGACTTGCTCACGAGTGAGGGAAGGAAGAATGGACAGTAATGCAGACTCTGCACTGGTGGTGGAGAGAGGGCTGAGCAAAAAAGGTAAGATTGTCCGTTTACCTGTTGTACAGGATGTTTCCACGCTCACCTATGATCATGAACTGAGGGTAGTGGGTGGGATGACCAGGTTGCAGATATAAAACCCTGGAATGAGTTTTCTATGCAGGGTAGCTGGACTCTCCTTTGTAGAGCGAGTGAGGAATTCAGTCATTCAGGAGTGACTTGGAGTAGTTGCTGCTCTTGCACGTCGAGAAGAGGTTATATCTCACGGCTAGGAGGAGCTGAAACAGGTGGCTGGGGAGTGTGAGGTCTGGACTTCTCTGCTTAGACTGCTGTGCTGACAACCCAAACATGAATAAGCAAAAGGGGATGGATGGATGAACATTGGAAATTGAAGAAGTGGGCTTGGAATACGTTGTTTTAAGTACCAAATTTTGGTACCACGAAATCATCTTGCGGTGTTTGTTTCACATGGAAAACTGCATTTAGGATTTACAGAAACCTTCCCATCAGCGCTCTTGGGGAAAAATACTTTCTTGGCCAGATTGAACATAGAAGTTGTACTAATGAGACATCTGTGCCAAACTAATGAACTCTGCAGCCTGTAAAGTTCTGAAGATGACCAGCCAACATCGAATTCAACTCGAGTGCTCAGATTTCACACATATGGTTGCAGTACTTGTGAAAAATCACACATAGCCACTTGATCTGATCTGCATCGCTTGTTTGGATACATTAAAAAAATATTTCTTTAAACTAGATTAAATCATGGATTGATGCAATTTTGCACCCAGTTTGTTTGGAATTGAGAAACCTGACTGTACGTTTTTTTTTTCCCTCCCTGTAACTTTTTGATTTAAAATGTGTAGACTAACTTTAAACTTCACATATGAAGACTTTTATGTTTAGAAATATTTCCCTTTTTGCTCTGAGGAGAGTAATTGCTTTTCTTAGGATGGTTCTTTAACACCATCACCATCATTGGACTTCAGCAGTAAGACTGGACCAGCTGTCAAAATGGCAGCGAAAGACAGTCATCTGCAGGTTAGTGTTTCTCTGCCCAATTGATGTTGGCTCTGAGATCCTAGGATATTTTCAGATGCTAAAAGGAGACCTGTTGGATCTACACTACAACATCCACCTTTAGAGCATAGCTTTTGTGTAAATTAGTTTGACATTTGACATTGAAGATAACAATGGATCCATAGCTGTCAAGTCCACTGCCTTTTTTCAGTGAATATCAGTGTGACTCATTATGACTACAGTATATTCAAAATGTTTTTTTCTGCTTTATTTTCCACTTCAGATATAACAGATGCACTGTGCATTCATTACAGCACTGTGTAAAACTGCAGTGTCACAGAAACAGGACACACAACTTCTGTTTGTGTTTGTGGAGTGTATTTTTTTGTTGTAGTTTTTTCATTGTGGGAGTTTGACAGGTTTTTGATACAGAAATGTGTCACAGAAGGGTTTGAATATGTTTTGGGAGTGGTAAGGTAGCGTTTGCTTCACAGAATAGCTTTTCTTCAGTCAGCATACACTCACCTGTTCAACTGCTCGTTAACACAAGTTTCTTATCAGCCAATCACATGGCAGCAATTCAATGCATTTAGGCATGTAGACATTGTCAAGACAATCTGATGCAGTTCAAGGCGAGGAATGTTTCCAGTACCTTGTTGAATCTATGCCACACAGGATTAAGGCAGTTCTGAAGGCAAAAGTGGGTCCAACCCTGTAAAATTATGCGCTTGGTTTACAAACAGGCTCATAAATCCATAATTCATGCACATTTTATGCTATCTGCGTGCACAGATGAGGTATTGTTCGATGTGTTGCGCATTCCGAGATGCTCTTATCTGTTTGCTTGTAATGATTTTCAAACAACTTGAGAGAATAGCGATACGTTGGCTTTGTCTAACTTGAAATCTGTGACAGAGGTACAGTATTTCCATGCTACTGTACACACACACACACACACAGCTAAGACCAGCAGTGCTACATAATGTAATGAAGGGTGGTGTCAACAGTGCATACTGACATGCTATTCTGTAATTGCAATTACAAATGTAGTTTCATCTAATCTTGATCAAATTTAAGTGAGGATACAGAGGGAACTATGCCCAGAATAATTATTGTCTTTAATGGGTTTGATATGAGAAGCATTAACTTACAGAGCAAATGCCAATTTAGGAAGAAGAAGAAAAACAACTACTAAACCCAAACCCCTTAAAATATCAGTGGATGTAGTTGGATACTTACTCTGCATCACCTTACAGATGTGGTGCACACTCTAACCTGCCGCGCAGGATACACAGGACTTTCTGTGGAGGTTTTTCAGTGAGTCTGTCTAACAAACACTTAACTGTTTCACAACCAACAAGTCAACTTAATGATATACATCCATCATTAGATGTCTGGTAATGGCTCCAGGTTGACTGTGTGGTATTTTGTAGAAAGAAACTGCTTTAAATACAAGAACAAGACAAGGTCAATAGTCTTATGGACAAAAGGCCGTAGACTAAAACCCTAATCTGGATTCATGAACGCCATGAAAAGGCAGATTCGATCGTAAGAATGTGTATATCTTCAAAAAAGGGATTCTCTGGCAGAGTGACAACACCATCCAGGCTCATTAATTAGCATAAATCCCTGCCCAGGGACCACCATATAAGGAGGTGTAAAGGTGAATCCTCATCTCGCCTGTCTACCTGGCGCATTTAAACAGATGGAAGAACAGAAGTTTTTCCTGATTGGGCAGTCGAGGGAATTTTAACTTAAGTGGAGCAAAGAAAAATGAATTTTGCTCTATTAGTACAGACACGGTGGGAGCCAGCAAGTCATGGGTCTGACAGGGCAGTAAAAGCACAGTCTTCTGCCTAACGGAGCGTCCAAGAGTTGAACAAAAATGATTTGACATAAAGTTGGATGCCAAAAACCCGCCCCCAAAAAATGAAAAATGTAATATCCCTGCATCAACAGAACTCTGTTTCCTCTTGTATGTGGTGACATCTCTTTATTAGGAATAATACCTGGTGGAAATAGGAATCAGCAACTCCTAAGGTAAGCTTGTTCTTGTTATAGTATGTTTTATTGAAGCAGCCATCAGCTGGCTTTGCTTCAGCAGCCGCTGGTGAGAGGAACGGCGTGGCCTAAAATTCATGGCGGTAATTTCAGATCAGGCACCAAAATCCATTTATATGGGCAAAATAATCACCGTAGAAACCCTCCCCACCTTAGTTGGACATCGACATCGGACATCGTTGTTTAACACCTGTGTAACACCAGCTGACCTTCAGAGTCGGAGCGTTTCTCATCACTGAAAACTTCTCCATCAAATATGATTCCCTGACCTCCCCCTCCCCGTTTTTATCGCATCAGTCACATCCCCTCAACACCAGGGGCGGGAGCAGGGCTTACTCCACCCGCGTTCCTTCATGGTGCCCGGGTCCTGGCGTGGGCTCGCCGTGCTGCCTGGCGGTGCCGGACCTCCCCGGGGAGTGGGGAGTGGTGAGAGAATGAGTGTCCATGTCTTTGTCGGAGAGTGTGGGTATGTAAGGGCCCTGCGATGGAAGATGCACACAATTTTGGGCCTCCATCAGCAGGACAAAAAAAAACATTTGTGTGTGTGTGTGTGTGTGTGTGTGTGTGTGTGTGTGTGTGTGTGTGTGTGTGTGTGTGTGTGTGTGTGTGTGTGTGTGTGTGTGTGTGTGTGTGTGTGTGTGTGTGTGTGTGTGTGTGTGTGTGTGTGTGTGTGTGTGTGTGTGTGTGTGTGTGTGTGTGTGTGTGTGTTTGTTAGTTTTCCAAATCCAATCTGTAAAATGGCGATCTTCTGGCTTCTCTCTCTCTTTCCCTCCAGGTCAGGATATACTGCGTAATCTAAGGACAAGAGGGGATACAATTGGGGGGTTGCAGATGCACTGACCCATGAAAACATCCTGTAAAAATGAAATGTAATGATCCCCAATGTACGAATAACTACCTGCAGTGTAAATGACGGCATTGTACAGGAAAAAATGTGGCATTTAGAGGAATAAGTGCTTAGAACTTTTCTTGTTTTGTTTTTTTTAAATAATATAAAACTCACATATCTAGGAAAAGTCAGAGAGTATCAGACCTGTAGGTTTTGTTTAGATACATTATTTACCAGTACATAATAAAACCCTGGTCCATCCCTGAGACTGCGTCTGTGGTTCTGGTGTTAGGTCATAGTTATGCCCGTTGTCAGATGGAGGCGTGATTCCTCTGTGTATAACGCTACTTTAAAGCATGGTACAGGTTCAGTAATGGTTGGGGTTAATGACAGTGACATGGTGTACTTTCAGAGACTCATTTAATTGGTTCACACTTCATAATGCAGCAAGACAATTTCTTCAACCAGACCTTTAGGCGGTGCTAAATCTACTTGGAGGGGAAGCTGAGGGACGGTACTGTCAGTTTCTGCCTTCAATTCAATCTCAGAGATTGCTGACCTGTGATAGAAAGAGGATATGTTGAGAAGTAAAACATTTGTTTTATGTGGAGATTTGTGTGTAGATTTGTATTTGAGTTTTTGCATTCAACAGTTTCATACTTATGGATAAAATTTACCTAAACTTAAAGTTTGCGGATGTATTCATACTTACTCTTTTACTATTAGATCAATCTTAAATGATTGTGAAGTATTGGTGTTTTGGTACCTTTCTGTGGATTACATTTGTCAAGAATAACTTTGAGGATGCGAGCATCTAGCTTGAGACCGATATCCCTTCGGTTACTATGCTCGTCTAACCCCATGTCTGTCTTCTAATTTGATATTTCTGCAAGCCCACCCTAATATCAGTACGCTTAAAAAAACGTTTCCTAAAATCGGATTTGATCAGCTGTCTGTGAAAAATGTAAATCACAGAGATCAGAAATGTGGATCAGTCTGAAATGAACTACTGCGTCACTGCTGTAGCTGGAATTGCATAACAACTTTTTGTAAAATCATGGATACTGGATATTATATAAATGGGACATACTGTACTGCACGTTCTGTTTAACGTGGAGAAAGCCCTAATGAGTTTCAACTGTCAGTTTCTTTTTTTCGATCTCATCAGCACTCTGTCAGCTCCAGTAAGAATTAATACGGTGACATCCAGTGCAGTGCCATTCCTGCCCAGATCTCACTCATTACCGCAGTCTAGTTTGTGATATTCTGTTGAATTATTTAGATTTTCTGAGGATTATTTTTGAAAAGGCTCAAAAATGAGACAGAGGAAGTGATGAATAGAAAGACTACATCTCAGATTCTGGAGCAATTTTTAATACTTAGTGTCTGAGAGTAGTTTTTAACATTATGCATGTTTAATAAGAAAAAAAGATCTGTTTATTTCACATAGTGTGGTTTAATTTGGCAGTCCCCTGTACAGTTTTTCAAAGGTCTTATCTACTACAAAAAAATTTTCAGAGCGTTCTCTTGTTTCCACATCTGAATATGCTCTCCTTTGCTTGCATGGTTTATAAAACCGTGTTCAGCATGGGGCCGTTATGTGTGACTGCACACAGAGAGCAACACCTTGGAGCAACGAGTGACACTGCCAGATCACTTTAGCACAGCACTCCCTCCAGTCCCTCTGCAGTCACCCCTCACCTTCGCGGTGGCTTTTGTCAGCCACAGTCTCAGCACCTGAACCCCCTCCCTCTTTTGAGTTCTGATTTGGCTGTTCAGGTTTATGAACAGGCTCGCGAGGGAACTGGGAAAATTCATTTGCAGATGTATCTTCGGTGAAAATCTTCATCGTGAGAAACAAATGATCTTTGATATCTAAAATCCAGACATCCTCGAGAGGATTCAGTTGTAGATGCAGTCTCGTGCAGTCTCTCTCGCTGTTCTGTATGAAATATGGATGCTATGATACTGTGCTATTTTTACCAGCAGCACTGGATTGGTGTTGGTTGCAGAGGATCACAGCGTGATGAGGGATTGCAGGGTGGCATGGGAAAGAGCGTGCGGGGGTGTGTTTGTGCATGTGTGTTTGGGGGGGGGGGCACACTATACATATGTCCTGTTTCTATAGCAACCGTTGGCCGAGGGCTGGAGTTTCTGTAAACTATGTTTTAACTACCTTCAAATGAGCCAGCTGTTTCACAAGCAGCGTGCAGTGAAGAAGAGCGCAGTGCCAAGTAAAGGGTGGCGTTGCCAAGAAAGTAAAATGCTGTTCGGCAGAAAAAAATGTAGTCTCCTTTCTCAAAGAATTTTCTGCTTATCAATGAAGCAAGATTTTGTGCTAAAGCTTCAGGTGCACTCATCCCCAAACTTTGGCAATGTTGACTGATTCTGATTTCAAGTCAGAGTTAATCAGCTCAAACTATATTTACCTTCTTTGATGTGTTATTCTCTGCTTATTTTGACGCCTGCTGATGTACAACCAAACAGTTTTAAGGCAATAACGAACATCTTAGAACTGCAATGCTTAATAACATTGCTGCATGGCTGAGTGATGATGGAAGGATGAACATTGTGACTAACTTTTGCTTTAATGTGTTTTTGAGCTTTTTAGTACTTTTAAAATTAAAAGTTAGTATTATTCTCAGTGTAGTATTTCAACATTTTGATTGTACACATGAAATAAACAAACAGAATTGCAGAGGTTGCTGTCATCATGTAAGGATAATTGAAATGTTTGGCTGGCATGTTTCCTCTTCGTCCTTTCTAGCAGGGCTAATTAGGGCTCCATTGCCAAGAGAGCCCTGCTCACACAGCAGACATCTGATGGCTTTGATCCACATGCATGCGCCAGCTGTTGCACCAGTTCAACCGCATCACATGTTCTTTCCTTTCTGCTGCTTTTCTTGTAATTCTTCTGTCAGAAAATGAGTGAAGGATAAAAAATATGCTCATTTAATGGGATGTTGCATCACAAGGAAGTATGCTTACACAAAATTAGGCTGTAACTGTGTTTTTTTTGTCGTTTTTTTTCCCTTTCAGCAAGAATTCTGTTTATTATATTTGGAGGATGTGATGACTGGTGATGCTTAATTTCCCATGTGATTAATTAAAAAAATAACCACATAAAACAATATTAAGTCTGAAGGCAGATTTAGTCTGATGTATCTATGGTGTATAAACGGAGACGACTTTCTGTCAACAATAGGAAACAATTTTGTCATCCGTCAGACAAGTTACCAAGAGTTCATTACAATATTTTTCTCTAATAATAATAATAGTAATAATCATGAAAGAAATCCAGACTTCCTTTGTGGAGGTGAGAGAGTCTAGCAGAGGTTCAACCATCAGTGCAGCACAATTGGGCCTTTATGGTTAAGAGGCCAAACGGAGGCCCGATCCTCATTAGGAATTTCCCCACCGGCACCTGATTCACAAGCAGACCAAGGGAAACAAAATCCTCTGATTTGATTAAATAGATTGAAGGCACTGCATGCCAGCTCATTAATACCATCCCTACAGTCAAAAACGGAAATGGCAAAATCATTTCGTAGGGATGTTGTTGGGCTGTAGGAGCTGGGGGACGGGATAAATAGAAAGATGTATGCCTAAAAAATGTAGAGCAAGCTTCACTGAAAACCTCTAGAGACAGAATCTGAGGCTGGGCTGAGCATTTGCATTTGAGGAAGACAATGACCGGAAGCAAAGTGCCAATAAAACACAGAAGTGGCTTCAGGCAAATATCCTGGAGTGGTCCAGACTAAATTTAACTGAGCTGCGGTTCTCCTCATCTACTCCCCATCTGGCCAGAGTGAACTGAAGGAATGGAGAAGATTTCAAATAAAAATTAAGGCTTCGAAGTGCAACTACATATTGCTGGATATTTTTAATAAATTTACAAGACATGTCAATATAAAAGGCACTTAAAACTTGACTGCTGTACGATATTAAGATCCTGGTTTAAAATGTAAAAGATTTTTCTGTTGTAGGATAGTTCAGCTTTAATAGCATCTGTCCTCGAGCATCTTGGAAACTCTGCAAGAGTTTTTGAACAGTTTGTGAGATATTAAAGATGAGGGATGGCTTTGCAGATTCATGTAAATGCCTTTTTCTCCCATATGAAACATCAGTTATTAAATCCATACAACAACAACAAACATCATTTTACATTGTATACTGTTTTATTTATCTCTACTATCAAAAACAAAATCATTAATGTGCTTCAGTTGTTCTCATATATCTTCCATATTTTGTGTTTCCACAGCCCTTCTTTATGCCACCATCTTTGGTAATGTGACAACCATCTTCCAGCAGATGTACGCCAACACAAATCGCTACCATGAGATGATCAACAGCGTACGGGACTTCCTTAAACTCTATCAGGTGCCAAAAGGCTTGAGTGAGAGGGTGATGGACTATATTGCCTCCACCTGGTCTATGTCACGGGGCATAGACACTGAAAAGGTATGCGTGCAAGGAATTACCTTGCTTTTTTTTAAATATCCATTGGAAAGGGATGGGGTTTGGTTTTAATTTTTACAATCTTCCTAAACAGCTTCCTCTGTAAAGTCTGACTAATCCAGAAGAGTTGAGCGCTGTCTTAATACGCTTGGTCACATCAGAAGAATAAACCGTTGTAAACCATTTCATTATACCCTTCAGTTTATGTACAGATTAAACAAAGCAAACATAACAGGCTCATAAGCCAGCTGTAGAGATGGATTTTTGTTATCTCTGAGCAGAGATAAGCTGTTTTCAGCTTTCATGCAGAGTTAATTGGCTGTTGGCTGAAGCTACATCATTATGGAGCAGGAAGGCATGAAAGCATAAATCACAGAATTTAAAACTGTTTCCTTTTTAATTATCCAGAAATTTTGGTAAATTATGCACCAAAAAAATGCACAAAAGCAATTCTTGATATAATATAATAACAGTAATATGCTTATTAGACAACAGCATAAGTAATATGAACGATATATATTCATTTGCATTTTTTTCTCCTTTTTAAAAAATGTGAATACCTTTTAAACCAGACTTAAATAATCTCTACTCCTTGAAAATCACTGTGAATTTATATTTTTTTGTTTAAAAAATAATCTATATGCAATTGTCTACAATCAACATGAGACGGCCGAGCTATTAGTCATTCTGCTGAATTCAGACGACGTTCAAATGATCTGAGCGTAAATGAAGCATTCAAAACTGAAAGAGGAAAGATTAAATCTGTGATTTGATGCCAGAAAGCATTCATATCACGGCATCTAATTAAAGTCACCCTGTCCAAGTCTAACAGTTTTATTATTTCACTTCAAATTAGCAGCTTAACTCCTTATGACACAGGGGATTTATCGTTTGCAAAATCTGTACACCTTAATGGTTCATTTGTAATCAAAGTCACACTTTTAATGGTTCATTTGTAATCAAAGTCACACTTTTAAAATGGGTTTGCTCCCTTTTCTCAGTTTGCTTTGCATCCATACGTCATTTGTCTGCCTGTATTAAAAAGGTTTAAACGTGATACATAATGCCACTCTATTTAGCATTCATAGTTAGTTTTTTTTTTTTTTTTTTACTTTTTAGAAGTAGAGACCTGGGATTGGTCTTCATCATGTTTATGAGCCACACATAAACAGTGTGTTGCCACGCAGACGGGTCACTAGACTCAAGGGTTGATCACCGCCTTTGTTTCCCTCATATTCACCATGAAATGTGTGCAGTTATTACTGGAAATGTTCCATCTAGTGTTGGCTTAGTGAAAGTAAATCCTCATGTTGTTTCCCTTCTGAAAAATGCACTGGTTTTTCTGTGACGTTAACATTTTGGAGAACAATGACGGTTTAGGCACATACTGTAGCTCCTACTGTACAACAGTCTGGTTTAGGTAGAATATTCCCTGAACAACCACTTAAAGCATTAAAAGAAGTGTAAACATCTGTGCTATAAATATTTGAAGATAGTAGTTTATTGGGGCTACTGAAGCTTAGCTATTAAGTAGTTCAGTATAACAATTTATTTTATTTTTTTTCAGTAAAAAACATTGTGAATTGATTTATTTACCCGACATGGAAGTAATATAAACTTCTAAAAGTATTCTCAATGTTTTCTTTGGTTTCAGCCTTTAACCACTGTACTGTGAGGAGAATGAGAAGTTAAGCATGAAGTATGCAAATATCATAAGTTAACAGACCCAAACAAACTGCTGTTAAACCGGTTAAAGATGTACTAGTATATTGGTTTGTTTGTGAGTTGTACATCTCATATGACGAAAGCTTTTTTAAAGATTTTCAACACTTGTACTGTTTGCAATTACAAGATCTAAAATGGCAAGTAACAAATTGAGATCAAAGCCAAAACAGCTTTGGTGATGTAGCTGTGTCAACACATGAATTCACAGCACACAGCCAGCTCTAGAAAGAGTGGTTTACTATAAACCTGTCTGAATGTAGCTACAACATCCAAACCAAGACTGCAGGATATGATGTTATGGTCTTGTTTTGTTTTTTTTTTCCTTTTCTTTTTCATTTTAATGTAGTCTGTGCAGCAACTCTTCACCTCAAACCATCCATTCAAGTACTCCCATGAGGTGGCATCCAACCTCACGGGAAAGTAACATCAGTATTCTTTGACTCATAACATGTGATAGCAGCTACAATACAGTATGTTGACTAACTGAGAAATCGCTACAGCGCTTCAGCACTGACCATCCATAAATGCATAAAACATTTATTTTTGTTTAACCCCTAAATGGATTTTTAGTGTGTTTTTTTTTTTTTTAATTCTTTATAGGTTGAGAAATGAAGAATTTTTTTGCAATGCTTTAAAATTTCCGGAAATTTTTATTTTATTGGGTTTTGAAAATTAAGGTTTAGTGTAGGTATAAAACTAAAGTAGTTGTTGGCATGAGACATAACAATCCACCTTCATCATTGGGCGACAATCTCTTGTTGCAGAAACCGAACTTTTATGTTTGTCATACATTGTGATAACCAGCTGGCTGTGATGGGTGTAAAGACTACCAGATTTCTTCGTTTACATTTACCGCTTCTGTCTGCTCTTGCGTTTTTGTCCCCCAATCCCCCCCCAGGTGTTGCAGATTTGTCCAAAGGACATGAGAGCAGATATTTGTGTTCATCTCAACCGCAAGGTCTTTAAAGAGCACCCAGCTTTCCGGCTGGCCAGTGACGGCTGTCTCAGAGCGCTGGCCATGGAGTTTCAGACCATCCACTGTGCTCCGGGCGACTTGATCTACCACGCTGGGGAAAGTGTGGACAGTCTGTGCTTCGTGGTGTCGGGATCCCTGGAGGTCATTCAGGATGATGAGGTGGTAGCCATTCTAGGTGAGATCCTGATTATTCTTGTTTTCTTGAGGAGGAGAGGATCATTTTCACAGGAGTTAGACTATTTATTAATTTAATAATTTTTTTCATGGTTGAAAATGAAGAGAAAAGTAACACCAGTATCAGTTACAGTACATTCGTGTTTTCTCCAAAATAAAGGAAGGCGCGTCATCTTAAACACCATTTGTCATGGTTAATAATTTTATGCTTTAAGATCGATTTTAAATCACAGTGAAATAAATATTTCACTTTTTTTTCCCACTGCGGCCAAAGAAGATGATTGAAAATTTGATAAATGGCTATTGATTTCAGGTTGATGGCTATTTTTTACCTTTTTTTTCATTTAATTTCAACCTTTTTCTGGTCAACTACTTTTATGACCTTTTATCAATTTTTCTTTTTACAATTCTCAATTTAAAGGTAAGGGTTTCTTCTGCTTTAACACAAAAATATCGTAGAATCAGATGCACTGACACAGTGAAGCCATTTTTATATTTTATTTCAAAGATGCATCAAGATTATTTAACTGGCAGTGATCACAAGAGATGTGTAGTAAAGTCTAACCTTTTTTTGGGGGGGGGTTCAGCACAGAAACAAAATTTTGGTGAACGACTTCAAATATTACCTTCTTATTTCTGTTCAACAGCACTTTTCAAAGTGTCTGACTGCAGTGAAAGCTGAGCTGCTTCAGGATTGTTTTTTGCTAAGTGGTGGATTCAGGAAGTGGACAAATATTTTATATGCAATCCTCTCATCTACTCTTTGCATAAATGATGTTTTTTCAACTTCACCTGAGTCACATTACGTCAGTTCATCAGTTTATTCTGGCACCATCTTTTACTATATCATTTTATAGAATCAAAGAAAAAAAATGGTACAACCAGCTGTCACGTTATACATGTTAATGGAGAATTGTGCAGTTTTAAGATACAGTAAAGCTTGGTATATGTTGTATATCAAAATGTTACCAAAGCTATTTTTTATGGTCATGATCACAACTAAATGCACATAAAACAATTTAAAAATCAAGTTATATCATTTTCAAACCTTCTGAACTTTCAGTGGCGTGCCTAAATGGCAAACTGTGTTTCACTGTTGCAGTATTTTTCCATCTGTGTGAAAACCACATCCTCAGCTTTTAGGGTCCTCAGAGGGTTAAGATCAATACCTGTGAAACACACTCCAGAAGTGGCATGTCCACACAGCTGTGACTGCCCGGGTCAAGTTTCCATCGATTTTTAGAGAAAGGTTCAACAATTTGCTGCTGGTCTTAAAATGGAGATCTTTAGTTCCTGGTGCAGAACACTGGATGGAGCACAATACTGACCCGTAGAAACCCCAGGCTAATCTGGTGATAGAAATTATATTTTTTATTTATTTATTTTTTAAAAGAGGGGGATCCGTAGCCTGATAGATCAGAGCCACATCTAGAAAGATGTAAGGTGTGGAAACGATGCATAGGGGCTCCATATGCAGGGAGCAGTACCAACGGTTGCCTATTAGACTCTATGCAGTCAGTTAGCGCTACAACTAATCAGAGCATAGCTGACATATTCAGAGCGATGGAAACAAGTCAACAGGAGAGTAAGTTGTGCAGAAGATTAAATGTAACTTTGCTGTAGCCTGTCGGCGAAACAGAAAATACATCTTCCTTGCAAAGGAACAATTCTAGTGCTGTCGTCTTTGATTTTTTTTTTTTTTTAACTTCTTTTTATTTCTTTTAACAAGTTCAGACATATAGTGCAGTCATACAGCCAAAAATACAGCAAGGGTGTCAGCATGAAGTAGTCCGTGGGTTTCTGCATCTGTTCATTGTCCGTGTGTCACATAATCCCTATGAGGATGAGTAGTCCATAGGCAGAGGGGTATGAGTGCACATGTACCTAAGTGCACAATTAAGAGAGAAAACCACAAATAAAAAAAATCAAGAATACCACAACAAAAGAAAGTCACTTCTCACATATAGCAGATCACATCAGTTGAGGAAATAAGAAATAATTGGCGACCATTTAATCGAGAAGACATCCATTTTTAAATGTAGCCTTGCTGTTATGTTTTCCATGTAGAAAACCTCCTTAACCTTCTCCCTCCATTGAGTTACTGTGGGGGGCTGGGGCTTCAGCCAGGAGACCGTGATCATCTTCTTAGCAGAAACAAGAAGGACTCTCAGTAATAATCTTTGATTATCATCTAGATCTTCTGGTAATATTTCTAGTATAAAATAGGATGGCTCTAAAGGTAGTTCTATATTTAGACATCCCTTAATTTCATCTTTTACGTTTTGCCAGAATCCTAGTAGGTTTGGGCAATCAAATAGAATGTGGGTATGATCTCCTACTAGCCCACAGCCCCTCCAACACTGATCTGAGGTGCGAGCAAATTTTGACGTGATAAGAGGGGTCCTAAAGAATCTCATCTTAATTTTCCACTCAAATTCCCTCCACATGGGGCTATTTGTCGTTTTATGTCCCTCCTTGCATGATGTTTCCCAATTTTCATCTGAAATTATGGTGTTCATTTCTAATTCCCATTTTTCCTTGATGTCCAAGCTGTTATCTGTTAGTTCTTCCTGTAGTATTCTATATAGGTGTGATATTATTTTTTTCTTAATTTTCCCCTTAATTGTTTGCATAAAAAACAGTTCTATATTGGATGGCAAAGCAGTTATTGCATCCCATTCTTTGTGTTTCTGTAAATAGTGCCTTAGTTGAAGGTACTTAAAAAAGTCATGGGTTGGAAGGTTGTGTTTGCGTTGTAGCTGTTCAAAAGACATCAGGACTTCTCCTTCAAATAGTTGATCCAGTAAGAATAAACCATTCTCTTCCCACTTCTTGAACCCTATGTCTAATGTAGAGGGGAGAAAATCAACATTATGTGCAATTCTCATTACTCTAGATATCGAGGTGGGGAGTTTCATCTTTTTTCTCACCCTTGACCATACTTTTAAAGTAGTTTTCACCCACTGGTCTTCTTTGATTTTGAAGCAAAAGTCAGAATCTTTAACTGTTAATGTCAAAGCTGATTCACTAATTTATAATGTTTACATCCAGAATACATCACGTTTCTCATTGCATTTAGCCCGCGCAGAGACCATCTTTCCAAGGAAAAGATGTAAGCGAAGTTAAACTTGCTTGTGGTACGTCCAGATTTCTACGCTAGGGGATCGGAACTGTTTATCTAGCTTCTCTACAGATGACTGGTAAAATAATTTAAAGAGGAATATTATACATTTTTAAAGAAATTAAAAAAATGTAAAAAATATAATATAAAAAAAAAGTCAGCACCTGGATTTAACTAAGCAAATAGGTACAAGCCTCCTATTGGATAATGACTACAGGGATGATTGTGTTTCAGCTGGCAGCAAGTCATTTAGTCTTAGCTGACGCAGTGAGGAACTTCTCATTTCCCAACAACCATGTGTGAAGACACATCCTGTCGTCGTGGAAAATATGTTGATCTGTTTCAGCAGAGATTGCTGGAGAGGAGGAGGAGGGTGAGGTTAAGAACTGTCCAACGCTTTATTAAAACTGGAAGGATAGTGGAAATCATAATCATGTTCAAGGAAGACATGTGGTTTGAAAAAAAATTTTAATGGTTGTGATCTGGGATGACTTAAAAGTTTGGTGAACTTAAATCATAAAAAAAAGAAAAGGATTATTGTTATGTTTAATGATATAAGTACCAGCATTTCCACACAAACAATACAAAAGATATTCAAGGGAAGAGGACTAAAACGCTGTGTAGCCTTAAAAAAAACACTTATCAGTGAGGCTTATAAGGCGGAAAAAAAGGCTTCAATTTGCCTGGGAGCGTAAAGATTGGACTCTGGAGAACTGGAAGACGGTCATTTGGTCTGAGTCCAGAATTACCCAGAGTTCCAGAGTGATGGCCCCATCAGGATAAGAAGAGAGGTGGTTGAAGTGATGCACCCATCATGCCAAGTGTCTACCATACAAGCCTGCGGGGGCAGTGCTGTGATCTGTGGTTGCTGCAGTTGGTCAGGTCTGGATTCATTAACGTCATGTGTTCAAAGAATGAGGCCACACATGACTACCTGAATATACCGTATGACCAGGTTATTCCGCCAGTGAACTTTTTTTCTTTCCTGATGACAAGATGACAATGCCAGGATTCATTGGGCTCAAATCTTGAAAGCGTGTGTCAGGGAGCATCAGCCATCATTTTCACACATGGATTGGCCACCACAGAGTCAAAACCTTAACTCCTTTGAGCCCCTCTGGGATGTGCTGAAGAAGACAGTCCAACTCTCCCATCGTCAGTACAAGATCCTGGCAAAAGATGACTGCAACTGGACGGAGATACATTTTGTGAAATTGCAGAAGCTTATTGGAGTGTTGCTGTAGCCAGCGCATGCCATTATCAAACCTAAAGGCGGTCCAATGAACTATTAGTGTGTGGGTTTTTTTTACGACAGCCAGTGCATCTTTGAGCAGGTATAATCAGCCTGATGGTTTTCGCTCGTCAGCCTCACTAGGCTTATTAACTCTTGTAGCAAGTTTCAGTTCATTCTTGCAATACTTGGACACAGTTTCACAGTTTTTCTTTACACTTGCTCAGACTGTCATCTTGCTGCTCAACCTAGAAGACTATATAACTGTTAAAGGAGGTTTGTAAAGGCCACAATCTAGATTGAATGAAGAAGAATCACACATGACGTTCAGTCATCTGGCAACCAGCAACTATAAATGAATGAAACTGTGAATGAAATGAATAAAGATAATAATATTTATGAATAAAATTGGAATCTAAAGTGATTTTGCCTCATAAATGGCTTTTCTTGGTTACTAATTCTATCTGCCAATTCTATCAGCATTTGTTGGCTCAAGACTTTTATTGGAAAGAGAGCCTACTTAACTAGATGAAACCGAGCACAGTATTGCTCCTGTACAAGCATCTGTATTGATCCATGCCCATCAGTATTGCTGAGGACTGAAGTTGCTTTTACACTGCAGCTTATAGGGTCTTAATTATCACTATAAAATACAAATTGAGAAAAAACATTCTTAGCCATTTGTTTGAAAGAAATTAGCCAGATTTTAAGAGATGATGACAGCCCAGTTTCATTTTGTATAAATTACAACGGTGTCAGATTGATACCACTGAGCTGGATAGACGCTCTACTGGAGCCTGACGTCATGGACAAGTTGCTTCTATAAATCAGGTTCTCATTAAGTTAATGGAAGTAAAAAGAAAAACATGTGAATTACTGGACAAGACCAAAGATTTTCTCTATATTGCTACTACTACTGCTCTATAAATACTTGCTGTTATAAGTGATGGTTAGTGTTCATTTCTGAGGCTGCATGTTGCTCTAGGTGTCATTCATTAAAATCTTTTCAGCTAGAAAGCCACATTTTGCTGTTTATGACAATCGTTATTCTAAATCATGAAGCTTTATTCCTACAGTATTCATATGGTCTTGCTAAGCATGTCAACTTAAAATAGCACTGTATATAAGTCACACCTGTTAGGGTGCCGAGCAAATATATGCCTGAGTTAAGATCTACTGCTATGGCCTATAAAGTCCATAAAGTAACCTACTTTTCACAAAGCACCCCCTTCAAAAAGACCCACTAGCTACAGATTCACATTATTGATGCTTGATAAATTAACTCTTAATATTTTAATGATCTACTAGTCATTACTATGACATTCTTAGCTTCAGTACCCCCATCAATGAAAATAAACCTTTCACTTTTTATTTTTTTAATAGTGAGCATTTCTGCTCTGAAACTACAGCGTTGACCAATGACCAACTGGTGGAAAAAAGGAAAAATAAAAATAACTCCACAAATGTGATCATCCAAGATAATTTAGGAATGTCTCCATAAGTTAATGCTCAAGTGTTGGCAGTAAAGAGTCCATGTGTGTTATTTTCTAAAAATAAAGTACTGTTATTTTCTACAGCATGATGAGATTAAATTTGTTAGGAGAACATAACTTGCCTACAAAGCAATGGGGAATTATTTATAGACTTATGAAAACAAAGCCAATAAAGGGGATATAACTTAAATGGCAATTCCTGTTTAAAGAGGAAATTCTGATTTCATTTCTGAAAATGAGGCAATGTTTCACATAAACTGTGTGTAAATGAAATAAGTCAAATTAACAAACTGAAATATATATTTAAACTATAAACCAAATATATGTCATCAGAACTTAATAGAATTTAATGAAGTCTTATTGAAATGTTTGTAACATGCTTTGGTCAAGATACCTTGGGATAAAGAGCAAAAGACTTTTTCAAACACACATTCAGTGCTGTTCATAAAGGAGTGGAGTTGGCATGTCAACTCTTATCCACCCTCCTCTTCAGTGCGGTTTGCCTCTTTTGACATGTTTTTTTGCAATCCATGTCGGAGGTTACACCAAATGTGAAAATGGACCGAGATAAAGATCAGGAAGCTGCATAAATCACATTTTTGAATCACAAAGGTTCAGCCTTAGTTGTTCCCTAAGAGATCTCAAAGATTTAGAGTTGTTAGTTACTTTCAACAGACATATGCTTCCACTCTTTTTCCTTCATAATGTGTCTTAATAACTTGTTTATACCACCATGATGATTTACAGTATAGAACACAAAACAAAACCTATGATTTTTATAAGATTACAAATACAGTACGCACAACTGTAAGCGTCACATTTACTGCTGATTCTTCATAAGAAGATTAAAGTATTTATGTTCATGATCAATGCGTAAAAAAAAAAACTTTAAAAAATATATTTGAATGCACTGAAGATTCATAGTACACCGGAATACGTCCACTCCTTATCTCAGTGATTTAATGCAGACTTGCGCTTCCCCTCGTTGCCTCTGATCCTCCTCGGCTAAGCAACTTGTACAACTAGCCATCTGTGTCAACGCAAAATGTTGTCTAAACAAATGTAGGTACACGTTCATTCATTTTCTGCAAAAGATTCTGCTGAATCTTGACATTAAAGGTTCCCGTGTTAATCTTGGACATTATTTGGTTTTCATAAAGCTCATTTCATTGGAAAATAAAACCAATACAGAACAATTTCAAAGTCAACAATACAACCCAACCTATTCACAAATAGTCCTTCAGGGCCGGGCAACATACAATTTGTTCTTATGAAAGATGTATAACAGACTTTTACAGGATTAGTGAATTATTTATGGACAATTATTTACACTGTTTGTACAAGCCCATTTGAAAAGATAATCTCCTAGAAGGAGATGCAGTATGTTTGTTGTTGACGAGTGGACATTGTTGAGGTGCTTTTTCTCTGCAGGGAAAGGAGATGTGTTTGGGGATGTTTTCTGGAAGGAAGTGACTCTGGCTCAGTCCTGCGCCAACGTCAGAGCGCTGACCTACTGTGACCTCCACGTCATTAAAAGGGATGCGCTGCAGAAGGTGTTGGAGTTCTACACGGCATTTTCCAACCACTTTTCCAGAAACTTGCTGCTCACTTATAATCTGCGAAAGAGGGTGAGTGATTTCTTCGACCGCACCAAGATAAAATTATCCACTCTGCTTAGATTTTGGCTTTACTCTGTAGTTGTCATGTCAAAAGATAAGTCTGGCTTGTTTCCAAAGCAGCCACAAACAACTAAGGAGAGATGGCATTTAATTAATGACATGACAAAAACATAAAATTATCATTAGTACTTTTCTGTACCTTTTGACAATTACAAAGATAACTGGCCAAAAGGCAGGACTTGTTCTAATGAAGCCACATCAGTTTTAGTTAAATAGATCACATTTGCCCTGGAAAATGAATTAAACAGTTTAATCAATATTATGAATTTTGTACCAGAGCCACATTTTTTCATTTCAGTCTACCTTTACATTTTTGGGGCTCCTTTACCTCGCCTACAGCAATAAATCAGTGTTTCTCAATACAACCATCAGGTGCTGCCAGTTTAAATGTGCTCACAATACGCCACACAGTTGGCATGGCTTTTCTCACTGAAGTCTAAAGGTACCTTCATTAAAACGTTCTGCATGAAGGGGCAGCGTCGACACCAAACATCAGCCAAGTGTTGTGAAAACAGAATCAGCCACAGGTGCAGACAAGCAGAGGGTTGGCACAGAAAAATAAAGTGGTGTTGTGGTAATACAGTACAAAAAAAAAGACATGTGGTAATGCGGCAAGAGTTGCACATTACACATAAACATGAAGCAAAGTCAGCCATCGCAACAGTTCACAGTTGTTTGCTAACCCGATTCCATCCATCCATTTTCTATACCAGCTTTATCCTTTGTAGGGTCACAGGGTCCCAGATAATTACAAGCGAGAGGTAGGGGTTCACCTTGGACAGGTCGCCAGTTTATCGCAGGGGCACATAGATACACAGTACAGACAACCAGACACACTCACACCTATGCAATTTTGAAACATCAATGAACCTACTACGCATGTTTTTGGACTGTGGAACCTTCTTGCTGTGAGGCAACAGTACTAACCACTAAACCACCATGCTGCCCTATTCCATATGCAAAACGTTTGATTTAGTAAGGATATACAGAAGCGACGATCCACTCTAAAAACTAATACAACAAAACCACAGTGTTTGTTTTCAACTTTTGATCAAAGTTTAAAGCCTAATATTCACAAAAGAAGACTGAAGTGTATATTAGTGCAAAGATTAATGTTAAGAAGGGATTTCTAACTAATATAAATGGCATTTAAAATGCGTGAGAGGAGGAAGAAAATGTTTTAAGGGATCGTGAAACCAGTCACATGGTAACCATATTTGTAGTCCTTTAAAAGGGGAGAAACTACTGAGTCTAATGATACCAAACATTGTAAGGACTACAACATCCAGCTGAAGTTAAATCCATGCGTAGCGACCAATATGAGTGTTGCTCAGTTGTTGCTCAGGTCTGTTTTAGTGAATTTTTTGGCGTGAGGAGTGTTAAGGTGTTTCTTTCCACCGTAGCAAGGAAATTGTACCAATCTGATAATCATAAGGAAATCGCAAAGCTTTTAAGGGGGTTTTAGACATTTAGACGACAACAGCAGTAGCGGTTTTGATGAGGAGGTATTCACCTCAGACATGGACCCAGTTTTAGTACGTTTTTGTGTTTTTTTGAATTCAGAATTATTTGCTGATCCTTTTGTTTGTTTCTCAAAAATAGAAAATGCTAGCCAATTCTACCGTAGGTGCTTGTAAACACACAATATGACTGGGAAGTTTCAACTCTTTTGGTCTGAGGTTTGCACATATTTCTTGTGTTAAGTCCAAAATACTTTTTATACAAACATTGTATTTTGTTTCTGCTATGATAAATACATGTGAATTTTCTTCAAATATGTTTTCGTAACACCCCCTTGCAGGTGTGTGGTCGCCCTCCACATCCTTCACTGCTGCTGCTGGACTGTAACTGTAGTTTTTTTTTCTATTCCTGTTTGCATTATTCAAAATTGTGATAGTTGTTTTCAAGAATACATCAACACTATACGTTATTGTTTTTTTTATTGCACATCGACATTGATTACTTTATTTGGTTATTCTCGCAGAGGTTGAAGTTCAAGGAAAATGTCATCCCCAAATGCTCCAGTAGATGGCCACTTTCCATTGAAACTGGAAAGTAACCCTTTTTTTTTACACTTGGTGCCAAATTGTGCCAAAGCAAGTCTCCACCTGGTAATATCCTTACTAAAATCCTTGAGGAGACTTTACCCTTTGTATAAATTCTATCAAATTTGGTAGTGTTGTAGCCAATGAGTTGCTGAATGTGACTAATGGCATCTGTGTGGAGGGAATCATTTTTAGCATCTGTTAAAAACCAAAAAAATCTGATCGTGATGGACATTAATCCTTTGGTTTATTCCAATTTACTCAGGCAAAGTAACAGAGTATTTTTTTAAAGGGTTTTGTGGCAATAGTGGCCTTTATTGAGAAGGTACGTAGACAGGAAACGGGTAGAGAGAGGGGGGGAGCATTGCAGTATCGAGCGACAGGCTGGGACTCGAATCTGCGCTGCCCACACGAGGACTATAGCCTCTACAAATGGTGCCCGCTAAACCCCCTGAGCTATCCAGGGCCCCATAACAGAGTCATTTTGACACTGGGTACATGCTCTGAGGTACCTAGATGTCCTTGGACACCACAAACATGCATATGAACCGTATTGTTTAAAGTACACATTTACTTTGGGTATGTCTTTTTAGGTGTTTCTACTATTACTGTCATTTAGCAAACACTTTTATCCAAAGTGACATCTGAGATAACAACACACATCATTTGTGGATCAATTAGGGTTAAGGACCTTGCTCAGGGGCCCAAGGTGGTTCGTCTTGGTTGCCATTCTGGGGCTTGAACCTCCAGACCCAGGCCCTCCTCTGTAGCCACTAGACTACCACGCCCCCCATGTTATGGGCTTAAAAGATTATAGGCATTGATTCAAGGGGGTGATGGGGCTGGTGGTTGTGATGGATGAAATGAGAAAAAAAAACTCTTCTTTAAAAGCACAGAGCCAATCTTATGCCATACATATTTTATACTGCTTAGGTGTCATGCTGCACTTTTGCCTCATTTAGTATTGTGGGACTGCTCTTCCACATGTGTTCAGCCCCCCTGAATTATTCTGTGGCTTTAAGGAAGCATTTCTGATGAGGCAGACATACAGCTGGTCAAAACGGCCCTTATTTTTAAGATCAGGAGGATCCAGGACACAGAAAAAACTGCCCAGGATTATTAACACATTGTCTGTTCAATGTTTTGCTTCCTTCTTGTAGCTGCATATGTCAAGTAAATAATATACACAGTTTCACGGTCACAGCTCTGTTTTAGACAAACTAAAGAGCTTGGGATTCATGACAGTCCTTGCGTGGCTAGGAATGGGATGGACTGATCAGGTTTACAACTTGTTGGATCATCAGTCAGTGTATGACAGACGGCATAAAATCCTGTGTGGTGAACACCATCCCCACCAGGACAGTGAGCTGCTTCCCCAGTAACAAGCCTTGGAACAGCAATGACTTGAAAGAGCTGCTGCTGAACTTAAGTAGAAGGGGGGAAAAAAAACAAGAAAAGGGAGGAAGGAAAAGATGAGGAGGCCTGGAGAGACCCAATTAAGGTGGCATGTTTTCAATAGGTTCATAGGTTCAGGAGGAAGCACTGCTTTCACCCAGCTCATCAGAAAATGCTGAAACCCCCTCCGTTTCCCCCTGTTACCTGTCTGTAGCAGTCAGGGGAAGAAGGAGCTGGAAAGACTGAACAAGGCTGCAGGTCCAGATGGTTTCAGCTCCAGAGTCCTGAAGACCAGCTGTTTGACATTTCGGAACAGCACCTCTTCAACCTTAGTCTGAGCCAGGAGAAAGTCCTAGTCTTGTGGAAAACATCCTGCTTTGTATCAGTACCAAAAAAAATGAAAAAAATCTAACTCATCCATCTGTCCATGATGATTATAGACCATCTCCCAAATGATAGAAGTCCCCAGGAGACTGATCATCTAAACGAGGCAGTCTGCTTATCCTCATGGTGTCAGAGATTGAATATGTCATCTCCTATATATCACGTTCATAGATTTCTCTAATGTGTTTGACACAATTCAGCCCGCATTGCTTTCTGAAAGCAAAGAAAAATTCCAGAAACACAGATGGATTTGTCAACAATGACTTGGATTACGGACTACCTGACAAGCAAACCACAGTTTAGAGACCATAAGCTTGTGTCTTCGTGGGGATTGTGCTCTAATTACTTCTCTTCACTATCTACAAACCAAACTTCCAGCACAATTCAGAGCTATGTCAACTTCAAAAATATTCAGAGAACTGCTTTTGTGGGCTGTGTCAGTGGGGGACAGGATACTGAGTAGAGAGAACTAGAGATGCAACGATCGAGCGGTCAGCTGTCACTTCATTTTAGATCGGTCCAAGCCAGAGACTTGGAGCTGGTTGAGAATAAAGCCTGTACAGTAGTTGTTGAATTGACCACATCCTCAACTTTGATCTTGAGTCATCTGTTCGGGCAGCAGCATCAGATCCAGTGACTATAAGAAACTGAGGAAAGTGATAAAAAAGGGTGACTGTCCTCCGACTCTGTAGAACTGCTGGGGGGCTGTTAGAAATGATTGTGTAAAGAAATATGCTGCATATGTTGCAGAAAATAACGAACAGTGTGCATCCACTACAAACCTAGTTATTGTCAAATGGAGCGTCTTTAGAGACTTGTTCAGGTTCACTGCAATATTGATTGTATTGTATACAGAAGATCATTCTCGTCCACAGCGGTAACATACTACAATGAATCTGACTGCCTTTATTCTGCTGACTGCCTGAATACTGAAATAGCATATATCCATTTGGGGATTTCTAGGGAATTATTCAGTTGAACTAACATTTTTTGCGTAAATTTTTCATGTATATTTTTTAAATATTCATTCACTTATTCACTCACTCGCGTCTTCAATCCTGTTTATAGTGACAGAGGGGTGAAAATGATCCCAGCCTGTTGGTCAAAGTTTTTGTGTTTCGATTTATTTTGGAAAATATGAAAACCTTTAAAAAAAATAATTAAGCTGTGTCCCAGAAGCATTAGCTGCCAGAGTCTTTGCAAATTGTAACACAACACTTTAAAAGAGAGAAATCCAGTCACAATAGACTCTCATATACACGAATCCGGCGACCGGTTTGTGCGCGCTGCCATCTTGCGGCGGCGCCATTGCTGCGGTGGCAGGTGTCAATCTGCCACCGCAGCGCTGTTATTGTAACCTGACGCTACAGCATCATTATAGCTGGATTGATGATGTTAGACAGTGGCCTTCCATAAATAATGAAGGTATCTTAAATTAATGCTGATGTTAATTTATAAATAATGATTTGTTTGAGTGATAAGCAGGAAAGAATAGAGGAATAGGGAGATAAGGGAGTGTATGATTAAACACTGTAATATAGCATACGTTACGTGTGACGTTAGCAGCGCGAAATGTAATCATTATGGAAAGGCTACGTGATTAAAAAAAACAACAACAACAACACCTGTTTATGTTTTGTTTTATTTTAGGTATCCAAGAATATTTTATTGATCGCCTGGCATCCGATGACCAAAAAAAACGCAATTACAGGTCTCTAATTGAAGGGCAGAACTATCTCAGCTCCGGATGATACAGAATACATAGGCTACATACATAACCCCAGTCTTCAGATAAAACTAGTTTGTTGAGGAAAAAATATCAACTCTATTTGTAGCTGCAGAAGAAAAAAATAATCTCACGAGGAAAAGAAAAATATTGCTCACGCCTCGGAGCCTCTTCAGCATAATATAGCGGTAAAAAAAAAAGAAAAGAGAAGTAAGAGTAATAAAAAAGATGTAGGCCTACTGTATGTTGTACTATTATACAAATTTATTGAAACACATGGCGAGTCAAACATTTACCAAAGCAGCTGCCAAACACTAAACAAGGTAGTAAGACGTGGGTTGTGCAGAACTGCGGCAGTAAATCCTCATCAGAGCTCCACTCTAGTGATTTCATATGGACCCAAACCGTTAATAATCATTATTTTCTCCATATACCGCTCCCTGGCTTCCTTGTTTAAGGTATCCCGGTAAATTCCAGTTCCTTTCCAGCAGTTTAACATCTTTTTTTTGCGTTCCGTCTGTTCACTTGGTGAAACAGAAAAGTAGTTTTTAAAGTCCGTACCGTCTTCATTCACTATCAAAACAAATGCACGTGACCGGGACAGGAGTTTTCCGATGATACAAATACATTATGAGAGCCTGGCAGGGAGCGGAGTAATAGATCCATGGGAGCGGAGCATGGATCTATACGTATATATGTCTATGGGCTGGAGCGGAGGAGCGGAGCCGCCACCGCAGTAATGGCGGCCGCTCGACTTCCGGGTTTTGCTGGATTCGTGTATAGTCCTCTCAGAAATAAACTGCTGTGATCGACAAAACAAGAGTAGTCTCATTCCTGTGGTTACTCTGCCCAAGACAATGTAAATATAAGATTGAATAAATAAAATAATAAATAAGCAATCTGATCTGCTGCATCAGTCACTGCCCACAAGGGTACCATACTTCCTGAATGTTTACAGCAGGGAAATCCAGAGACCGATCAAAGGGGGAGCCTTCAAACCGAGCTTTTGAGATTGTGTTGTTGGAAAGGGCAGACAAGAATCTGCATATTCAAGGACTGAAAGAGCCACGTAGCACAGAAACTGAAGGAAAAAAAAAATCCCATTCCCGTTCAAGTACTGGATGTCTAAGGTTTGAGGTCAGGGTATTATTACATTCCAATTATTTTTATTTATGTTGATGGTTCTGGTTTTTTTACACTGTGCCATCTGAAGTATTAAAGATGACGGATTTCCATCTAAGACATGTACTGTAGAGACAAAAGTATTCATATCTTTCTTCGTGGAGCGTTTCTTTTGAAAATTGTAATGTTTTTATTACACACTTGATAATGAAATGAAGATGATCTGTTTATCTTTGCTCTTTAAAGAATCAAATGAAATTTAAGGTAAATGCACTCAAATAATTCCTTTTTTTATTTTGTACTTTTTTTCCTTATCAGCCTGATTTCGTTATGATTCTTTCAGATTTACCTGTTGATTCTTTTTTTAGTCATTATAACTGATTCTGTGCATTATAATTTCTTTCTCTTGTAGATTGTCTTCCGGAAGATCAGCGATGTGAAACGGGAAGAGGAGGAGCGACAGCGACGTAAAAATGAAGCCCCTCTTAATTTGCCGCCAGATCACCCAGTACGGAAACTCTTCCAGCGCTTTCGACAGCAGAAGGAAGCTCGCATGGCAACTGAGAAACCAGATCTAGATGAACAAGATATAGAGAAGGGCCCCGCCTACGTGGATGTCCCGATGACTAAAACAACTATTACTACCACCAGCATTGTCACAGTGACAGAAAGCCCAGCAACGCCTTCATCTTCAGCCGCCTCACCTTCATCACCTCCCAAATGCAACCCCTTAGACAAGGCAAAGCTGCAGGTGCCTTCGCCTGTGTCTTTGGTAGGTGGCCGGCCCGCTGAACCGGTCAAAGTCAAAGGCTGGGGTCGCTTCAAGGAGTCCATGGCCAAACCTGACAACTGGAACAAGGTTTCTAAAGCTGAATCCATGGAGACTTTACCTGAACGGACCACTGTGCACGATTCACAGACATCTCTGAAGAAGACAGACTCGTGTGACAGTGGCATCACCAAAAGTGACCTGCGACTGGACAAAGTGGGTGAGTTGCGCATCACTCCACAGGACCTTAGCCCCTCCCAGCCTCCAGAAACCAGGCATGCCTTTTACCCCATCCCAGAGCAAACGCTTCAGGCCTCGCTTCAGGAGCTCAAACTGGAGTTGAAGGAAGACCTAAAAGGCCTGAACATTCGAATGTCCAGCCTGGAGGCACAACTCACAGAAGCACTTAAACTCCTCAAAGCCAGGAAATCAAGCTCTGGTTCTCCACAGCCTCTCTTTGACATTTCCAGACCTGCTTCACCAGAACTGGACAAAGAGGACATCTTCTCCTGAAGGATGGAAGAATTATCAGGTAACCGTAAACCATGGAATCAGCTGGAATCCAGTGATATCTGAATTGCTGGGATGGCTGCAGGTGCAATGGGCACATACTTCTATGTAAGGCATCATTTTGGTCTGTATGATCCACCTGCCTTTCAAGTAGGGGTATACCTGCTGGTTAACAAGGAAACGTTGACCGGTCCAGGTCGTAGCCGAAAGTTCTGTGTGTGTAGCTCTTGGAGGTTACATAAAAACCTACAGCTCTATGTTTGTACATAGATTTTCTTTATTTTTCCACTGCACTACGATGGAAAAATAATTTGCACAGTTTGCTTTTATCTCAGCAGTAAAACTTACTGTAGTTTTATCTCTTTTGGGATGCTCCATGTGGAGGCAGCATGAACCGTTGGTTTATTATTGAAACATTCATGTGATTCTTTGCATGTCATATAAAATAGATGTGTGCTTCAAATTGTGGGGAGGTATTTTTGATTAATTGAAGTTGCACAGATAGTCATTTGCATTATATCACTTTGACAGTGAAAGAGGAAAGACTATGTAGATGTAGAAAGCATCTCTTATTAAATCAGCTGGAGGGATCATTATAAATTATACAACAGATTACTTTGGCCAGGCAATCTGCTTTCCAAAAACATGTTTAAAAAGAGACGGTGTAATTTCCAGAAACCGCAGATAGATGTGCTTGATGAAACATTTATTTAAATACTAACTAGTGAGGCAACCTTAGGAAGTTATCAATGTGTCCTGATTTCAAGTATTTATCATCTTTATCTATGAATACCGAGCTACATATATGATACAGTATATCTGACAGTCTTGAAGTTCTAGGTTTGGGGACGGATATAGTTGGTAGAGAATGCGAAAGATGACGATAAATTTGGTTCTGCATTTTGCCTTCTTTTAAAATATATCAACTAATGACCTTTTAGAATATTTCTAAAATAAAACGTGTTAAATAAAACCAAAAAGTGGATTGAAACCTTTTAGTCACTGGCATCTGCTGGTGTGTGCATATATATATATATATATATATATATATATATATATATATATATATATATATATATATATATATATATATATATATATATAATGTGTACAGTAGGGACCAAAGGTTTTGACACACCTTCTCATTCAAACAAATGGGGAAGTGTGTCCAAAATTTTGGTCCGTACTGTACATACATACATACATACATACATACATACATACATACATACATACATACATACATACATACATACATACAGTGGGGCAAACCAGTATTTAGTCAGCCACTGATGGTGCAAGTCCTCCGACAGAAAGATGAGAAAGGTCTTCAGTTTTCATCATAGGTAAACTTCAACTATGAGAGACACAATGAGAAAAAAAATTCCAGGTAATCACATTGTAGGATTTTTAAAGAATTCATTTGTAAATTATGGTGGAAAATAAGTATTTGGTCATTAATAAACCAGCAAGATTTCCATTGCTTACAGACCTGTAACAAGAGCTTCTGTCCTTTTTTGCCCCACTGTATATATAATAACATTACATATAACTTTTTGTTCTTACATAATTAAACCAGCTGTTACCCCAAATAATTTAATCCCTCTGCCTTCATGTTTTTTGTATTTCCAGCTTTTATTCTTGAAACTTGCCCCTTATACAGCCTTTACATTTATTCAATTGACCTGTTTTATGTTGTACAACTGGAAGCCCTTCCCTAAAGGGATCTTTCTTCTGATAAGCTATGACCTGAAACCTGCCACGGACAGCACCATCTGCTTTTAAGCAGCATAACCTGCAGTTACCTGCACATATTGTGCTTGGTACACATAATCGTTTCGAGAAGTCGACGACGATCATCCTTTAACAAAAAAAGAAAAAGAAAAAAGCTAGATAATTTTTTTCTTATTTGGCAAGAATGATTTTTCCAAAAGTTTACTTTATTATTTTGATATTATGGCTATGTTTATTGGGAGACAAAGATGACAAGAAGGTCTTTTTGGCCGACATGTACAGCCAGAGCATTTAAAATGCATACAATCTTTCAAATGCAAATAGAACTCGGGGAGATTTCCTAAAATTAACTATGTTACGCACACACGCACACACAAAGCAAAAACAAATGTCCTGAAGAAATAAGTTTGAGAAATAAAAGGAAATGATATTATATTGCTAACAGAAGATAAGGTTTTTCTGAAATACCTGGTTTAGGCTTGTTTACTACTGGTGTTGCATGTTTACATTATATTTATTTACATATTTATATCTACTGCTTAAGAACAAATCACACACATACAGAAGGATTAAGGTTAATGGCATGAACTGACGAATTTCTTTTGAAAATATAAGATAAGGAATTTCTTTGGTTTATGGGGAAAAACAATCAGGCTCTTGTGGTTTTTACACAAATGTCAGACATAAAATCTACGCAGTAAAGGACCACATTTTGGGGCTTGAAGCAGGGAAAACTAAGTTTAAACTTTGAGGTGGCGGATAGCTCAGCTGGTTGAGCAGATTCATTCGTTTTTTTTGTTTTTGCTTTCTCACAAACATTCTGTTTACATTGTTGACGTTTTGCTATTGAAAATCACTTATGGATTTTTTTTTCTTAAGATGCTTTCAGTATGTTGAAAACTAATATTTATAAAAACAAAACATATAATTCGACATAGTTTTTTATGCAGCTAGTAATTTTAATACTTTTTTAACGGATGTAAGAAACTTGTTTCACATTTAAACTCCTCTAGCATCTAAACCTAGCACAAAAAATGAAAAAGTTTGTTTTTGGTAGATTTCTTTGTTGTAACAATGCTTCTCAGCAAAAAAAAAATCATATTGTTAAAAGCCTGTTTATTTCCCTCTCAAATGGTCCCACATTTATAAGGAACATGCATTTGTGGGATGAGCAGCAGAGCTGAGTATGTGGGTTGCACCCAGGAAAAATCTTCTCCGTCAATAGCAAACAGCTTATTTCTCTGTTGCCATTGACTCTTGTTTTAAGCTTCTGGCACCCCCAGGTGCTGCCAATCAGGGACCTGATTGCACCTGATTGGCAGCACCTGTGAGCACAGGCCCTGTAACAGAGGTCAGTCCGCGTCTGCTCCAAGAACCAGCATGCAACATTTCACTGATCTGGATAGGGCGACTTCAAGCTGGTGTTATACAAAACCATTGTTTGGACTGAGCCCTAGTGTCATCTCCAAACTGAAAGCCACGTTTCATGTAACGTGGCATTTCAGAGACAGGCTGCGAAGTGGGTGTCCCAAGAAGACGGCACCCCGAGAAAGCCATTTCCTCACCCTGTCAGCGCTGGTATTCAGGTACTGAAGGCTGTTTTGGACAGATTTGCAGGACGATATGGCCGATGGCTCTCATAGAGCTGCCATGAGGCCTGCCATGACTGCCCTTAACCATCAGGCCTGTTTGCGCTGGTGTCTGGAACACATGCACTTGAACATGTGGAGGAACATTACGTTCAGGGAGGAGCCCAGATCCTGCCTACGCCAGTTGGATCGTAGGGTAAAAGTTTGGAGAAGATGCTGAGAACGTTAAGCTGATTGCCGCACCGATAGAATAACATATTTTTGTGGAGTTAGTGTGATGGTGCAGGGCAGCATCTCCCTCACTGGAAAAACAATGCTTGTCATCATTGGAGGCAATCCCAGAGCAGAGGGATGTCGAGATGAGATTCTGCAACCAGTGACAATCCCACATCTCCACAGTCTGAACTCCTCCAAGACGACAACGCTCGCTCCCACATTGTGGGGTTTATCATTGACTACGTTTACATGGAGTCAAAATTCAGGTTATTGCTAATATTCCGGTTACTGAAACATTCGGAATATTCTGTTTACATGCGTGAGCAAACAGGGTTATCCCTGTATACATGGTAATGAATCATTCGGGATATCCCGATCAAACCAGCGACGCGCGGAGAATGTCATGACGCAATTAGCGTCATTTCCACTTCTTCTTCCTGTATCCAAATTCAAAACAAATGCTGCTTCGCACAACTTTTCGCTCACCTTCTTGTAAATCTCGCTATCCCGGTACTTTCTACCGTCTACAAATGCCAAAATGTTCATATCCTTCATTACATTTATGAAGTGATTAGTCTCCTCCTCACTCCAAAAGTGTGGCGTGGTCTTGCGTTTCTCCGTGTTTATAAGAACTTCCTGGACTCAAAAGACCAGGATTCCTTGCGAACAGAGCATGCGCAGAAAACAAATTCATGTTCCGTTTGATGGGGATATTCCGTTTGGCGTTTACATGACCAAATATTCGAGTTTTAAAAGGAGTAACCCATGGGTCATATTGGGGTTTTTAAAAACCGGAATATGAGCAAATTCGGGTTATTCAAAGGGGTTATTGGTGTTTACATGGCCGTGCAAAACCGGGTTATTGCCAATATTGGGGTTTTAAAAGGGTTATTGAGTGCATGTAAACGCAATGAGAGACCACCTCCAGATTTGGGAGAGGATGGAGTGGTCTGCCAGCAGTCTTGACCTCAACCCCACTGGACACTTGTGGGATCAGCTTGGGTTTGCTGTTGGTGCCAGAGTGACCAACACAACCACGTTGGCTGACTTGTGACAGATGCTGGTTGTATAATGGGATGCCATGCCAGTGTATGACAGGCATGATGAGGTGGTGCCAGGCTGTTGTAGCTGTCTAATGGTCTTCCACACGATAGTTGAGGCTCCTGTTATTAAATGGATAAATTGTTACATTGCCAATATTTGTTGTTTCTTCAAACTTCAATCATCATATCCATCAGATACCGAACAAAAGTCAATAGCTAAATAAGCTGTTTGGCATTGGCAGAGACGATTTGGCACATTTTCCAGGGGCGTAACCCACATACTCAGCTCTGTGGCACCATTTAAAAGGGAAATAAACAGACTTTCCAACGGTTTAAGATATACTGCCAAGAAGTTATTGATACAATGAAGAAATAATCTACCAAGCCCAAATTTCCTTAATTTTGTTTTGTTGTTAATTATGCCCAAAGGTAATGGAGAGCCAGACAATACAGTCATTCCTTGTAAAGTGTGTCTCTGGGCATATTTAACACAAATATTAATGGCGGTCTGAATTGGCTTTGACATCGACAGTTGCAGGTTCTGACTTTTTCTGTGAAAGTTGAACAGAACATCAAAGGTTTAATTTACTCTTTTACACACCACACACTCCTGTTTACTCATTTCCGTTGCTCTGAAAACGTCACCTCCTTTGTTGCTCTGATTGGTCATAATTGCGTGTAATGGCAATTTGATACAGTAAACGACATTTGCTGCTGACCCTTAGTTCAGGAAGCCCTATGGACCATTTCCAGACCCTACATCTTTTTAGATGTGGGTCTGATCTATCAGGCTAATAATCCCCATCTGAGGCCATTATATCAGAAACAAAAAAAACAAACGAAAATTGGAAAATAAACCCAATTATACATCAAATTACAGCCACATAATCCAGTTTAGCTGTTAGAGTAAGGATGACGTGTTGAAGCATTTCTTTATGTGCTTTAAAAACAATAAATAATGCAAGAAAATTTTAATAACAGCCACATTGTTTAGTATTATTATGTAACTATCTTTTTCTTTTGGGTAATAAAAGCCACAAAAACAACCAAAAGAAACCTGATATCGTAATTATTATGTCATGGCTGTTGACAGTTGTTACGAATGTGGAAGAAAGAAAGTATTCTTTTGATGTTACAAAAATTACAAATTGCTCTAAAATATGTATTATTCATGTGGATATTTTTGTACCTGCATGCATTTTCCCTTCACAACATAAGAGGAGCAGAGATGGACACAGCAGAGTGGAAAAAGATGCTTAGGTTTGTGTTGCCGCCATCTCCATCAAAAATTCAGCTTGCTAAAAATAAATGGGCATGTCATCACAGAAACGGGAGCTCGCTTGGTTTACAGCCAGGGTTTCTGGGCCTTTCTGGGTCTGCTTTCACAGGAATTTCAACCTTGAACAGTAATAGCACTAAAAATGCCACACTATGACCCCTCTACTACAGATAATATTTAAAACTGCTTCTCATGAGTAAAGAGTTTCCAAATTATAGTGAGCGAAAACGAGGTCAGACAGCATTGATGAAATATTTAATCACACTAGTAAAAGACGGGTTATAGAAATTATGTAATGGCAGATATCTTGAACCATCTACAAAATCAGTCCAGATATTTCTCAGTTTAAAGTTTGAAAACTACAAACTGGTTTTAAACTAATGTATTCATTTATTTTTTACAATACAATCTCTTCCCTGGTTGACATAATTATTAAACACACAAAAGAGAAATGCACACAAAATAACTTGGTGTTGTATTTTAAGTACAAGAACCAATTTTTTAAGACCAATTTCGGGGAGTGATTTGACATTTTAAAAAGGATATTGTGAGATGAGATTCAGGCCTTGTTTACACGGAGCAAAAACGGTGATGTTTTCATGCGTTTTGGCTGTTCGTTTACACGAAAACGGAGCTCAAAGTCACCAAAAACGATCATTTCTGAAAACTCTGGCCAAAGTGGAGATTTTCAAAAACTCAGTTTTCACGTTTGCGTCTAAACAGAGGAAAACGGAGATTTAGGCTTCAGAACGTCACATTATGCTACAGAAACGTCACCTGCGTCATGAGTGCGACCTGTTTTTACAATTTGTTTGGCCACCGTCAATATTTTCTTGTATTTTACCTGTTTTATATTCTAAAGTCACACTTAAAAGTAACTCCACTTCTCTGTCACTCCAAACGAAAGACTCATTCCGTCTTGGAAGTAAAGCCTGATTTATGGTCCCGCGTTAAATCGATGCAGAGCCTACGGCGTAGGGTACGCGGCGACGCGCGCCGTACGTTGCGCGTTGCCGGGTACCCTACGCCGTAGGCTCTGCGTTGGTGTAACGCGGGACCATAAATCAGCCTTAACTGGAAGTTACACGTGTCATTTGTTGATGTTTTTCCAGGATTCTGATTGGCTCATAGCACCTTAACAGCGTATTTATGCGGATTCGTGTAAATGAAGAGATTTTGAAAACGATCTCGTGTAAATGATGGAATTTTTCAAAACGTAGAGGGGGAAATATATCAGTTTTTGTAAATACCCGGCTATGTGTAAACGTGGCCTCAGATGGTTGTACACAGTTACAGGCCATCCACACAAATGGGCAACTTTATGCAAATGAACTAATAATTGCCAGTTGTGCTTATACTTATGACCACATTTACTGAAGCGAAGAGGTATTTACCGGTACTAATCTCACAAAACAGACGTGGAACTGGTTCTGGATGCAGATAGAGCACTGCAATTCAGTCCTCCTCATCATGTTTGTACATGAACAGCAGCAGATGATGTATATTGAACCACATCAGCACCCCAAAAAAACCACAGTCCACTCACAATAAAATCTGTAAAATAGCTGAGAAGACTTAGTCTAGAAATGTAGACGTACCACTATCAAATTTGAGATGCTTTGCAGGTAATTCTACCTTACATCTGTTGGAGCTAATTGACTACACCTAAAAGTCTTGGAGAGCCAATCAAATCAGTCTATAATTGTAGGGAGTCTCTGGGCGGCAGGCAAAGACTATGATGACAAAGTGGTGACGTAATCTGGATGTAAACGGAGTATATAGATGCAACTGATTATTGAAAAAGTTAACGGTTCTGGCTTTTTTTTTGTGAAAGTTGAACAGGAGACGGCGCTCCAATCATTCCTTTTCAAGGTAGATGTATTTGCTTTTTCGCCAACAGGCTACGGCAAAAGTTTAATTTACTCTTCTACACCACACCACACTTTTTGTCTTTCCACAGTTGTTTTTGACAGTCTCAGTTTTTCATTAATAACTAAATGGACTGCTAATTCAGTGTTGATGGGTCTGGATTCAGTCGGCGGACTGAGTGATGGTCAAATCCTGTCCAAGCAAGTCGTTTCGACATAATTTCCTTCGAAAGTCATATGACCACTGTAATTCGAATTATATGGATTTTCTCTCAGGTTAGTTTCACAATAAAGATGTAAGGCCACTCTAAAATCTTAATTTATATGTAATATTTCCAATATTACAGGAGTCTTAAGGCTCAAAGACAAAACACTGACAATAAACATATAAAAATACTATTTCATATGAATACATCCCAGCATGTAATTTCCTTCTGCTTCCAGTCTTTGGCTAACGACAGTAGGGTACCAGCAATAACGCCACATATTTCGGACAAATCGCATGTTTTCACCCAACGGAACAAAATAAAGTATCCAAAACAAGTCCCTCGTCCCTAAATCGATATGTTATGAGTTTCAGTCTGCATGGTGATGAAACTGATCATAAATACTAGTGTTCAAAACCAAGTAAGGCTTTTGATTTGTGTGGGTCTTGAGCTTTAGGCACAAATATTAAGAATGGCAAATCTAAGATTAAACCTTAAGTCATGTCCAGTGGGGGTCAAAACTATGAATTATTGAATGTCATACTGCTATTAAACTAAAAACACCTGTATTGACTTTATTGAACTTTTTAACAAGGTGCTGATATTTTCCTGTTTTCTGTACTAGAATAACAAAGAGCATTATTTTCTACAACTGCTATTTTGCTGTATTGAAAAATGTAAATTGTGTTCATTAAAATGACTTCTGGTGGAATATTTTCATTATAGTGAAAACAAAACTGCTGTTTCACTTCAAGGACACAAATGAATGACAATACTTGCAATGTATATCTTAAAATTTCACTTTCAGTGACAATGAATTGAACAGTTGGGTATGTTTAGTTGAATATGATGTACTCTAAAGTTTTAGGATTAAGTTTAAAATGCTTTGATTCTTCATATTCTACAGTATTTAACAAGAATTGGATCACATTTTCATATAAAACTTGGGGAAAGAAATTTGGTCATAAATATACTAAAATGGGATAAAATGCACTCGATAATCAAGAGACATTCTTGAAAGCAATATGTAGCGCTGTGCTGTAACGATTATAAATAATAAGTGACATGATTATGGAAAACCTTAAGCTGCACTACCACTTAATCCCATTACCCTCATATTATTGAAGTCTCTACCTTTGTGACTCAGAAGCATGCAAACCTGTGCCTTCATGATATTGTCCCATAGTCGTTTTCCAGCTCACAGAAAGAAAAGCTTGAAAATCTTGAATATCACAACCAATTTTGCTCCCCAGAAGCAGTTTGCATAAAAATCTATTTTTGTGGTCAGCTTTAGTAAAACTGCCTAAAACTCCTACCCATAAACACACACATATGCATATATACAAGCTGTACTGCAAAGTTTATAGTCCTATGATGGCGTATGGTTTGTTGAATGCACATGGCTTTATTCACAAGTCCTGTGATGAAAAATATACTATTTGAAGCACAATGGAAACTTTTTGTTATGACATGTGACATATTGTGCTATTCATAATAAATATTTTGTACATACTGAACACTGGTCTGAGGAATGAATCGTGCTGCGTATGTCATTTTTGATACATTTTGTCTCGTATGCCTGTAGTGAGGACACATCTCTAAGAAGCTATAACTCAGCAGGTGCATTCTCCTGCTGATCTTCTCACGTCAGATAAACCTCCGGTTTGAGATGATCTAAGAGGATTCCTCACTCACACTGATCCTACTTACAGCTACGGATGTGATAATCCTGAGGACAGAAATCAACTAATGGAAACACTCAAGGTTCAACTTAACAGTCGTCCAGAATCCTCCTTACTTTAATTACTTAAGGACAAAGCAGTTCACTTTAACGAATAACAGACTAGTGCTAATTTAAAAAAATAAAGATGTTGATTTATTAAGCTACAGCACAGGTGCAAAAGCAACATATTAAATTAAATACGCTCCATAATTCAACAGCTTGTAGAACCGTCAGAAGTAAGTTTTTCTGTCATGAGATATAATCTGGAAACAAGTTTTTCATATGATTGTGAAAGATTTGGACTCATTCTTTACATCAGATTCAGTCTGAGGTTTGAGTACGTTTGTTTATTTATTTTTTACACATCCCTGTTTTTTTCCCTTTTTTTGTTTTAACAATTGTTATTGTACACTTGCTGGTGTGCTCAGGTTCATGACCATATGTTTGACTGTAGAATACTAAGATATATAGAGGAGTTGATGGTCGTTCAGCCCCAAATCGTCACACCACTTGCCTGACAGCTAGTATGAGGCATTTCTTGCTTGCTGATTTTTGGTTTTCACAAAATGTACTCTATATAGCCAAACTGTACAAGCACTTCTGTCCAAAGGACACTGTTCCAGATGTCTTGCATTGTTTCCAGATGCAACTTCGCAACTTTAAGCAGTGCAGCAATATTTTATTTTTTCTAGAAGTTTTCTCTTTGCAATTTTTCCAAACAAACTACAGTATATGTGAACAGTCTGTGCTGATACATTCTGATTTTTTTTTATTTTTATTTTATTTAACCTTTGTTTAACCAGGAAATCCCATTGAGATACGAGATCTCTTTTGCAAGGGAGACCTTGCTTGATACATCCATCCATACATTGTGCAGGGTCTAATATGTAGCTTTCTCTGAGCATTGTAAACTCTGGCCTTGGGATCACTTTGTGGCATGTTGACTCTTGGGAAACGTGGCAACTGTCTTGAATATTGTTCTCGTGTTTACAGTATATTGTCTGTATTGAATAATGGGCCCCAAATTGTTACAAATCATTATTCCTAACAACAATTGCTTCTCTGTGACCATTTCTGATGTCTTTTCTCCGTGGCATTGTATTGATACACCTGAATCTTGACTGTGGGTGCAGTTAGCTTTCAAACACTGTGCATTTTGGCTTGGTCTCTCTTAAATAAGTTAACGTAACTTCATACACATAAAATGCTTTCAATGTAAATGTACAATGTCTAGATTATTAGGTAACACACTGAAGATGATGCATGTATTGTTTACCGTGTAAGCTTTAATCAACTTGGAAGTATTTGATCTACACTCTTCACATGATTACTTGAGCTCCAACCTGAAAAGACATCCATTTCTTTGGTCTCGTCTCATTTTCAAGTGCAAGTTCATAAGGAGGAGCAGGATGATGAGGAGCCTCACTTGATGGATTTCAGGTGCGTGTTTTTTAGTTAGGTTAATGGATGTTTATACATTTTGTTAAATCTAATGGTTTATGTGGCAATTACATATTTATTGAATATCCCAATATCAAATGTTTTTAGACTTAATCAAATGCCATTAGGTTTTTTTAATTCTACTTCTGATTTTCCTCTGGTTCTGTTTCATCCAAATTACATCCGTAGGGGAAATTGTATCGAGGATCTGGCTTCTGTTGCTCTCCTCTTCGTCTATGGCCCACCTCTAAATACATAATAGCGGTGCTAGCAAACTAAAAGAGGGCAGTAAACATGGAATTTCTCCACCTTACTGCACCACTGAGCAATACCTTATCAGAGTCATAACCAAGACACACTCCGGGTCCACATTTTCTTTTGCAATTTATTAGAATAAAACAGATTAGATGTACTGTAGCTCACTGAGAAAGCATGCCGTAAGCCTGCCATTAGAGACTCATGTACACAGCTTTACTGAGTTTAATACAGTTTGTGTGGGATTACATTTTCCACAGGAGCAAAGGAACCCTTATCCTTGAGTACAAGTTTTCAGGCAGGTTTAGTTTCAGTCCTGTGGGTAGTTGAAAGCAGATGGACTTGGACTGGCTGTGAGCCAGCTGCACCACAGAAGCTCTGGCTGGTGAGGACGAGGTGCTGAAGCCAGCAGCTTCAGGATGTTCAGGAGTAGAGAGTCTCATTTTGATGCAAAGTCAAGGTGACTCATGGCGAGCGATGCGTTTGTTCAAGTCCAACCTGAGCAAAGCAGTAGAGAAAAGCAAGCATTGGCGGGGCAATGGTAGACCATCCTGAAATGGAACAAAAGAACCAAATTACTGGTTTTGTATCAGGAGAAAAGATCTAGAGTGGAGGGGGAAAAAAACGGATACTCCGTTTTCATCAAGAATAAGGGACAGTTTTTAAAAAGGATTGCTACCTACTAATACTAAGAATAATGCTTTGGTTATTTATCTTTGAAATACAGTGTTGTTGTGTTTTTTTTTTTTCTTTTTATATTTATAGCCACTTGTTCGAGGGTTGAGAGCGTGCAGGTAAGGACAGCTGTCTGTGCCTCCCCCAGAACTGGCCTGCCTCCAATTTTTCTCAGGAACTCACACCTGCACCCACAATGCTTTTCAATAGTCTATTCTTTTTCTATTCATGTCTAAATCTAATTCACATACACACAGGGTACTTCATGCAAAGCTTAATTGTCAGTTTCCTCTTTGCAGAAGACAAAGGTTACATCGGTGCAGGTCTAGAAAAGCTATATTCTGATGTTAAATATTTTTATGGAATGCAGAGGTTAGTTGCTTTATTTTTTTTTTGAAGATGTTACAAATACAGCTGATGCCATTATTTTTAACCAGAATTTGAACAAATTATGTTGTGCATTTCTGATAATGGCTTTTTAGCCTACGGTCTTCCAAACATCATGAAACCTGCTGTTCTGCCAAGACACCACAGTGCTTTCTCTTCGCAAAAATTAACATTTCATTAACACCCTCAGTGTGATTATAAAGATTCTCAGTCATCCACGTTTTTACTGTTACTAAAACCAACAGTGAAAAGCCACCGTTAACTCATTAAGATCTGTGTTGTGAATGAGTACGCATGCACGTTCAAGCATTGCATCAGATTTTAATACGTTAAAAGCAACGTATATCGCATTTCAGATCTTTTTTTCAGCTTCTTTTAAATGTATCCTCATCGAGACACATTCTAAAAGGAATTTAAAAAAAAAAAAGGAGATTAAGTCTTCCCTCCTACTCTCATACGAATCTATGGAAATAAGCCATTAAGTACTGTTTGTATTAAGTATCTGAACATCATCATGGGATGGGAGATGGGAAAAGAAAAGGTTATTTTTGGTCCATTTTGACACTTTGCTCACGACTTAAGTATCTACTTAGCGAATATGAATATATATATATATATATATATATATATATATATATATATATATATATATATAAAATATATATATATATCCCTAAATTCCTAGAGGTATTTATACAATACCCAGAGAGTGAAATCTACCGCCTATAATGTGTAGTGTACATAGAATAACCTCAAACATTAGACGGACTACCATGAATTTTGCAAACGCTCATATTTCCTTCAGGATGGATCTTGAGCTTTTTGTGTGTCTAATCTTTTTAAGAGCTCTCCCTCACTCAGTGATATACGTTTAGAAATATCTTAACGCAGGGGCGTTCGGCTGGGACACAGACCAAGTTTACCCACATGAGTCAGGCACTCGAGTCAAGGAGACAACAAACACGCTCAACTGAAGACCGCAGTGTGATTGAGGAATTGCAAAGTTCACCAGTGAAAGTCTGAGCAATTACAGCGATGCCAGCACTACTAAAAATCCAAGATGTGCTGATTTAAAAGTATTGATCTCATGTTAATGAAACTGCCCCCACAAGGTGGTTTATAGTGCAGATCTACAAGAGTAGAAGAAATGGCCTGAGGCATTTCTAATGGATCCATCTCATTTAATGTACAAAAACACAAGCAATCAGTGAAAGCAGCAAGATTATAAAGTTGTTTCTTAAATGATCTCTTCCAAATCATTTTCAGTAACCATCAGGATGAGGCTGTTCTAATTTTAGTGTTTCAATCATCTGAGGGCATCGCCATAAAAGTAAACCGAGTTTCTCTGTTTAGTTTCCAGCTCTTGCTCTGAATAATTCATATTGAAGTTGGCAAGCTTTTTTTTTTTTGTTTTGTTAAGAGATTATTTTGAATGAGGCCACAGCCTTGCACAATGTTTTCATGTCAGATTTTACGTGTTCACGCTGGAGACTCTTTTCAGACTGGAGGATTTATGGCCCAATTTGCCAGTTGCAGAGCTTGCATATTTATTGGTGGCAAACCAGTAGCAGGTTAGCAGCACAAGATCCTCATGTGGGAACAAGTCGAAGATGCACACCGATGCCTTGCAAAGCTGTTGCCAGTAGTGAATAATAAGTGAAAATATCTGGAGCCATTGAGGGAAGCCCTAATCGGCATTAAGTGAAGTCACCATGAGAAAGAGGACGCCAAAGGGGAAATCAGCAAAGTGAACAGGAGATGCAGAGTGCTGCTTCACAATACAGCAAGCAGCGACTTTTTCATTAAAAAGATTTTCTATTAGTCACCTTGAACACATTCTCTGCATGTATATGTGCTAAACCAATCCCTTCACGTATGTTCTCTTTTTTGTGTTCAAACAAATCATTGCATAAACAGCTTCCAACATTTGTTTCCTCACTTTGAAATTTTTAAGTAAACTGTTTTGTACGTGGATACGCCTCATTTTCCACATACGTGATAGCTAGCTTAAGAGACCCATCAGGTGTGATGGAGTTGCTGTCAGATTCTGTATTGTGTGCCCCTCCATCTGTAATCACGTAATATGATTAGGGAGAGACCCTTAATTACAGAGTCCTGTAATCTGAACAGACTAGTGATACGCTGACTGTGAAAATCACATGGTCTGAAACCAGCTTTATGACCTAAAACCAGATTTTTATGAGATTGCACCAGTGCACCAGGCCGAAACTGATTTTATTTGTAAAACAGTAGATGCTACCAGTTGTCAAACCTGTAGCGTGTGAAGAGGATTGCTGAGGCATATGTGACTCAGGAGGTATTGATTCGTTTATGGACTGGTGGCTTTTCAGGTCGATATCACCTGTTCAAATGAAAGTGTGAATGACCCGTAACTATAGAGAATAACTTAATATAGTTACGTAGTTATGTAAGCCACTGATAATAAAACCTTGCCTTCAACATTAAGACCACCACCATTCTAGATCTTTTTGAAACCAGAATTTACAAGTGAGCGTTGGAGCCAAAATGTGAAAGCCAAATCTTCTCATTGAGTAGAAGTTTTGTTCAAAACATTGCCAGCCCTGCCTCCCTCTGTACTTGGTTTTAAATAATGAATGGTCTGCACTTAGACGGTGCCTTTTTATCCTTTTCTAGGTTCTGCAAAGTGTCTTACAAAGCGTTTCTTAGTAATCTGAAAGATTAGAGATGCATTCTACATACAGTTGCATTTCGATTCTCCAGTCATACCGAGATGAGCATTGTGGAGGCCGTGACGTGTAAAGAGACACGACGAGGGGATCTAACAATTTTCCAGTTGGTGGACCATCTACTCCACCCACTGAACCAAGGCCACACCATGTTTTAGTCAGAAATTTAAAATTTCACAAGTGAGCTTCATGAAATTAGACGTGAAACAAATAAGATTAAAAAAAAAACTAACAATTTGATATTTATTGATGCACAACTTGAATGTACATGTCAACCCTATTTGCCGTGGCTGATAATTGTTTTAAGCACTGAAAGGCAAGCAGTATAAGTTTTTAGCTACAAACAGCATGAAGCTGAAACAATTATTAATCAACTGATTTACACTTTTGCAGCATTTAGTTGCTTGTGAAACAAAATCTTCCAAAAAGAGGATGTATAGGCAACTGTTAGCATGAAAGAACTGCACCAACTTTATGAGATGTTTGTAATGTGTTGAGAGTTCTGCCACCTCTCGGGGCCTGCAAAAGCTATTTGCTGTTTATGAATGAATAAACTATGAATTTAAATTAAGCATTAATACATATTGTACAGTATATGATGTACCAAGGTTCAATTCTCACTGTTGATTCTGCAGGGACTCGAATGAAGCTCAGACAGCTTATCAGAAGTGGGCAGGCTTCAGTACGGCCTGCCATCTCGCTTTAGGTATTGAATCAGCCAAATAAAGACACAAAAGAGCAAAACAGGGACTGGCACAACCAGCTCACAGATGTAGGTCTCCATTCCTTCGTGCAGATGCACAAAATTGCTTCCTGCTGAATTTTAAACTCACTAAACAGCAGGATTTTAAATAATTTACTATGTCTTAAATATGGTTTAATTATTATGTAGACAAGGGCTGGTTTCTTTATAGATTTTGATATAAACATAATCATACAGACTCAGGTAAAATGTTAATCTACACTGGAAAATTTACAAAAACCAGTTGAAACAATCCAGCGGGGGAGGGAAAAAAAAAAAAAAAAAAAAGACAGAACAGAACAGAAACAATTCCTAAAGGGTGATGGCCATGGAGAGCAATTTACCTTGAACAAAGACACGCTTCCAGAAGATTCTGCCAACATGTATCCCCCCAAGGAACACCAGATTAGACAGGATGAGCATTGCAGTGGAGAAAGCAGAGAGAAGGGCAATGCAGCGTCGTTGCATCGCCATGGAGAAATTCTGCTCCTGGGAAATCAGGAAGGAAATAAGTACAACCACAAGACATTCCGGTTGTGAATCTGAAAACGCATAGGCACTTGAAACTAATGAACCACATTGCCATAACCTAGGAAGATTACACAGTGTGCCATCAGACTTCAGTGCTATTTCAAGAGGGAACCATCTCCCAGGGCAAGGAGCCAAAGAAGTTCCCCAAATGTTTCCACTGCTAATGTATTGCAAACATCTCACGTTAATGTAGATTGCAATTAGACATGACAGAACTCAATTGGTTTGTCTTCATTCTGAACTTTGCGTAAATGCTCAAGTCATTATCTCTTATTAAATCAGAATACAGGGCTTTGTATGTGGCTACAGGAAAGATTTAATGATGTCCTCACATGTTGAAACACTGCCTAATGTGAGTTCACTGTTGGAGTTAAACAAGTGGATTTCAAACTTACAATGAGGGTGTGAACACGGGACGAATCAAACAAAGACTTTAGTCCATTTTCCACCAGAACTCCAGCCCAATTCATGAGGGCCCAGTACTGTAGGTAATCGTGGCCACCGTGCCAGAGGCAGACGAATCCAAATGCAAGGCCAGTGGATACCACTTTGCAAAAAAGACCATGACGTGAACCTCCCAGTGGCACATAGATGTATCTGAAACATGAAAAAGAAAAGTCCACAGCTGCTTAAAGAAGACCAAAACCTGTCCAAAGAGACAGATTTTGAGAGAATGTTTTTTTCTTGTATTCATATAATTGAATGTAGATGTAAAACAAAAAATGGCTAAAAATAGCAACGCAATGTACTGATGAATTGCAAAAAAAAAAAAAAAATCTCCCAAAAACATCAAACCATCAGACACAAAAATGATCATGTTATGTTCACTGATTTCTTTTCATCAAGTACAGCAGCCGGAGCTCTGACGTACACTGCAAAAAATAGAGCCACTCAAAAGGGAAATCAGCCCTTGCGAGTTGATAACAACGCTGCACAGGGTAAAGTATTCCAAAATGATTTCTATGATTCACACCAAGTATTTCATTCCTATTTAATTTCTCCCCAACCCTTCAGATGGCTCTGTCTCCTTGATTTTTCTTTTTTGGGGGGGGCCCTTCCGACTTCATTTTGGGCAATTAACAGGATCCACACTTGAAATAGCAATATTTATTATGAGATCATTTATTAAAAATGAAAAAGCTAGCGCATAACTCATGCATGAGTTTGCAATGTACGTATAAAAATAGTGTAGACTCACAAGAAAGCCCTCTTGAAGTGAATAATGCAAGATCAATCACGAACGAATGACGTCATATACTGTAAGAAGCCTGTCTGTTCCTGAGGTAGTGACAGAGCCACAACATGATACATCAATTCAACACACTAAAACATCTCATTGTGTTTAGTGCTGCTGAGCTGGGAACTAATTACCTCAGCACCCCTGTGGCTAATCAATGTTCAGATAGATGAGCCAGCACTCTCTGAGCTTCCAATAGAGTGGCCGGCTCAGCCATAGTGCAGCAGAAAAGTAGATACACAAACAGATGGAGAGAAAACTTAACACCCAAGCATGCTGATCAGCTGCTAATCAATTTCATCTCTTAAGGCATAAATGAACGGTAAACAGATGTTAAATAAAATATAAGTTGTATGTGTATACCTGTATAATCCCTGTGTTATGTAACAGAGTGCAAACAACATGCTGATGGGCTTTAGACAGTAGTAGAAGGATGGGAACTAACATTATTGTTGATTCCTGTGATCTTATGAAGCGCATTGCACTCGATGTGTTTCGCTTACAGGTCAGAGTTAAATGCTGACTCTCCACCCAGTCGCTCCCACATACATTTTTACAGATAATATTTGTCAGGATATGAGATCAAACTTTGCTTCACTTCTGCTGCTGCAATAACTCTATCCACCAACAAGAGCTCTTTTGCGGGCCGTTGACGGAATGTGGGTGAAACGGAGAACCTGAAACACAGCGTTGTACGGGCAGGGAACGCATAATGGAATGGCAAATAATGAGCCACTTAACTGCCCAGGGAGACGGGGTGTCAGTGAGTCATATACAGCACATCATTTAATGCCTACGCACTCATCCAGCACACTTCAGACAATTTCAGCTGGATTTCAGAACTGTATTAAAAGATCTTTAAAAGCACTTTAGCAAGAAGGAACTGTCGGGGCATTGTGTCATGGGTATCATCTTGCATCTGCACAGAGATAATTGCAAATGATGCCATTAAGCACGGGGAGACTTATTCCAGTGGATACAGATTCAAATGGAAACTATTTGAATTGTAAATTGAGGGATCTTTAGCAAATTAATTGCTGCTGCTATAGTCTGATATGCAGTCTTGTGTTACTAGATCTGAAAAGCAGATTGTATGTAAACACCATCTCCCTGTATCTGTCAAACACCTAAAGGGAAGAGAAAAATAAACTGCTATCACAATTTCTAATTTGAAAATAACTAAAAGAAGCTTTTTTCTATTTTTAGAATGTGGTGGCGTTTTCTTAGACAAGCGTGCAGCTGTAGTGTTACTTTACTGTAGCGACGTGCATCTACCGAGGAGACCATAAACTCCCAATAGGCTGCACTCAGCCGAGCGTGCATCATTAAAACCGAGCAGACTAATAATGTGTGTTGTCCAAAGTACAAGTGTGAAAACAGATAATCATTCCATTTCATATGCACATATTAAACAAGGAGGCATTTCTCCATGCCGCAGGAGCAGTAATGCAACGGAAGAATTATTCACCAACAACATGCAACCTCATAAACATGAGAAAGCCTCTGTGCAAATGCAGCATCCTTGTCCATTGTGAAACATCTGGCCAGGCAGCAAGAGAGCGGCATATTCTTTTTCTTTTAATGGTTATTCAGCTGTGTCCCAAAGGAAAGATCTCGTTAAGTGTGCAATAAACAACAAATGAAGTATGGAAGTCCGTCACATCCATAAATCAGTAAGAACAGATGCAAATGGTCTGATTTGAGGACTGATATTTGATTAAGATAACATTTCACATTTTTGGTATATATTAACATGTGAATTAGTCCACTTGCTCATGAAGAGCCTCTTACCTGATGAGCCATCGATACAGTCCCTCATCAAAGTGTCTGCAAGAGAAAGGAAAATGATATTCGAGTCACATATTTACATAATGATATATGACAGGGTAGGAAACACCTGGCCACTGGGTTTCAAATAAACTCAAACCTGTGCTGAATCATGCATGTTTGTGCGCTGCTTTTTCGCCATTACAACAACTACATTTGGCAGCATCCTTCAACTCAAACTGTTTGTCAATGATGCCAGTAGACAGCTTTATGCATTCCACCAATGTTGTCAGCAGTGACCAGCTCAGCACACGAGGGCTGGGTTTGAGTCCACCAGTGTCAGCACATCGGTCAATCTACAGCACACACACAGTCCATTTTATCATCCCAAACCACGCCGCATCACATCTCAACTAAATGAGCTCCAAATGTGTATGCATGTACTGTATGTATGTACACCACTTTATTAGGTATACCAGGTCTACCTAACAAAGTAAGTGTATATTACAATATTTACTCTTGGCACACTGAGCTGGCAGCTATAAGTAAACCTAGTTAAAACAGTAATGCAATGAGGCTTTCATTAAGTTTCTAAATTGTTTTTAATCACTCATTAATTCAATTTTGATTACAGTTATCATGTCGGAGATTGTGATACTGTTAAACTGTAGTTTATTATATAAGAGAGCTGCAATTATTGTTTGGCAAGTTCTCACTCATAAATAAACAGAATTATAGTAACACCTGTCAATATGAAGAGTTGAAAGCTCTTTAACAGTAACACTAAATCACTAAACATGGTAAACTTTAATATGAAGTTTTATTACTTGAACTGTAAATTTTGACATTTTGTCCATTAATATCTAAGCTTTCTCCTGAATTGTTAAAAAATAAATACGAATTACAATATATCGTCACATGCTAACGTACTGTGATGTTTTGTTCAGAATCTTTTTTTTTTTTTCTTATTTGGCCTTTTTATAAACAGAATACTGTTTTATCCCTGTAACACACACTGCATTGTCATTGTCCATTAACTTGAGCAATTGTGACCCCTTCAGCATAAATGAGGCATAATATTTTCAGACATCTCGTTCAGTTTTTTTGTCTTTCAGAAACAGAAAAAAATATTATTAAACAAGTTTGAGTACTGCATCTAGCATTAAACATTTCTTTTTATAAAATATACTTTTTGTGAAAGTGAATGTGATCAAAGCAACTTGGTATAAGGTGTGCATGTGCAAAATGTAATTCTTAATCATCACAGAAGAAGCAAGACCGAATTCTGTAAAATATGTTCCTTTCAAAACTGACAATTTAAATCAAAAGGCATACAACAATTAAAACATCTAATCGCGTTTCGTTTCATTTGATAATGGGCTTTGTACTCTAAAGAAAGCTGCTCCGACTGTTTTCACTTCAGGGGGGGAGCAATAGATGAGATTTTGCCTTTGAATAGTGAATCGGTCACAGTGAGCGGACCACTTTACAGTGAAACTGTAGAAATGGAGCTCCTGATGTTGAGGTGACCTATTGTTCTATTACCAGTAATGACAAAAGATGAGACAATTTTCTGTGCTCAGTCTGGATCTGATTGCAAAGGCACGGTGAGCACTCTCAGCATTTGACATTAAAGATACATTTTCCTCAAGGGTACAAGGGATGCTAGTTTTCCCAAACAACAAAATGTTGAAGAATGCTGTGAGACCTTGTGTGAGACCTTGTGAGAACAGTATGTTACTGAATTTATGACAGTGGTAGTATCTGTATTTCTTCCCACACTGTAAGTGGCCTTACCTCCACATCCCTGTGAAACTATACATGATGCTGACACAACGAGGAAGATTAGGGGGAACCAGTCCATCCAAAGTGGCAAGCATGGATGGAAGTCCAAACAAAACCAAATACTTAACATAAAAGAACTGGACCAAGGCCAGGGCCAGACCACCTGTGACAAAGGAAAAAGGAGCTTTTAAAACTGTAAAAAAAAAAAAAAAAAAAAAAAGTGATATATATCAAAATACAGTATGCCGCAATAAAACTTGTATTTGTATAGCTAAAAAACAGATCTGAGAAAGATTAATAGTTTGTTTTTTGGTTCATTACCATCATTAAAATGATCTGAAGATCTTTTTTTTCTCGATATGACAAGAAAGGCATGTAAAGGACGGCTGAGAGATGACCAAGTTAAATTCCACAGGTACATTTTAAAGTTACCAATTTGTGACAAAGCATGCTGAATATCTATGACACTTCCTGCGGAATAATTCAAATTCACATGCACCCCACAGAGACATAAAAAAGGCTTAGATGTAGGCCACAAATCCAATAACACCAAACATCTGGGTAAAATCATGTGTACATCATTGAAGACGTGGAAAATAAAAATGGGTAAGATCTTAAAAATATGTTCAGCATGTGTCTGAAATCACAGGGAATTTATTATTCTATAGGAATCTAAAAATTCCTACAATGTAAAGACTTACCCAAAGCCCAGGGAGGAAGCATTTCTATGTAAGTCTCATTAGATTGGATGGAGTGCATGTACATGACGTGGATCATGTACTCTGCCATGCACCACCACAGCATGATCCGTGCTGATCTGAGCAGCAGGTAACTAGAAGCAGATTCATCCTTGTTGCCCTCTTCAGCAGACCTCCGCATCTACAAGTGGAACAAGGGAGCATGTTACTATGAATGTCTCGTTATATACCAAAAAATAGAAAAGAAGAAGCCTCACGACTAATTTACTTAAAAATCAACTATTGAAAATTGAAGTGTGGTTCAACAAAATCATAAAAACTGAAACTGGCCATGACAAATTAGTTGGTCCCCCAGAGAAGGTGTAAAATGATTTACCATGTTAAACTTAGGTGTGTCTTTTAATTAACATCACAGGCATCTTCAATCTTGCCGTTAAACGGACTATTTAAAGGTTTAAAAATCGTCACTGCTGACGAGATCAGAATGAAAATTATTGACAAGCACGTTAAAGGTAAAGGCTAGAAGACCACCTTCAAGCAGCTTCCTGTGACTACAGCTGCAAATTAAATTCAGAAGTGTAAGGTCGATGAGATTGTAGTCAACATCATTGGATGTAGACACAAGATGAAAATTGATGACAAGTTGAAAAGATGACATACATGAATGGTAACCAAAGAGCTCAGAACAATTTCCAAAAAGATTCAAGACTCCGAGCACACATTAGTGTGAAAGCGCACCCATCCATCACGATTTGAGCCAAAGTGAATGACCGAAGAGGACTTCACATGTATGTCATGTGTAAGACCCCAGTAAACTGGATGGGGTCCCTTTTTGCTCTAAAACTCAGCAAAATCCAAGCCGATGCCAATTATATTTTAAATACACCCGTGCCACTGTGTTTACATGTCTCTAAAGACTTTAACTATGTCCAAAATCATGCACTCACTATATAGTGCACTACTCCACACTCAGAGAGTCTTTTGAGCTCAACAGCAGGATAAACTTTATTTTTGATAGTGCTGTTCATTGTCTCTGTGTTGTTGCATAAACTAAAGTATAATGGGTGGCTAATGTTTGGTTGGACACTACTTTTCATGATTCATTGTTTAATACATTCAGGGCACTTTTGGGGTTTGACCATTCTCGCCACCTAATCAGACAGCACAACAAACTGGCAAACACCCTATGTAGTGAGTAGGGGGGGATTTTGGACACAGCTTCTTATTGGCTATCTCAAGCCAATAACAGAGAAGGCAATTTCAGACTTTTACCTGCTCAGTGTATGCTTTGTAAGTGATAATGGGTCCATTGTAGAAAAAGGGATGATAGAAGGTGTATGAAAACAACCAAAATAGCTGTGCGAGTCCACTGTGGTCTGAAGGGCTCCAGCAGCATTCCAAGTTGAAACTGATGAAGCGCAGGCCACAGACGGCAACACTGAAGAGCAGGAGATAGTATTCCTCCTCTGTGTTATACCAGCCCTTCTGTGCAATACAATAGAGAAGACAATGATTTCTATAACAATCATGGAGAATCTTTGTAACATCATTGAAGCAAAAATGTCAACTTAATGTGCTCTGCCAAAGGAAACTTTAGAAATTAGAACTTTACAGTTTGACAGTGACATCAAATGTATACTCTATGTACTTTTTAAAAGAGAAACTTTTACGTATGTATTGTATAGAAAACTGGTGAAAAATAAACATGACAGCTCTGTAGCATTGGAAATTCCTCTTAAAATGTATGTGGGGTGTAAAGGAGAGGAAGAGATATATTTAGATTTAGTTCACATTACTAAAGTCAACTATCAAAACACTGCAACTAAAGGTTAATTACTTCACTCCCACAATGCTTCTGAATACATCAGAAGTGCAGCTGAAGGTGAATGAATGCAATTGAGTTTTTATTGTAACAGCAAACATTTGATGCTAGTATTTTTAGCATGTGTAAATTACTGGGCTACAGTGCATAAGGACACCAGGTTTTTCTTTTTCTTTAATCCTCAACTAGTTCTATAAATAGAGTGGCAAATGGATCTACACCTCTTAGTATCTCATATCCTCTCGTATTTTTTGAAAATATAACAGTAATTGACACTTCTGAAAGGTTGAACAACAGCCAGAAGTGTTGAAGGCATAGATAATTAAAATCATCCTTGTTTTTGCCCTGCACAAATATAGGTTTTGCATGGAAAATGAATATGCTTTGTTATTGTAAATATTTGAGAATTTCAGGCCTCATTCTACTTAAATTGGCTCTGAGATTTGTAAAGGTTTAAGCATTTGGAACAAGTAAAATGTAGTGGAGGTGAAACAACCCACCTGGATGTCTTGAAGTGGCTGAATGTGGAGTGTGGAGAGCAGTAGCAGGTTACAAGTCCATGACAGAGCTGGTTTACGTAGCTGGGCCACTGAGAAGGACACCGCCAGATGCAGCAGCAAAACACTCACACCTCTGATCCCCAGCACATAGCTGGCTGCTAAGAAGCCGTAGACTGTGATTGCTGGTACCGTAAGCTGTTGGACGATCATGAGAAATGTGCCAAATATAACATCTTCCACATAATATTTATATAAAGAGAGTATACATTCAATTTAACCATACCTTGGGATAAAAGATGTTCAAGAATCTTGATATTGCACCATGACCAATGAGAGTCCACAATAGAGATTTTCTGGCCCATTCAATCCAGAAATTCCACTCAAAGTCTAATGGGTCCTGAAAAGTATAACACATAACTTCTCATTGAGCCTTGAAAAAAAAACACCTGAAACTTACTGACAGTTTTAAAAAAAAAGCTTTTAGTTTATGTAACGCAAAGATATTTAAAGTAAGACTGTATTGTACACTTTGAAAGCAAACTGTCAGTGACATAAGCCTTTTTGTAAATACCCGGCTACGTGTAAACGGGCCTTTAGTTCTAATTCACAAATTTCATCATTGAACTTACCCTTTTAAAACCTTTTAGAAGGCCCTTTTCCAACTGGAATTCTCTTTCTAATCCTGTTTCATGGTCTGAAAAAAAAGATAAAAGAAAGAAGATGGTCCCTATTCACTACCTTTTTTATTTTCAAACCACTTCGTGAAACCAATGTACTCATATCAGTCTTCATTACCTTTGGAGAATTTGTGCAGGTGGTAAAAAGAGTATAGATGAGAGCCAAAGGACAGCACCCAATACAAGCAGATCTCCGTCCATGGTAGGGGTGACCGTTGGAGCTTGGATTTAGATGTCATCAGGGAAAATCACTGTGCTATAATGCACCTAAAGTAGAATAAGTCAGACAGACACAAGCACACACACAGAACTACTGTTGGTACTAAAAATGAGAGGAGCACACACTGTATGACAACTAAGGTAACCTCATTTTGAATATTTACTGCATTCTCGAGTGATCTTCTTTTAAAAATTTGGCTAAAAATAAACTAGAAAGTTTTCTGCTGGAAGGAATCATATCAAAACTAAACATGCCAGTTAAATGCACATTTTATAAATCAAATGAAATATATATTTCTGGTGTTTAGAAAGAGAGAATGAAGGATGTAGGAATTATATAGAAAGTAGCCATTAGTGTTGCTAAATAAACAAAACAAACAAAAACTGGCTCATCTTTTAAGTAAATCTAAACACCAACTTTGAAGGGCAGAGACGCTTTAGGTTTGCTTGATAGGAATATTCAACCCTAATTTGAAATGTATTCAGCTAGGTGAAATTTGTTCATAGGAGTATTTCACCCTTATTTTCAACATCACAAAGGATCAATTTACCAACATCCTACAACCAATGTGAGCACACTGAAGACCTTACAAAAGTGACTTTAAAGTGACCCCCACCTGCGACTAATAAAGTGTAATTGATCTGAATTAACTATCAAACTGTGGGCTGTTGCTAGGCAACACTCTACGCCGTAGGCTCTGCGTTGGTGTAACGTGGAACCATAAATCAGCCTTTAGTCGCTCGCTAAACTAACAAATCCTTTGGGCGAGTTATAAAGTTATAAAGTTACCTGGTGGTGCTGGGCTGCTGTCCATGGCGTAGCTGCAAACTACTGACTGCACTGTGCAAAATTGCCCCAATTCCATCCCGGTATCTTTCAAACGTGTGATTATCTTCCTCCTTTTCCTTTTCCACCCGCCCTGTCATGAACCTCTCTAGATCTGCACTGCCCCCTACCGGGCAGGAGGGACTAAAACAACACTATTTAATCATTCACATGATCTTCATTTGATTAATATTATTATTATTGGTTTTTTTTAGCCTTTCTTGTATAATTTATCACACTTACAATTTGCAAATGTATATATGGTGCCAGTTGTTAGTATTTATATTTTTTAGCAGTTAATTCAAACTTTTGTTCATAAAACTATTTACATAGTTCAAATGAAAAAATACATATCCACATGAAACTAAAGGAAAAAGCTTTTTTCATACTGTGTATACTTGTTATCTGTAGGATGAAGGATTACAGCATATTATTTTTGTTCTTAATGTTTTATTCACTTAACCAGAAGAGTGTTACAGTTTACTGTTGGCAAAACACTTGATTCAATAGGGATTAGCAACAGCTTGCATGCTGAGTAGGATAGCATTGTGGATTTACAAATTATCCAACAATCTTAACAGCAATAAAAGGGCAATGAAATAACAAAAATGGTAACAAGTTTACATTTATAACATGCATTATGTTCAAATGTAAAATTTCACAAGCGTCTATCCTTACCACATGATTAATTATTTCCTTGTTTCTGAAAATTGCATGTTTTTTTGAGAACAAGCTTTCTAACTAATTAAAGCATTGAAAATTTGACAAAAGGTTTGACTTTTAATCTCACCATAACATCTGAAGCCTAGCTCTTTGCTTTACAACTTAAAAAATGGCAACATCAGAGCTTAGCCACAAGTCATGTACACTTTCAATTATCAGTGAGAAATTGAAATTCACTCATTTGTCATGTGTGTGTTCATGCTTAAGTTTTGTGTGTTCATGCTTAAGTGTAAGTTCATACAGTCATGCTCGCATGTATGTATGTGCACAGTGGGTGTAATCACAGTATGTATATGTTTTCAAAGCTCATCGGTCTCTCCATCAAATGGCACAGCATCTGCCTCCATATGAAAACTGCTGGGCTCACTGCTGCCCACCCAGCCAATAGGAGTACGGTTGAAGGAAGGCCGGCAGCCAATATCCTGGTTGTACACCACTGCCGGTTCAGGCTCCTCTTTGGTCACCTGAGCTTCTGGCAGCTGGAATTTAAGGAGCTGGTTGGCCTTCTCATAGCCCCCAAAAGGCATGGCACTCCTAGCAAAGCAAAGCAAGACACAAGGCTGATGAATGCCTCTGTTGGTCACAAAGAACCAAAGAATTTGACTACAAGGGAACTACCTGTTGAAAGATTTGTACTTGAGCAGATCCCTTTTATCAATAGGACCAGGCATTTCAGATCTTAGAGTAGCTAACAGCATCTCATCACCCTTCATGGCCTTTTCCCATGGTGATACATATGTCTTAGCCATAATATGCTTGCTGCCTCCAGCGTGTCCACTTCCTGTAGAGAAAACATCTTCAGCTAGAACATAAGAAATTACCGTACTTTTTTGTGAACAATTCACAACATCTTTTCCAAAAAAATTTGGAAGGCATGTATAATCTGGATGAAAAAGGCTGCAATGATATGAAAACATATCAAAACTAACATATAATTAAAAAACATTACAGACAACACATTAGCTGCTGAAACAATAAAAATATATGCCTATGGTTATCCTAAAATGCTAATATAATGGAGATTGCATTTCACTGTACATTTATTATGATAAATTGGTGTGCCAACAACTTCTGTGCCACAATATAGTACCTACCTTTGTGAGACAACTCACTTGATCCTCCTCCTATTCCATCTTTGTCGCCGTGACCATGACCATGACCATGACCATGACCTCCTGCACCTCCTGCTCCTCCTGCTCCTGCACCTTTGCTTCCAGGTTTTGGTGGAGGCACAGGAGGCCCTCCTACAGGTATCACTCCTAAATACGGATGTCCATGCTCTTTGCTAACATGATGCCCACCGACATTTATTATCTGACCTCCCACATGACCTCCCAGAGAGGGAACAAGGTGGTGGAGGTGGTCCTGAAACAAGTATGATAATTCTATAATCACACTGATTTTTATTGAAGCAGATAAATATGATTTTGCATCTGACAAGTATTACTAGCCATTTTGAGTTTAAGTGGTCTTCATTTGCATTCAGACAATGAAATATTACTCATGCTGATATGATTTGACAGTTCTACATCATCTGTCCACATAACTTCACATTTCTGGCAATACTACTACATTTTCAGTGTGTAGGTAAAAAGATGTAGCCCAACTGCAAACTAGACTCACCATGGACTCACTGCTGAAGATATCTGGGTTGTTTTCATAGATGAACCTCTCGACTCTCTGCTGCCTCATTCTGAACATCTTAGAGCCTCTGTTGTTCATCAGAGAAAGTTCCTCCAGCATGATCTCTCTGGGAACCCGGATCTTTGTTCCCAGGTCAAACTCAGATGCTTCTGGCTCCGACTCATACTCTAGAGAAGGCAGGAAGAAAACGATGGGAAATTGTTGATGGTTTAGACTGAAGAATGGGGAAAACAGGGGAAAGAAATTAAGCTGTTGACTTCAGTATGAGTTAAAATAAGAAAAATAGTTAAGAAGACTGAAAAAAATAAATAAATGCTACAATCTAAAACCCAACCTAGACATATTGTTTTGTTGTGTTTGTTGGACTGTTGACTGTTGTTTTATTCATTTGTTGTGCTTATTTCTTTATAAAATTATAGATTATATTACTGCTTATCGTCTAAGATTAGTAAGTTATTTGCAGTGCCTATCCTCTATCATGGCAATTATTTAAAAGTGTATTGAATTATTGTAATTTCATGTTTATGACATTTCATCATCATGTCAGCCTTACCATTCTGAGAGATGTGTGAAAGGTCAGTTATGATTCTGGAAGACTTTTTCCGCTTGTGTACGGGGGCAGGTGTTCCAGCAGGCATGGCTAGAGTCAGCAAAAAAATAGAATAAATAAATAAGACTTTTCTTTTTACCAGATTGCAGGACAATATCCCTTACTGTGAACGTTATTTTACAAATACCTCCTGAACTAACTCAACTAGTGAAGAGATTTCACATTTAGGCAATCTCAGAGCTTTTATTAGATAGAAATGAAAGATATACAGTTTAAAATTTCAGAATGTTTCATATGAAGGAGAACTCCTAAAAGAGAAATAACAGGCATTCATAAAGAATATTGAAATCTGAAGTTACACGAATATTTTTTTTTTACTCTAAATGTAAATTTTCAAATGAATCAGTTTAATAGAAATATGACTCCTTATGTTCAAATAAACTGAAGGAGTGTTTCTGTTTTAATTTACTACTATCGATACCTAGACACTTCACCCACCCCTGGACCAACAGAGAGGCTGACATCACAGTCTTGCTTCATTTTTCATCATCAAGGGGGATGTCAGTGGCCTGACATTCACCGCATTCTCCCGTGGAACAGATAACTGCCCCAAAGGAAATGTATAGCTAAGTGTGTGTTTCAGTTTTGTTTAGGGACACAAGATCTGTACACACACTGACTCAACATAAATAGAAGCATGCTGTAGTTCCCGCCGAAAGTGGTCAACAATTCCCATAAAAATGGGCCTTCAGGATCATTAGATGACATTAGCAGTATTCATATCATAAGATCATATTCCCCAAACTGCAGCTTCGAAGTGTGCAAAGTGGATGGAATACTTTCTTGGCCTCATATGTCAAGATATCCTTCAGTGCTTAAACATATTATTAATATCTAAAAATCTTTTTTTACAGTCCATGGTCTTATCCTTGTATGACTGAAATATGGAATTCATTCTTAAATTATATGACATGTTTATGTAGCACCATCTTTTTACCCTCTGAAACATAATATCGGTACATTTATTCCAACAGTTTCATAAAGGCCCTGTCAAGTGGCAAAACATCACATCTAGTGGCTGTAACTCAACCCGGTAGTGCTATTTTTAAAAGCCATTTCCAGCCAAGACATCTTAGTGACAAGTAATGGCGTCATTCAACGATCAAATGTGTTTGAAACAAGTCTTAAGAAGACAATACACTCTTCTAGGGAATATAGGTGCATATTTAACTTTATGACAAAACAGGTGGAAGAACTTAAATGGAATTCAAGAAGGAGCACTCTGACAAAATCTCTGTTCTCTTAAATAATTCCCTTTAACTTTAGAGAGCTCTGCGTTCAGGTTCACCACCCCCCTCTCAGGGTCTGGTGACACTAAATAAAATCTCTGCAATGCTCAACAAGATCAACAGTCAGCACATTCACCCAACCTTTTTTCATTTTAAAGCCATGCAAACAAAAACATAAAAGTATCCAGGGCGATTTTTCCTGCATTATTCTTTATTCCTTATTAAGAATCTTTGAAATTAAATATCAAATTTTATGATGTTTTTTCAATATTAGCTGCACGCTCCACAGTATGTAAAGACTGGGAGCGTTTTACATGTCTTCAACACAATGCTTTCATTTTTGCTACATCCAAAAGCTCAAGCTGTTATGCTTGTTATGCTATGAGACAAACAAGGCACACCAATGGGTTTGGAGCCACTCACCGGGTATCTGTTGTGATCCTGGGAGGTGAAGTAGAACTATAAATATCAAATGGTGAAGAAGATCTTGATCTCGATCACAAGTTTACAAATCCCTATGTGCCTCTGACCCTACGTATGGATGGACTCGGGTCCTGGAAAGTGCAAAACCCACCCAGCAGCACTCAGAAAGCAGATCTTGGAGAGGGTTGGGGGTGTGGGCGGCAGGACTGTTGGTGTCAAGACGGGAGGAGGAGGTTGAGGTTTGGAGTATGAATACCGAAAGGGGAGGGGGGGCATTAAGGCGGGTGGAGAAGTCCCTGCTGGCCAGCTGAAAGTGCTGATGACTGATATTAAGTGAACAAAATCATTCTCACATATGGCTCAGAAGTCTATATTTAGTTTAAAGAACGAGGGGAGCAGGTCTTAGCCGTCAGATAACCTCAGAGGACCCTAGGGTGTTCTTGGGGTATGCAGAAAGATAGAAAGAGTGAAGGGAGTGACTATGTGCAAGTGCACAGTGCATGTTAAAGGTTAAGTATATGTGTGTATATTAAGTCCATGTCAGTTTATGTTTCAAAGTGATTTTGCACTCCTTTACTCCCTGGGAAACACTAACCTGATAGTAGATTGTCACATTTTCAGTTGTCTTTGGAACACCATGTTGTGGTGACGTGGTGGGCTTGTGTCAGTACAAGTATAAGATACTCTAGCATCATTTGTCTAAAACAGCTCATGCAAAAAATGTGAAAATAGTGGAGCGCCAAATAAATGCCAAATAAAAGTACCGGTAGTAGTTTCAAGATTCCCACATGGCAACAATTTTTATTTGTCCTATCTATGACCATAGATCAGAGTTGGAAAGTGCTGAATCCGTGTCTGAACTATCTCTAGACATGTAGAATCTAATCAATTATTACTGAAAACCACCAATGTGTACCTTATGTTGATAATATTAGCTGTCTCAGAACTATACATTTCTTCAGCAAACCCAGTGATTTATGTTGACATACTGAAGTATATATAAATGTTGTCTCAAAATATGTTTTATGTTGATTTATGTGACATTTTACAACTCATTAATATTAAACTTGATATATTATTAACATTAGAGGCAGAATCCACCATGTTTGATTTCATGAAATGCGGTGGAGAAGTAGAGCATGGTCAGTGGAAGAGCGCATTCTATTTTGGTGCGGATGCAGGGACCTTTACTCAAAATAGGCCAGGAAATAGGATTTTCCTTTTGAGTTCTACTCTGGAACTATAAAAATGATGCCTTTGTAACCAACAATAACGCAGTATTATGTAGATTTAATAAGTGTAAACATCCAGTATGAATTTCACATTTCACTTTTTTTTTCTATGCAGTTTTAACTCTGTTTAAACCTGGATGATGTTACATTCTCTCTTTTGCTTTGGCATCATCATTGGAAGAAACTGGTGGTGGCGCTAAATTGTCAATGATCTACAGCGTTTTATGAATGTTAGATTAGTTGAGTTGGTTTTGTGATTTGAGCACAAAATGGAGAAAAAAAACAACAAAAACAGTTATAGACTGCAAGCTAACCATTTCAGCATGTGCAGCCTCTGCAAAGATCAAAGTTTACGTTAGGGGTAAAGTGTTTTTATTCTAATATGAAATAGACTTTGTCAATCTACAATATCAATGCACTATAAATATTCTAGTCATATTTGTTACCTGAACATCTGCCCCATGGAAACTGTGGTAGATGTTTTCCGTGCATCCTGATATAGAAACTTTCCAGAAACTTGACCCAGTTTTATTTTTTATCGAATCTTTTTTTAGCTGTTAAATTAAGAACCAATTTTTAATTAATTTAGTCACCTGGCAAAATGTCATTTTCATATAAATAGTGTTCTGTTAGGATATTAACAACCCTATATATAGATTGCCTGTGAGTGTTGGTGGGATCAAAATGCCCTTCTGTCTGCCCTCACAGGCATCCATGCACCAAATCATCACAGCACTACTTCCATCTCTACAGTTTATGTTGGTAAGAAATTGGTAAGAAAGGTTTTTTTTTGACAAAAGTTTGCCATGTGTATGGTCATATGACTGTCAAGACCCACGTTCTTTTACTCCGTTACACGAGTAAACATACCATTGTTGTTGGGTTTTTTTGGATTGTTTTTTTTTCCTTATCTTCTGGTTTTGTTTTATGGATTCCAAACAAATAAACAAGTAGATTGATACCAGTAAATCCTTTTTTTTTCTTAACTCGTGTTCCTAATTGTTTTTACATTTGTAAATACGTTTTTTTTTTTCTGCTTTGATTCTGAAACAGAATAACCACAGAGCAAATGATACACACAACAAATGATACATGGATTTTCATATCTTCCACAGGAACCTTTTTCCAGGAAATAAGATCGTTTACCTCCTGAAAGGGAAATTGTACTGCTTACTCAGTACCTTTGATGCAGGGCTGCACCTCTGAACAGATATGTAGCACAGTCATCTCATGATTAATCTCCACCAAAGCTCCACATAAATTTGTAAAATCTTTCAAGTTTAAATTGGACCACTGTAGACATTTACATACATCAATAAGCAAAATAGGTTTTCCACTCTCCTTTCGTAATTGGCATATTCGAAACAGCTTAAACAGTGTTGCACCCTTGTCTGTTTATGCTGGCATTGCAGCAATGATCTGACTGACAAGGGCGTTGTTTTTCGGAGCAGTGTGTTCTACTAAGCTAGGTCACCCTGGCACATGGAGCCCATCTCCCCTTTGTTTCACCTCTCTTACTACCCCAGATCATATATTTATCATTCAAATGTATCAAATAATGCTGAGTTGGAGTTGGAGAGGAAGGAGATTAAAAACAAATAGCTCCAATTATGATTGAAAAGCAATGAACCTGCAAAATAAATTCTTAATATGTGATTGTTTCACAGCAGTTGTATTCCCAAACAGAATTGAAGCAATCTCCAACCTTTAGAAATGTGTAACATTAACAGATTTTGAGTTGATCAAGCTGAAGTGTAATTCTGGATTTGACTTCTCTGTGTAGGCAGGTGAGCTGGCCACCTGCCTACACACACTTTAACAGACTTAATTTCTTATTTTTTCTTCCTTTGAGTTCAGTGAATTTGCAAAAGATGTAATTTTGGAATAGTATTTCAATTATGGAAAAAAGCTCAGGCCTCTTTAGACTTTGGATGTTATTGGTCAAATTGAGAATTAAATTAACTACCTGAGAATCTGAAAGTGAAGCTAATTCCTTTCCATATAATAATAATAATAATAATAATAATAATAATAATAATAATAATAATAATAATAATAATAATAATAATAATAATAATAATAATAATAATAATAATAATAATAATAATAATAATAATAATAATACAATAAAAACATTAATGATTATTATAATTATTATCCTTATAATTCAAAAATAGCCTCCAAAATACGTTTTCAAATCAGAGGATTGTTTTCCCTTGAAACCTGTTACTTTCCTGAAGGGGGCAGCATGATAAAGTGGTTGGTTATTTCAGTGTATGGCTTGGACCTTCCAGCATTGGACTTCCCTCTGCCAGTTTAGAGTTTTCTGCCGTTCCCAGATTTGATTCCTGAGTCCTATCACTACCAGAGGTAACTTATTTTAAATTAGTTATTAGAACATGAATGTTGTCTCTTTGCTTTGATCTTGTGAATGACTGGTGACCTTCTACCTCTTCCTAATATTACCTGAGATAGACTCCACTCCTTTCATCTTCTTTATTGATGGATTTTTCATAGTGTGATAGTATTCATCTAAAAATCTGCATTTATGCATTGTGACATGCAGCACCGTTGAAAACAACTAAAAGGATAATGTTGAATCACAAGTATTATCCTTTTTTCTGTGCTTCTTTTTAAACTTTTAAAATAAATGCACTTTTTAACCACATTAGTGGTTAAGCCCGGAATTGCTTATGTGGTTCTGTAAGTGTTTAAATTCCAATTATGATATAGTCATTTTTAGAATCATAGGAATTATTTATATGTGGTTTAATTAATACATGTGATTTTAGATTTTTTTAATAGTGGAGCTAAGAGCTCTGTTATATAGTATAAAATATATTTATTCATTTTAGTGATACAAATCCGTGTTGTGATTATTGCGTGTACACTCAGCAACAGAAGGCAGTGTAAAATCAGACATTTGAGACAAATGAACTTTCAAATCTAACTTTATTGCTCTACACATTTGTTTAACCCTACTCAGAATAAACTTCTTCTCACAATTAATAACAAAATGTTCATACCTGTGGTTTAGTCTAACTTGTATATCATACTTTACATCTAAACAAAACTATATGCACAATTTATAGTTTTTGTGGCCATAATCTTATGAAAACAAGCTTTCAACAGAAATGATACTTTAAAAAATATATTTTTTAAAAAGAGCAGTGCCTCCCAAGAAGTCCACAATTGCAAACAATAATTTATTTGTTTCCTACTTGTTTCCAATAACATATCCAGTCTTTCAAGGTCATCATCATTAGATCCTCACTTAGCAACCATTGTACATCAAAAGACACCAGCTTTTATCGGTCTTCATTTCATTAGCATCTTTAGCTTTACCACAAACTTTTAGCAGATCAGACCTTCCTGACCATTCTCAAGTTTTTAGCTGGAGGCTATGGGATTTCAAACTGTATATAATCAAGTAAAATATTGATCTAACTGAGAAATCATTCAGTAGTCATGCATACATACAGTATACTATCCTCCGTCAGCTACTTTCATTCCTTGAGCCTTTTTACAAAGGCTTATGACTTTCAGTCCAACAACTTCCCTTTACATTCCTTAAGATTAAGTCATAATTAAACAAAATAAAATACACATCCGTCATCTGTGTTATTTGTTTAATAAAACTTAAGAATTTACACTTATGTGCAATGATCACACTGAAACTGTGTTTAAAGGAGACTGGGTTTAAATAGCAGCTGAAAGCAGATATATCCAGTGACAAGTATACATTCAGTGACAGCCCAGGCACTTTTTGAATGTGGCCTGTGCTAAAAAGAAAGCATTTCTCTTTGGCTATAATGAGCAGAGCTATCTGGCATAGCCCCACTACTACTTTGCAAGAGCAAACTGTGCCTTCGGCAATGATCTGAGGTCTTTATAATCATTTTACTTTCTCCAACTGGTTATGCATCATTTAAACCTTCTTACAAGAAGATAAGGCCACTTGGGTTTCTCCTTGATAATGCTCTAGGTAAAAAGTTAAAATGTATTTATTACTTCTCTAAATACATGTTCTTAACTTATATTCTCTTCTTCAGCATACATCTTCAGCTTTACGGTGGTATAGACTCCTCCAGGTCATGGTAATCCTCAAAAGCTTGAATCAAAGCCTGACTTTTTTTCTTCTATTTTCAAAGTTTCCTTGATTAAAGCCTTTGCAGATCTTTAGCTTTCTGCCTGTGATCATAACTGTAGCCATTAATCTTTTCAGACATTTTAAGTTCCAAAGAATAATTAATTTCAGGAACCTGTCCAGGGTGTGCCTTTATGCTATTCACCTCAAAAGAGCTCAGATAGGCTTCAGCAGATCTCTGTAGCCATACATAAACCCCTCCATAAACCCCTCCAAGAACAGGCATATTGTATAAAGGGTGATACCACATACAATGTATGCTAATATACCCTTTTATTGTTGTCACTTAGTTAAATGTACAAACAGCAAAGTAAACGTGACAGTATTTTCTAACAAAATTAAATTAATTTGTGATTTCAGTCATTTTAAATTTCTATTGAAGAAAATAATCACGTTATCTTTTTGTTGCTTCTTTATCTAGTTATCTCTCATCACCTAGTGTCTACTGTTGATTTGTGTACTTAAATACATGTATTATTTGGCAGATTATTTATTTAATTTGAATTTTCCAATTTTCCTTTTTCATATATACAATAATTTTGAATACCAATAAAGAGATGATATCTTTAAACTTTTTATTTTGTTCAACCAACTATCTAAATCTGGATGATATTCACAGTTGAAAAAATGTGGCTTGTAATATTATGGCTTAATCTAAATATTGGATCAATGATCTCCACTGTGATTGATACATTCTTTTAGATATCAACTTGTTAATTTCTTTTGTATTTGTTTGTTGTTGTTCAAACTCCCCCTGGCCTCCAGACAAGGGGTTGGACTCCTGCCTTAGTCGCAACAAAACGTGGTTTGGGTGCCTGAACAGGGTTGGGTTTGAGTGGGGGCAGAGAAGCAAGGATGCTGAGTTCAGGAGCACTCTGAAATTGCTTGGCTGACTGGAGCCCAGTAGCGTATGGTGGAGAATAGGGTGTGGGCACTGTAGGAGGCACAGGGTGTGTCATAGTGGTGGAAGAGAATTTTGGGAGGCTTGGCAGCTTTGATGGTTGGAACAGTGTTGAAGCTGTGTTTGGATCATTGAAAAGGGCTGGGGTTGGATTGAAAGCTGGAGGTGGGGAGTTCATATCAAAATGAGTCAAACGTTCTCCAAGGGTAGTGGCTGACCGAGGTGCAATGACTTTGGGAGCCAGAGATGGATGTGACATCGGTGTGGGTGTGGAGAATCGCTTTATTTCGTAAACACGGGCTGTTTTGAGAGGGATCTGCCGAGGTGAAGTTAATGAGCTACCGACCATCGTTGTTGTGTAATTACCCTGCTGGGTTTGGTAAGAAGGCATGGTGGATAGATTAGTGCTACTGCCTCCGTAATTAAACATGGCAGAGTTTAACTGATAAGGCTGCCTTCTCATAAAATCCAGTGCCCTGATGCCTTCTCTGTGGAAGCCTCCCCTGCCCTTGATGTCTGGTTGGCGTGTGTCCCTCTGAGGCCCAGTGGGGATGGAGGGGGCCAAGAGTGGATTGTACCCTATAGGCGGAGGTGCACGAACATTTGGGGAATATTTCCAGGGGGAAGAAAGAGAACTGCCGAAAGAGGACTCATGTGGTTGAGTTGTATTATGCAAAGCCACATCCTGCTGGTAAGGAGTCTCAGGTGAGGTATCCACCACATACATTCCCATTCGGCTTTGCCTTTTGGCAAACAATTGGGCCCCCTTACCTCCTGCCTGAAGAATCTGTGGTGCCTCCTGAATAACTCGAGGTTTCGGTGCAACTGGGGGTGGAACCCTTCCCATACCAGGCTCACCCCCTCTGTCTTCCTCTGAAACATCATAAGTAACTTCAGAGGGTGGTTGGGCATATTTGTGCCTGTTGAACCTATCATCCAGATTCTGGACCATTGTCAACAATTCAGGATTGGGGGAATTCTTTTTCACTTCTGGGACGACAAACATAGGTTTGGGTTTACCACCACGCCGTCGAGCGTCATTTAAAATTCCCGTGCGACCTGTTGGACCAGGACCAGGGGTTGGAGCCACTGTTTCAGGCTGGGAGACCACTGATACTTGAGCTACATGTGGTACAGAAAACTGTGGTTGTGGTAGCTGAGCAACTGGCACTTGAAGTGGAGGCAGTGGAGCAAACGGTTGAGAAATTTGGGATATAGGAGGGATAGGGACTGGAACCACCGGTGCTTGTTGGGCTGAAGGCATTGATATTGGTGTCACAGTTGCAAATGGAGTTTGATAACCACCAGTCGTTTTCGGGGCTGACTGTTTTGTCTCTACAGAAGTAGAAAGTGCTGGAGGGTGAAATGTAACTGGAGTGCCTGGTGCCGGGGCTAAGGAAACTTGAGGGATGGAGTATGGTGGGGAAAATACTGGCATAGGGCCAGTATTCAGCTGTGAAGTTGCTGAAGTAGGATTAATGGCATGTTCAAAAGCAGTGGAGAATGGTGCAGGTACAATAGCTGCTGAAGCAGGACGCTGACTCCTCTTTGTGACAGCTGGTCGGAACGTTACAGGAGCAGTTGAAGCTCGAATGCTGATGAACCCTGGGGTAAAAGGACGTGCTGTTCTATTCAGAACATTGGTTGCAGGTAGTTCTGGTAATGGTGTTTCAGCAGGTGGTGGAGGACTGTTGAGAACTGTCACTGAAACACTGGCTGGTTTGGATGTAACAGGTGGAGCTGACATCACCATGCTAACAGTGCTAACTACAGGGTTGGATAGGTCCCCATTGGGTATTCCATGGGCTGTATCGGCTACTGGGGCTGGAGCATGGGATAGCATTGGTTGTGTGGACATAAGGCCAGGTGGTTGTATCTGGTGAGGTTGGAGATTTGGTTGCACTTGCATTTCTACATGCACTGGATACATCTGAGACTGGTTCTGTGCTTGGGACTGTGTAGGTGCCTGAGTTTGTGCTGCTTCTATCTTCTTTGCATGTTCAGCTACCCTTTTTCTCTGCTGCTCAAACAACTGGGCTCCTTTACCTGCCGTGTCACTTAAACCTTGAGGAGCATCCTCTGTTTCACCTCCCCGAACTTCTGTTCCTGCTGTTGCCCTCTTCTCCAACTTATCCAGGTAGTCACTATCCCAAGTTGGGTCTGGAACGGCTGAAAAGCCATCCTCATCAAACTCGGATTCACTGCCTTGAAAGACACCGTCCTCTTCTTGCGAGTCCTGACAAGTGTCCTCATCAACGCTGCCAAAGCTGGTAAGGGTATACTTCTTGGAACGCTGTCTTCTCTTCTTGAACATCAACACCCCTTTGGAATGAGGATTGGGAGCATCTGTCAGTAGATTTGCAATTGTTCGACACTTGCTTTTTGCTTCCTTTACGTGCTTGTCTTGCAGTGTGTCTCCTCGGTTCAATTCTGCAGAGTATGAAAGTCATAGCTATTAGGAAGTGTACAGTAGTGCAACATAAATACATTCAGAGATTCCCAAGAGTTTAACCTCTAAGCTAAAATCTAACTCTGACATTAGCATCTAAAGTAAACCTGATAGTCATGCCTTCAGAAGGCATCCATCACTTTATTTTCCACAGGAGCAAAGGAAAATTCCTGTCACAGCTTCTCACATTAACTGGTATTTGCACATTATTTGGCTTATGCACTCTTACATCCATCTTTAATTAGATGTTTTGCAAGCAAGTTGAACAATGCCGGAAGTAGGTTATTTAAATAGAACTTTCAAATATAGTCACCATGTCTACTTTAATTTATGTTTAAGTAACCTACTTCTGTTTCAAAATGAGCTGGCATTTAAAAGTAATTCTTAATTTGTCTAAGACCCAGTTAATATCGCATTTGTGGAACCTGCACTCTCTGATGGCAAGGCAGGCATTTTTTTTAAATGATCAAATTGTAAGTTCTTTAACAGCAAGACTTTTGATAGCTCAGCTATAAGAGTGCTGCTCTTTTCTTGAGTTTATTATTTATGGTAGACACATAGTGTAAGAAAGAATTTTTGATAACTCTCAGTAATCCCAGCTGTTGCTGCATTATTAGTTTTATTGTCACTTTTGTCATTGTTTTGTCAAAGTTTTAACCCTCTCTTAAAAGTTTGTGAAAACGTAGACACAAATTTTCCTTAACACATACATAAGTGAGCATATATCTTCTTTTGACGTATCATTGTCACGCAGACATTTTTGTCTTTAATTCAGAGGGACTATTACAATTTCCCTTTAAAAATTTGAAAAAAACATCCGGCTCACGGAAAGCTCATCTTAATGTGGTGGAGAGAACTAAGTTTTCATATAGCATGTCTAAAAACAAATCATATATGTAGTATCGGGGAAAAATGGAAGTGACCTGTTCTGCTATTTAATTCCTAAAAGCAGCCATATATGCTTCTCAGTCCTCACTGATTGAAAGCTGTGGATTTTAATCACATAACTTAAGGTATTATAGGAAATCATTGTCACTGTTGTACAAATCAAGGTTATCATGGAACTCTTTCACCGTGAGCCATCTTAAATAAAAGTTATAAAGCTGGATTGCTTAGAGTAACAAAGTAAGATTGAGTAATGTTAAACAACTTACTGCTAAAATACTGGTCTTGGTTTAGATTTCAAGACTAAGAAAGGATTCTTAAACATTATTCCTGTTTGTACTAAATTGGAATGGTGTCACTTAAGTTCCTCCAGCATATACTTGTCATGCTTGCTCGTCTTACTCCTCTACCCAGGTCAGCTTCCCCACTATACTGATCACTGACCTCGACTAAAGTTCCCAGGATTCCCCACTCATCATGGTCTGCACCTGTGCCCCTCTCATAACCTCATGTGTCTCACCTACATGTGTCTCTCCTTACTTATACCCTGCACCTCTCTACCCTCATTGTGTAGTATTGTCACATTCATGTCACAACATGGAATGTACACCGACTAACTATTTCTGTTAGTTCTTTTCTACGAGTATTATCCAGCAACAGTTGTAATTAAACTTATTTAATCTGACGTCTGCGCTTGAGTCAGCCTCTTGTGTTCCAGACCTCACAATACTGACATAAAATTACAGTTCATTGCTTTATTCAGCTGCAATATTGATAGTATAGATTTTTCACTAAGACTTGTTAAAATGCCTTGAATTAGCACCAGTTCATGGTGCTAAGTCTTCCACACATATTCACATTTGTGCATACAAATAAGGCTACATTTACTGTATATAATGAAAATGTTTATCCCTGGGTATAGGTTAGGAATAGATCAGTTTATCAGTTATTCGTTTTTGTGCTAAAAGCAGATTCACATACAAACTCTATTTCCAGAAAAGTTGGGAACAATTTCTAAAAAGAAAAAACTGGAATATGGTTCTAATAAAAAAAGATTCTAAACAATACATAGGTATCTCTGTGTGTATATCTGTGTGTTTCTTCCTTTAACAATAGGCACTGTATTCTCAATAAGAGACAGTTGTGAACTACAAATGGACCAGTCAAGCAAGCATGCTCTGCGGCTACGATGCAAAGCTGTTGTAAGCCATTCAGAATTATGAATTCTTATCTTTTTGCCATGATGGTGGCATGCATCTCTCCAAAAGGCCAATATACTGTATCACCTCTGCATGTCTTCACACTTATGCATGTTATCCATGTGATGGGTAATGATGCATCCCCTGGATCTTCACATCCCCTTGCTTTTGCACCCTAGTTTGTTAACAGTCTTTGGCATATAGAACCATGTGTTGGTTTTTTGTTGTTAGTTTAGTTTTTTATCCCAAAAGTAAGCTGAAACATGGACTCATCTGACCACAGAACATGTGTCCACTCCATCTAAGATCAGTTTGGGGAATTTCTAAAATGAGTACTTAGGCACATTTCTGTGCAGCAGTTTGGTCTTGGTCTGTACACTCAAAGTTTTTCTTACACTCCCTGAATGTTTTCACAGTGTTATTTTATTGCTGTTTTTCAGACATGTACAGTATGTAAATATTTTTTAATTATTTATTAATGATTCTCAGAATTAGTGTGGCACGAGGTGGTGAGCCATAACCCATTATTGCTCCAAAAGTCTGATGGCTCCAGACTTGACATGTTAAAATGTTAACAATGGATTAATGAATAATTTTCCTTACTGGTTTTTATTTGCATATTCTACAAAAGTTTTGTGTTTCTTTGCATCTCTTCCAGCTTTTTTGAGACTATATTGCTAGCATCAAATTTTAGATTATTTTTTTTCAAATTTAAACCGTTTGTCAGTGAATAAATTATAATGATATGTTGTGTGTTACTCTATTGGGTTAAGTAATTAACTGATGAAAGATTATTATTATTTTCTGTTAAAAAATATATTGGGTTAAAAAAGAATATAATTGGAAATGTAGTAAATTATTATTGGAAATGTGTGCAGAACTCGTGCAGCATTGGTCTTCGTCAGCTATACTTACTGGCTTGCTTAGCCTTTTCCACGTAGGTTGTTGTAAGCTCCTCATCGATGGGTTTGCTCAAAGGACCTACCATGGGCACCAGCTGGCTGCGGGAGCCAAGCATCATGGCCTCTTTTGCCCTCTCTGGGGATACCAATGGCACTTTGGTTAACTCTAAAAAGCCACTGTCTTCCTCTTGTCCACCATCTCGCGGCCCCTGGTCATCTGCTGAGGAGATGATGGAGGAAGTCTCAGTGGATGTCTGGGAGGACCACACTCCTAGATTAGGAGGTTGGTAAATCACCTCCTTTCTTGCCACCCCTGGTAGACCCTCAGCTCCATTTCTATCTTCCCCATGTCCATCCAACAAATGTGGGAAAACCAGTGCATCTGGTGCACTGTCATAGCCACTCATCTCTGACGTCTCCCCGCCCTCCGGAGATGTACGTCCCGTTGGCTTTCCAGGGGTGGAGTTGCTGGGACTCCTGCGTTTCTGACGCCTCTGCCTCTCATAACCCGCGACGTCTGCATCACTGTCGGTCTCCCCATAATAGGCCTCGCTACCAGGTGGTGATGTCAAACCACTGGTAATGGAGGAGCGGCTACGGTGAACCTCACGAACAGGTGCATGGTGGGGGTTGGTCGGGGACATGGCCTTCAGAGCAGCACGGTACTCTTTGTCTATGCGGGGAGATGGGGCGCGGGTGACAAGCACTACAGACTGAAAAGCAGCAGGTACCCTGTAAACAATTAAACAGTTTAAAAGTGATGGCCTTTGGACATGTTACTAGTTGCTAAAGTCATCAGTAAAAGCAGCATAAACAACATTTATGCCCCCCCCCCCCCCCCCCCCCCCCCCCCCCCCCCATTAACTCAGTTATGAATGGTACACTTCTTTATTGATTGCAATAAGATGCTGCTTTATGAATAGTTTACAATGTAATTCTACTATTCCTCTAACCTTTTGACACGGATGTTTAATATCCCAGAAGAGCTGTCTATAAGGTTCATGGCCTGGGCATGGGAAAGAGGTCCACATGGCTGTTCGTTGATGGACACCAGCTCATCAGCCTCCCGCAGCCCAGCCCTGCATGCTTTGCTGCGTTTACGTACCTGCAAAAGGAAAGAAAGTAATCCAGACATTCTGGTGTTTTAATTCTCAGGTCAAGTCTCAAAATCTCCGGGGCAACCTGTTGTTAGGGAATTTAGTTTTTTTTTTTCCCCATTGCCAAAAATCCCTACATTTCACAAAATTCAGTGTCATAATTATTTTAGATTGCTCCAGGATTTTATCACATCCAGGGTAACTTGAGGCCAAGCCTTAAACCTGCAGCTTTAGTCTTAAGAGCCGGGATCTGTTTGCACTGTTATTGTAACAATAGGCTTGTAAAATGAAAGCTTTAAAGAGCTGTGGCCCTGTCTTGTCTTTGTTTTTTGATAGTCACTGACAGTGAGCAGATTTTCCCCTGACAGCTTGATCTTGCTGTGGACATATGCCACATATTACAGCTTGAGTGGGCCACTCATACGCACTTTAACAAGGAAATGCCAGCCAGCAGCCATCTTCCTTTGGCGGTTTGCTATTTGTGCCCGAGATCTGTCCAAACCATGGCTATTTGCCCACTCTGAAATCTCTCAGGACTCTGTGAGTCATGACAACATGTTGCTTTTTAGATTTAAGGCAAGTCATTTTCAAAGAAGAAATTGCGCTTTTAATTATTTTCCACAAAACCCATGTATGTTAAAATTCACAATTAAGGACATGTTACTTTGGTTGCTTTCATTAGTTCTCCTTCGAGCTATTCTGGTTTGCCTGTAATGAAATCCCATGTCCCCTATTTAGCTAAGCCTTTCAAAGTGGCCTGTGCCTCCCTGTGGCGCAGGATGTCAGGTTATTTGTTCACTCAGTCACCTTGTGGCTGCAAATCATAACAGTTATAATATACTTACATGCTTGCTCACATACACCACATGGACTGAAACAAAAATACACACAGAGTCATATAAATAAAAATACAAACACGCACATGAAGACTCATAGGCACAAACCTAGCTCTGACAGCCCTTACACAGAAGCCTCGCTCTGTTCCACCTGTTAGGAACGATATACTACAAAACCTGACAAGATTACACCTCCCTGCCTTCTGGGGGAGGGCAGTGTTGGATGGTCTGGCAGAAACAGCTGTCCACCATTGTAAAGGTGACTTGTGGTCAGCTTGTGTTGCACAAGTCAATAATGTGGGTTTATTGTAGGAAAGAGAAACAAAGTTTTGACACTGAATGTTGTTGAAGGTTTGTTCTCTAGATGTGATATTTATCATTAAGTGTAAGGACATGTAAATATGTGCTTTTTGAACTTGTTTATGGAACAATTATTTGAAAGTAAGGGATAAGGATGTGGTGTGAATGTTCATGTACTGTCTTAACAGGAATGATAGAGAATGTCATCATTTATTTGCCATGTGAAGTTGCATCAAATAAGTGAGCTTATTTTTTTTAACAGCAAAATACTAATTGGTGCATGTTTAACATTTGTCTATAAGGCTGATTTTCAGGTAGTAAGCTGAAACAAACTTGGCTATCGCAGAGATCTGCTTCTTGTGAACTATAAATAGCCACCTGGAAAATGACTTCTGCTCAGTCAACAATTACTGAAGGAGTTTGGGGATTTGTGTGTATAATGTGAGAGCAGGTGTACTTTTACCTGTTCTAACATTTCCAGGAATAAGATGTACAGGTGAAATTATAGGATTTCAAAAATAAAAGCAATGTTTACTGCATATTTTCTTTAGTTTGTCTGGGCTGCAAGCAACGTATATGGATTGGAATTTTATTTATCCTCATGATGATACTGTATACTGTAGTAATAATTTAAAACAAAAAAAACGTGATAGCTCTATCATGAAATATAACAATGATATTACTTCTCTTGGGTGTCTTCTTTCAGAAGTTTTTTTTTTCACTTTGCAAGCCAAATGGACCCAGTCAGGTTTTTTATACCTTTGCATATCACCTTGTATTTTCAAGTCGAGATCAAGACTAACAATTTCCCTGCACATTTGTTTAAGATGTGGGCACCAAATTATCATCTGTGAAGAATTTGCCTCCGAAGAACAGAATGAGGTGGACAGCTCCATATTAGAATACAAGCAATGTGTATTGTGAATATAATACGTGGGAGATGCCAGTGTTTAAATCTGGCATTAACCACTGTGATTTCACAACAAGTAAACCTTAACCAAAACTTCATTTTATGACATTTGTTGGTTACCTGGCTTGTTGCTACAAACATGAATCTCAGATAACGTGCAAGCTTGAACATGATCCATCATGGCTGGCGTCCTTTGCATTTGAGACTGATGTCATGAGTGAATGGTGTAAAAGAATCCATAAATTCAGCACAATTAAGACAATTAACACGCTCCACAAATTTCTGACAACATGTGAACATTTCTGTCCTCAAACCACATTCAGTAAAATGCCCAACGTTGTACATACCCATCATATACAAAACAAGGAATTGAAAAGACAAGTTTATATTTCTATATTTCAATCTAGTTTAACAGCTCAGTGGAATATGATGGCTTTACATTTCAAGCTAACTTGAAGTTTAAAGTTCACATAATGAATCATTAGCACACTTCTGCATGAAAACCCTTCTCAAACAAGATTATGACTCATGTTAAGACCTTGCACCAACTTGCACAGCAGCCAGTATTACATGTCAGTGTCTTTCACAGCTCCTTAAATCTTTACTGAATGTGTCTCTACTCATGTTTCACTCCTGCGAGGATGTTGTATTGAAAACTTTTCTTCTTTTTTTTTAAACTTTCCATTGTTTCATCAGTAAGCAATGCTAAGCTACCAGGGACTCACTTACCTTAGCCACCTGGAGTGGTTTCTGATGTTCCACCCCTCCCTGGAGACGAAACCCCCATGGTGCTCCACCAGACAATGTAATGATCACTTCCTCTGCAACCATTCTTCTGTCTTTTTTAGTTTTTCTTCTCCTTTTTCTTGGCTATTTTCCGTTATTCTTTGGTTTTTATAATGTATCTGAGGGTCTCCCCTCAGTGCACTGGCTCCATGGTTAGCAGTCAGGGCCCCCTCATAGAGCTCTGGCCTGCTCTTCGCCTGCCGCACTGTCCAGGCACTATCTTCTTTCTGAGCTCCAGGGCCAATACTCACACCTGCACACACACATGGATCCACACACACTTTCTGTGCACCCACCCATACCCAGAGTGGGACAGCCATCACAGCCACAGGAAGGGGAGAGGGCAAGAGAAATATGATGGGAGGGGGGTCTGTGTCTGCTTACACTGAGGAATGTATGCCCCAAATGAGCAAGGGGCCGGTCCAGCAGAACACATGCCCTGTCACTCAGGCCTATGCTACTGGGTTGTTGATAGCCCCTCCAAAAATAGGACGCCACCATCACCTTTGCTGCTTTACCCAGTCCTCTGCAGACCAAGGCAAAGTTAACGTTCAGAACATCCTAATGATTGTACTTCACATCTGACTCTCAAATCTCACAGCTGAGGCATGCCATGATAAGTTGCACCAATCCTTGGGTAATTACCTTTGAATAGTTGAATGGTTCTAGACTCTAGAGGATGCTAATAGACATTAATGATATGGAAAGTGACCAGACAGACTGCTTAATTTTTAACAGCTGAGCATGATCCTGCAAGTTCCTCTGGATCTTGAGACATTCCTGACTGTGATCATTGAGTCTTTGTGATAAATCCTTTGCAAGCCTTTGATAAATCCAGAAGCTTGTATAGCTGTATTGAAATACAGTATGTCTTGGTTTGCCAGAAAATAATTCCAAGTGGTTACTGAATGGAAATACATTACCATGATTGACAGACAAAGGAATCTCTCTATCCTCTAGCACATAACCACAGGTGGATCCATCTACCTGTCCTGTCAAAAACCCTGAAGCAGTGGAAAGTCTGAGGAAAATCCTTTAACATGAAGTGGAGGTGCTGTGGACTTGTTCATAAGCAAAGTGATATTTTGTATCACTGCCAACATGTTAACTTCTCAGAGATGATGTGATGATGTGGGCAGGCGCAGTGTTCTTCAGCCTGCTAGTTCAGTGTGCTTTGGGTATAACTAATAAACAATACCTACAAAATACAGCTAAAGCTGTTGGTAGTGGGATTATTCTTATAATTATTCATTCATTTTTTTAGGCATCTTTAGATATTTAGGCTTTAACTGACAAGACTTTTTTTGTTTATTTATTTATTTTAATAATTTTTAGAGTGTCAGACTGGCAACACTTTCTGAAAGTGTGTTTTTGAGACAGTTTCTTTGTCTTAATTCTTAATTCAGAGGATGAAAAACATTCATATTTGACACTTTAGTTCTGTTTTCATGTCATCTCCATCAGTTCCCCCCTGATTTTTACTTCAGTTTGTAACTCATTCCAGTTTTAGTGTAATTCAGTTTCTAAAATATAGAGAAAGTCTTAGTGGATGTATCTGTGCCTGAGGTATGTTGGGTGTTTCATCCATTTTCTATACCCACTTAATCCTGAACCTTGATGATTTGGTATAGTTTCGAGCAGACACCGTGACCCTGAACAGGATGTTGTTTTGTTTTTTGGAGGAATTGGAAGCCTTTTAAACCTGTTTCTGAAGGCTGCACTGCTATTATCAATGCTGCAGGAGGTCACAGATGATAGCTGCTCCCTTTGGCAGCCTTGCTCTGCAGCTGTCTCCAGACATCAGGATAGCTGAGATGAGTCCTGGGTCAGACAAAATAAAAATGTCACCCTCTCTTTCTGAATATGTCTATTTGAATACAGTAGTTTAATGAAATTCAACACTGTGGAGAGAAATACATTCAAATGCAAGGATTAAGCCAACTATGTGTACATAGACCAGGACTGTGGGGTATTAAACAGATATTTGAGCAAACTTTGAGCAAATTATAGACCCCTGGATGACCTGGGCCAATTTCTCCCTCTAGTGGTCAGAAGTAGGCTCTTGGCCTCCCATAGCTTTTACTTTCATATTTATTTTTCATATATTTAATTATTCTCTGGGTAATTACCTATACCTTTTTGGTTAAACATACAGTAGCTAACATTAGATCACATTAAATAATATTTGACCGTGTGTAACACAGAGGATTCATGTTTACATCAACAAAGCATTCACAAATCATGTTGAGGTGTGAAGATTCTAGTCAGCAAGCCTATATCAGTATAATACATCAGGTTAGACAAACCCACTGAAAAGCTCACTGAAGTCCAGCATGTTGTAGAAACAATTCTTATGTCAATATTTTCAAATTCCTACTTTGGCATAAGTTCGAAAACCGAGATCTCTGTGGCTTTTTGACCAGCAATTTCTATGAAACACACTATGAAAATGATATTCCATGTATTTTTCAGCTAAATCAACTAATCTATTGTGTTGGGGTTTTTTAACACACAATACCATTCAACAAATGAGGAAGTTTGATGAATTTCAAAATAAAAGGTGGAAAGTGACCAGACAAACTGTTACATTTTTTACAGCTGAGCATGATCCTGCAAGTTCCTCTGGATCTTGAGACATTCCTGACTCTGATCATTGAGCCTTGATCAATCTTTTCCAAGCTTTTGAAAAATCCAGTAGCTTGTATAGCTGTATTGAAATACAGTATCTCTAAGTGTGCCAGAAAATAATTCCAAATGGTTACTGAATGGGAAATACATTACCGAAAAAGCGAAAAAGAAATCTTTCTAGGGTGATATTGATCCTGTAGCACATAACCACAGCTACATTTACATTTATTTTATTTTTTTACACAGTCACCGAACGAGGGAGAAGTTTGCTGAATTTTAAAATAAAAGGTAACAGTAAAAATAGAGTTTTTCCCCCCTTTTTTAAAAATCCATATGCTGTTTGTTGTTTTACGAGAGCAAAATTGATTACAGTGGAGTAGCAAAGAGTGCAGCAAAGACATGAGGATTGTTGCTTTGTCTTAAGTAAGGAGGAAGCTGACTGTTTTTTCCTCTGGACATGGAGAACTGTTAGGAAGGAAACTGTCCTTTTCATGCTCCACCTGTTAATTACAGTACTTTGTGTGTACACATTGCTCCCTTTAAGGTGTTCTATTCAACTTTTCAATAGGTATCTTATTTTCTTGTCCTTTTTAGCATCGACCTTTAAATGTGTCATCTTTGCCAGCGGGGCTGATTCTGCCAACCACACACTGCTAGCCCTGAACCACGGTTTGGTTCAGGTGATGAAAATGAGACAGTTTTAGAAAAAAAAGATTATGTAAAATTAGCTTTTGAAAAAAAAAAAAAAGTTCACAATTAAAAATGATTATATTATGAAAATTAGAAAGACTTTTATAAATGTATTTGAGACAGTGTTGGAATCCGAGGATGAGTTTGTGCGGTTCTCCACCAGAGGGCTTTATGGAGCAGCAGCTCTGCAGGAGGGTGGACCTGGAGCTTGCCAGTGTTATCATACTGTGGTACCCTCCGTCAAAATTCTGGACTTCCTCACCCACGGCTGGCTGCAGCCCTCAGCTACAGCATAACCTGTCTGCCCTCCAACATACTTGTCACTCTAACTCTCCTTGGGCTCAGGATTTAGCTGACTCAATTTACTCAACACTGCTCTTGGCTCACCTCCACCTGGATTCATCCTCCCTGATACCATTCCTTCCTCCCCGGCGGATCTTCATCATCTCCACAGTAAGACCTGTTATCTTCTGCTCATCACAAGTCCATAATTCTGCGTCTCACCATTCCTCACTCTGTCTCCAGAGCTCCCGAAACCCCTGACTCCAGGAAACGTCTGGACTCAGCACAATCATTCATATTTTTAGAAATAAACTCCATAAACCACCTTGTCTCATGAAACTGTTTTGCATTTGAGTCGGGTATTCGCAGAAAACCATAACAGAACATTCTGGCCATTCTGACCCAGCAGACACTTTCAGGAGAACTCTAGCTGAACTCTCTAATCCACTGTCATGAAACAGTTCTTACGTCTCTCACTGAGAGGTTTGTGATATCACAAACCAGCGTTTGGATCATCTTACTCAGCTTCTACTTGGTCTTCAATCTAATCCATCCCATCCTCCTCCAGCAGAGGACCCTACTGCTCCACCATGTCTCCCAAGTTCTTTCCTCTTCCCAAGATGTCAGCTCATCCTTTCCGGAGAAATTCATAGGAGATGTAGGCTGTTGCGGGGGTTTTCTTTTACAGTGCACCCTGGTCTTCAATTGTTCACCACATTGCTTCCCCCATGATGATGCCAAGATCTCATTTATCTTTGGACTTTGACTTTGGACTTTGGAGTTTATTCAAGAATTCAAACAAACCTTTTGGTTGGTCGAACCCGTCAGAGGAACACCAGCAGCGAGTACTATCTAACCAATGCATTTACTACGGATCTCTTGGTCACTTTATTGCCTCCAGTCCCATTCAGCCGAGGGTCCATCAGTAGATGTGGGGAAACTGGCAGAACATCTCGGAACAAATACCTCACCCAGCTTCCCGCCACTCTCATTTTCAATAATGACTCTCATCTTCACTGCCCTCATTTATTCCAGTTGCGAGCAAAACTTGATTGACCACTCTCTAGTCCTACAATCCAACATTGAAACCATATCTCTGTCCACTCCACTAAATGTCTCTGTTTTGAATGCCAGAGCATTACCCCAGATAACCCTCAAAATCAGGCCTATACAGTTAATCGTTTTAGGAAAATACCATGAACATATCGCTTTCTATGTTTTCCCAACATTTCATCCATCTTTCTTGGACTTGACTGGCTCCAGCACCACATCAATCTTAAATGAACTCAGAATGGAATCCTGGTCCTTTAATCGTCTTTCCTGCTGCTTCCAGGCTGCCGTTCCTCTAAGCCCGTCCCCAGCAAACCCAGAAGATGCTGATCCTGCTGACCTTTCTCTCCTCCCTGAAGAATATCATGATCTCGGCCAAGTCTTTAGTAAGCACAAGCCTCTTTATTTACCACCTCATCATCCCTATGATGAATGCTATAAATCTTCTCCCTGGTGCTCCACTACCCTCCAGTCGTTTCTAAAATATTTCCCAACAGAAAGGGAAGCCATGGAGAATTATATTCATGAATCCCTCACTGCAGGTATTATTCACCATTCATCATCTCGACCAGGTTTCTTCTTCATCAGCAAAAAAAAGGGCTCCCTCCAACCTTATATTGACTACAGGGGACTAAACCAGATCACCATCAAAAATAAATATCTTTCACCTCTTATTACTTCAGCCTTCGAATCTGTTCAAGGAGCCAACATTTTTTCCAAACTCGGCCTCACAACGCCTACCCTCTTGTCCGGATCCACCAGGGAGATGTATGGAGAACAGCCTTCAAAACCCCCATTAGACATTTTGAATACTTAGCCATGCCTTTCAGACTCTTCAATGCCCCAACCCTGTTTCAAGCCCTAATAAATGTTGTATTCCACGACTTCCTGAACATCTTTGTATTTTTTACCTGGACGATATTCTCATTTACTCCAAGACCCTAGCCGGCCATCAGAAACATGTCCACTTGGTCCTCCAATGACTCCTCGAAAATCGTCTATACATCATAGCTGAGAAATGTGAGTTCCACAAGTCGTCTGTTTCATTCCTCGCTAACATCGTAGAGGGCTGACAGCTTCGTACGGATCCTGGGAAATTGAAATCAAAGCTCTAATGATTCTTAGGTTTCGCTAACAGACTGCTTCACCTCCACCAAAACTATCTTTTGCCATATCGCTCAGACTCTAATAAAAAACGTCACCCTTGTGCCTTTTTCTCAGATTGTCCCCTGCAGAGAAAAACTATGATATGGTGAATCGGGAACTCTGAGCCATTAAAGTTGTTTTGGAAGAGTAGCGGCATTGGTTGGAGGGCTCTGACTATCCTGTGGTGGTTTGGACAGATCGTAAGAACCTATCTTACCTATAGTCAGCTAATTGTCTTAATTCACGTCAATGCTGTTGGTCTCTCTTTTTTTTTTCTTCCTGATTTAACCTTTTCATTTCATATTGCCCAGGTACCAAAAACATTAAACCAGATACCCTTTCCTGCCAGTTCTCCTCAGACAACAGCAACAAGACCCCAGCTCCCATCCTGCTGGCTAACTGCACCATTGGGGCTCATTCCTGGGACATCAAAGATGTCATCAACCAGGCCCTAAAGAGGCCACTCCGCCACTTGCCCTCATTAACCGCCACTTCTGGTGGCCGTCCATCCACAAAGACGTTAAAGATTATGTCCTTGTTTGTCCTGTTTGCGCACGCAACAACTCCTCTAATCACCCACCCAGTGGACTTTTTCAACCCTTAACCATTCCGAAAAGACCCTGGTCAAATATTGAGATTGATTTCCTCACTATACTTCCCTCTCCTAAAGGTACCACCAACATTCTCACCATCATTAACTGTTTTTCTAAAGCATGTCATCTCATTCCCCTCAGAAAGCTTCCCTCAGCTTTCCAGACTCCTCAGTTGCTTGTCAAACATGTGTTTGTTGGGATCTGAAGATGAGTTTGTGCAGTAATTTACCCACATTTTCATCTGCTGCATATAACACAGTTTTAGGAATTACAGCATTTAGCTTGTATTTACACAATTTAAAGATCCCATATTAAACTCAGTTAGGTTAATAATCTTATTGTGTCTTCATGACAATGTCTTTAACCTTAATTTTCATTAAAACATGCCATTTGTCTTCAAAGTATTTCTGCAGCTTTAGCTTTATTTCAAGTATTTCTACCAAAAGTGCAGAACACACAGAGAATTATTTCAGACAAAACTTTGTTTGTTTCTATGAGGGTCTAAAGTCACATAAGGATAAAGCATATAACTAACTACCTTGCTGATGGATGTCTGTATAAGGAGCAGGTCTGAAACAGAAGCAGTGGGGAAATAATTGTGCACTTTAGCTGCAGTCAATCAAATTGGTTTCTACTTTCAGGATTGTACTGACATTTTAATGTTCAAGTTTATATTTACAAAATAGAACAAAGGGGCTTTTGTCTTTGTGAGCTCTGCTTTCTTTCCCCATTTTTTGTCAACCCCAGTCACTGAAACGGACACTAGTGGCTGAGTGTGAAGGTTGTGTTTATAACAATAACATCTATTTCTGCAGAACAACAAAAGGCTTGCAGAATTGGTAGGGATTCATATTTACTCAAGGGCCATATTTTGGGTCTCTGAAAAGCTCCTAGGGAAAATTTGTATTGTAGGAAACCCTATTTAAATAAAACTGAATTGAATTAAACATAGGCAGAAATAAGACACTGGGTTCAATTCTTGAACAGTCAGAAATCTCCAGTATTGGAGGCCTTGTCCTGACTTTAAAAGGTACTTTGAAAAGCAACTGATCCTTATCAGGGGGATTTTGTAGGATAAAATGCCTCCAAGTTACTTATTTAAGCCTGTGGTCCCTGCAGGGAAAATGCAAAGACTGAAAGAATGAACTGGCCAAAAACAATTTTCTGGTCCTTTGTCAAAACACAACTTCAGCTTCTGCCTCTTAAGGCTCCACTCCCAAAATACCCAGTCTGGTCTTGGTTGGCTGATTATTATAAAAAATAGTGGAGCTCAAGACATCCTCTTGTTTGTTTAAGGACTGCCAAACTAACCACTGGACACACATTATAAAAATATGGTGTATGTAGTTTATATAAGTAGAAAAGAAAAGCAGGTTCATCTGTGGGAGAAAATTCCCACGGATATGTTGGGTGAACTTTGGATTTTGTAAATTCAAACACCTTTTAGATGCACAACAATGTTGTATAACATGGTTACCGTGAAAAGGTAAGGTCCCCAAAAAGCATAATATGTGTTTAGGTTTTACATGCAGTATCCATTCCTAAAAAACACATTCAAATACTCTGATTTCAAGTCTATTGTACATGTTTGCCTCAGACACTTTTTAAAGTTGCCACATCGTCACAACATACATTTTTAGTTGGTGTACAAAATATGTCATCTGCTCTGATTGCAAACACGTGTTATTTTTGTTTCTTCCATGTACATTCAGGTTGCCTAGCTGAAATGCTGAACTTTGATTAATGACAGACCACACTACACCTCTCTCAGGACTCCCACTGTCCTGGGGGGAGGGTTGATTCCTGTGTCATCTGCTGCACGGGACATTGTGCCAGGTGGCACCCTCACATCCAGCGAGGTACACACACACCTTTGAACTCCCACAAAACATTGTCCAGGCCATCTGTCTAAAAAATATGTTATACAACAGGTCACTCTAACTAAACTCAGATTGGTTAAATATACAATACAATATAGTATATATAGTCAGACCGATGACTCCATCACTGGTTGCTAAGGTGCTATAATATGATCGCTCCCCACTTTGTGCTCTAGTCTGGGAAAGTAGGCTCATATTAAGTAATCTGGAAACTAAAGATTTTTTTTCCCTTTTAATTAGTATTTTTTATATTCTCTACGCCTTTTAAATTCTATCTCTTATCTAGTTGCTGGATCCCCTCATCACAACTCATTCCAATGATACAAATGTTTTGATGTTTTTGGAGATCCAGTAAATAATTACTGATGAGAGAAAATGTGCAGTGTGCAATCCCCCATGTTTTCTGTGACTTATTATCATATAAGACACACTGTTCCTTCTTCCCTGGAACTGCACAGCTGGTCGTAGCAGGTTGCATAAGTGGCCTTATGGTTCCAAATGTGGTCAAGTAAAGGTCAAACCACATTGACATTCTGTTGTCATGTTAGCTCTGTGATACTGAAGGCTTATGTCGTCGTGTCGTAGCACATGTTGTGCATGTAACATTATCGGTGGCAACGCCAACGTATTGATTGTTTAGCACGAATGCTTCCCATGTTGGCGTGTGGGGAACATGATTGGCTGCAACAAAATTCATTGTAATCTATGCAACATTTTTAAAAACATCCCTCTCAAGGCAGCAACAATCCTTTTGTTGAAGGTGATAGGGTATAAGCAAAGGAGTCAAAGTCAATCTCATAACACATCATTTTCTATAATGATACCGTATATCCTGCTCTTTTTAATTATTATTATTAATTGTGCAATAATGCAATGCAATTAATATTTTTCATGCTTTACTCTCGTGGTCCTCATGGTGGCGCTTTCTTCTGACTGTTGTGCTCCACAGGCTTGCGTAATCCATCTTATTTCCTGTGAGTTAAAACCAGCATGCTCTCCTCAGGGGAAATGTCTGATCTGACGCAACGACCCACCCAGTAAGGTACTGTGAGGAGGAAGAAAATGCCTCAGAGAAAAAGTTTAGCAAAAGTTTGTCAATTTGACATAAGGCCATCAGCATCTTCTGCGTGAGTGGTTTGTTTCATGTGATGAGACCAAGTGATCTCCCACTGCCTCTCCCTCATCTTGTCAATCCGTCACAGTGTGAGTTAGAGAGAATAGGACAGGGAGTGGATTGAGTTTCTGCCAGCTGGAAAATGATCCTCGAGTATTTCAGGAGCAGCAGAGTCGGGGTCTCTGTCAGTGTCACCTTCAGACCTGGTGGGAGTGATGATGTCTGTTTGATGTCTCAGACTCCACTGTCTGCCAGCCAAGAGACAGACATAACTGTGGAACACCTACTCTTATATTGAACAGTGTGTAGCGCATAGTTTCAGATTTATGAATGTCTGTTTAATCACTTATTTCTTTTAAATTCACCAATAGAAATTAGTTTTAATATGATTATGGCACAAAATCTATTCAGGAAAAAAAACGATCGAGTGTTCATCGAGTGTTACAGTACATACATCCCACTAAACATACAAACCCACCAGATATTGATTAAATACAAACTGACAGACGTTTTTTTATGTCACTAAAAAGCATAGTTTTGTATAATGTCAACATTTCTCAAGAGGTGAAACAGCAACACGAGGAAGTGCTTGCCATTTCACGCATGTGTGCATGCCTTATCAGCCATTAAACAAGCAGAGAAAGTCAGGACCCTCGGGGTACACAGTTCAAGACATGCAGATAGTCAGTGTTGAAGGCAATGAGCGGCTCCATGGTACTTAGGGAGGGACTTGTTTGCTGGTTAATAAGTCACACATGTGCATGTTGATGGAGCGTTTGATAAGAAACATTGAGATGACATATATCCATGATAACTGGTGACATCACACGACAAAGTGGTCATTTTGAATTGACGAAATCTTAGAGGGGGAAAGTCTTCAAGAAAAAAAAAAAGTCTAGTTGCTTTGTTTCGAGCCTTTTGAGGGATATACAATGGTCAAGTATAGCTCTGGTGACAGTATTCTATACAGTGTTAGTTTAAATTTACATCTGATGCCTTATAGTTGTATTGTGTTCATTATGTCTTCAGTGTTGATTTCGGCAGAGCTTCTGACTTCTCTGCCGAAACTGTCAGAAAAGTTTTAAGGTAAGACCTCTTATCCTTGTCTGAACAAAAGAAAACCACAAAGCTGATGCCTTATAGTTTTAGTTCATGTGTTTTTCTTTTCATGTTTTTCTTTGTTTATATTTTTCTACAGATTTATCAGCAGCTCATACATCGTAGTATTAATAGTATGAGCAGTATTAACTATTAGTACAATACCATAAAGTTAAGGTCGTCCTTCTTTCTACAACTGAGCTACACTGGATGATACTTGCAGGCAGAGCCGCCTGGGAGATTTGCGAGGCCCTGTGCGAAATGGCCGGGGGGGGCCCTCGAAATTTTTCGGGTCGGATCAGGTATCTATATGCGCAATTTTAACTCTCCAATTCGCAAAATACTGGATATCTTCCCCTGCCTCATCATCATCTCTTGCCTCGACGAGGGGCCCCGCGGCTGCTTGAGACCCGGTCGGATTGGTGATTTTTGTAACAAATTTATCAAACGAGCCTTTCAGAGAAGCATTAAACTTTTCCATTTTCTTTAGTTTTTTTCTTTTTTCATCCCCTGATGGAAATTTCCTGAATCCGTCTCGTTCTCTCGACATTGTGTGACAGTTTGTTCCAACTCCACCCGTCTGGATCAGAGCAGCTTGTGTCAACGCGCTTGGTCTGACGCAGTAGTATTGAACAACAGACAACATTGCACATATATTTATTGATATGCACAGACTAGTACACATTTAGGTCTGTAATGGAACGTGACTGTTGATATTTATAAGGGAAAAAAACGAAAAAAAAAAAAAAAAAATTCAATTTATTTATTTATTTTTTCAAAAACGGCCCATAGCGCGAGGCCCCTTGGGGCGCGAGGCCCCGTGCGGTCGCACGGTTCGCACACCCCTTGCGGCGGCCCTGCTTGCAGGTACTATAGTCTAATACCACAGTAGGTTACGAGGGTAACTTTCAATTCCATCCTGTTATAATACAATTAGTCATTGTGACGGAATTTCCAAATAATTTTTTACGTAAAGAAATGTATTGTTTAACGCACATTTGTGCACAATTATAGTAGAAAGCCTCCCCTGTATGCAGTGTTAAGCCATCTGTGAGTGGGCAATCTTGAGATCAGAGTTTCTTACTAATACCCTGGTGTATACAGTCATCCAGCTCATGATAACTCTCAAAGGTTGGAAACAACTGGACTTCCGTTTCTTTTGTTCTTGAAGATGTTTCAATTTCCTTCTAGATGGAAAGAATAAAGGTAAAGGAAGTCCAGTTGCCTTGTCTCAAGTCTTCTTCTGAGTCTCAACCAATCCTGACATCCCCCTTCTGTGTGTTCTATAAATCAGAGCATGAAATTAATTTTAAATGAATTCTAAAACAGTTATTTAAATGTACGTAAATGCTTGAACCGTGGCTTTCAAAGCCATCACAAGGGCACAAACACATACCTTAGCTCTTGCCCAATAGAACGGTTTCAGATTAAGTGAGTCACCGTATTCGTCGTCATGAATAAATCACACCCGCTACTTCTCCCCTGTACTCTGCAGCACTGCCTTTTCCAAAACTCACAAGCAAATGCTCAGACATGCAAACACACACTGTGCAAACCCGCACTGGAGTGTCTCCTTTTACGCAGACAGCGAATTCCCCACTGTGGTCAAGCAGAGAGTCTGTTTTTCAGGGTTTGGCATTGTAGACAACATTGTACTTCAGGCCTAAAATGTTGAAAAAGGAAAAAAAGTTCCACTCACAATCTTCAGAAGATTATGTCTTTAATTTTTTATGTCAAGCTTTCATTTCTGGGACCATTTAAAATACACCTCTGCAGACCTGCAAATTATAACAAAAGAGGGTTATAGTAGTTGTGGGTTTTTGCCAGTGCCCTGTTGTGTCCTTTCAGTCAGATGTGGAAGAACAAAATTGCTTTCTCACTGTACTCAAGAAGACATTTTTCATTTTCTATTTATACCCCCCCTCTTGTCTTCCCCCTCTTAGTGGTAAAGCAGAGTTCATGTCGCCCTACATTTCCCCGAGGCACACTGATGGCTACACCCTGAGACCCTGACGCCCACACAAAGCAGGACAAACTGACTGCTTTTATGCCACTTTATTTATACTGTACTCTCATCTTAGACACCGAACCTTTTACATCCTAAATTTGTTATTCTATTTTTTTTATCCCATTTTCCAACACCCTTATTTTGGTGCTGTGTATACCTCTTTTATAAGTTTGTATTTCCAGCCACTTCTCATTCCTGCCTCACAGCAACTTTCCCAATCTATCAGACACCGTTGGGGGAAAAAGCTTGTGAAATTTCCCACAGGATGAGGCAACATGAGTTTGTTTCTACAACGAAGGAAATTGATTCGCATCTGAAGCATTGATTTCCTTGCAACATAATAGGAAGGAGATGCCACAGTCGATACTCATTCTCATCATTAAGCCGGATGTTTCCCTGATATCTTTGAGTACCCTGGCTATAATAAGCATCAAGTGAATCTATTAATTGAGTTGTATCAAGCAATAAACAAAAAATGACATGTTTGTAATAATCTTAATAACAGATTTATAATGATTTGAAATGTGCTGTAAGAGGATGGGGAGTGGCAGCTCCCTCGAGAATGACTATTTTTAACAACAATTGTAGTAACAGGTGGTCAAATGAACCCTAGTAACACTGATTGCTTTAGTTTGGTTTGTCTTTAAATGACCATATTCTTAAAAGTAGTGGGAAAAACACAACTTATGCCTCATGAATAAAAAAGATTTATGTGAATTCCTTAACTTATGTTCAAATAAATAATCCTAATAAACCAATTCTTAGTGATATGTGGATTATACAGAGCCCTGATCTGCAAGTGTTTTACAAAAAAAAACATAATTTTCAAAACACTAAAGTCCTATATTACATGCTTCTTTTTTATTTTAACAATGCTTACAACATGTTTTATCTTTTGCAGGTAACATACACAAACGAGGTTATATTGGCCCCCAAGCCAGTGTTTTCCCATTCTTCCTACAAAAGGCTTTTCTGGTTTCTTTTAATATGTATTTCATTTATTTCATTCTTTTCTATACTCATGGCTTTCTGCGTAACTTTTTCTCCAAACATACCACTTCCTACTGGATCCTAATATTCCAGTAAAATTACAGAGGAATAACTTCATCTGATGATGATTTGACTATGTTACGGTGTCACCTCCACTCATTCCACCTAACACTCACCCTCCACAACAACCAGCCTGCCCCACCCCCACAGCTTGTGCACTGCGTGCTCTCCGCCGCAGGTGATGTGAGTTGTGGTTGATTGGGGAAGGAGCTTCCAGCCAGGTCCAGCACAGCTGCAGCCACTCTCCTCATCAGATCCCTCTGCCTATTTAAACCCCGGTTTTCCAGGCATTCATCGCCAGATCTTCCCTAAGAATGGCCTGGCAAGTATCCCGTCTGTGGTTGTCGCATACAGTACATAGCTGCTCGTTTAGATGTTGACACTCCTGAAGCTACCTTTTGTGATTTTTTTTTTTTGATAACTGCCTCCTTTTTGTCTGCTCCACAGTTTTTGCCCTCACCGTTGTGCTGCGGTCTGGCTTGACTCCTTACCCACCTACTCCACTCCTTCACCCTGCTGTCACCCCAGCCTGCCTTGGATCCAGCCCGCCGGGCCTCAACCCTTTTCCCCCCCAAACAGCAATAAAGGCCCTCCCGGGCATTAAACCAAATCTCTGCCATCCTGTGTCGTGCACTTGAGCCCAACGCCTACAGAGACATAACAGACTACAAATGTAGAATTTGTTGCAGGCAACACATTCAAAAAGTTGGGATAGAGATACTGTATATTCATTTTTTTTCCATAAAATGTTTATTTCTTGAACAACTCAGACAAAAAAATGGTATCAGTTTTAGAGGAATATCCATCTATCGTTGCTGAACACAACAGTATGTGGTACAAATTGTCTCATTATCCTTATGATTGACTATAAAAGTTGCTGTATGGGACAGCTCTGGAGTACAAGTGGCCAAGTCACCCACATGGAATTGGTGCTTACACTGTTAATTGTGCAGGTCTGCTATTATTTTGGTCAAATAAAGAAAGGCCTTCAGAAAATGGATGTTGCCCTAATGGTAACTTTTGTGTACATGGAGTTTATACGTATAAAGTTGAGGAAATTATTACCTAAAAATGCAATATTTTTATAGCCTTCTTTTATATTGTACTTCAACTTAGCTGATCCAATGGCTGCTGATTGTTGGGAGGAGCTTTTATGAGTCTTAGTACATAGAAAGCTTGGAAATTTGTATCACCAGACCTTTCTTAACAAGTAAGCAACCTATAAAGGTCTGAGACATTGGTCATACTTTTAGCCAAAATCACTGACTGTATGTACTGTCTGCTAAGCATACAGTACAATATATGCCCATGGCAAATATTTCAGTTTCCCAGGTTTTCTCAGCCCCATAATGAGGCGCCTGAAAGTACATAGGAATGTAGCAAGGTGCTGCAAAAAGGAAAGTCTCCCTGGCTCTCTTCACCATTCGCTTCTGCTAAGTAGTCATCGCTCATAGAAACAGCAATTTTTTCTCCACCCACCAGAGCTGCTGGCACAGGTTCGGCCACAACTCATAACAGCAACAGTAAGCCCTATAAAAGAGCGCCATTTCATCCTGAATGGACAGACAAGACAAGTGGACGAGCGCTGTGGAGCTACAGATCTGCCCTTTTTCACCAAAAATGTGAACTGGATTTTCATTTATTGACATCAGCCTCAGCAAACCTAACAGAAAATCCTTGAAAACTCAGACTTTAGCAGATGCTTTTTTGAGAGCCTTGCTGGACATGAGGGGAGGAATCTGCTATTTGCTTCTGCTGGTTATTGATGCCATTTTATTTATTGGTCATGGCTGTACGTGTACGAACAGCACAGAAGATTTTGGAACGCCCAAGCCGCCTCACCTCATCTTCATTATGGTGGATGACCAAGGTTATGGAGACATTGGCTATCATGGCTCAGACATCCATACTCCTGTGTTGGACCAGCTGGCAGCAGAAGGGGTCAAACTAGAGAATTATTATGTCCAACCGATCTGTTCACCCTCTCGCAGTCAGCTTATGACAGGACGGTGAGTTTCCACATCATAACATTTTCATCCGATGTAAAGCATAGCATCAATATGCAATTTTTGTCTTGTGGTTTATTTATGTTACAGTACAGTAGATGCAAGGGCAGAAAAAAGTAGAGGTTGACATAGTTCCACTGCTTTTATGTTTTTGTGGCATATATTCTGATATTGAATGAATTTGACGTTGACATGATCGTAGATAAAACGTACCGTAACAAATGTGTATGCTGCAGTACAGCATGTTTTTAGAGGGGAATTTTACTACCAGTAAAACACCTTTTTAGTTATGACTCTTCTGCTAGTTGATTCAATATTTATTACCTCTGGGGTTGCAGATAAAGTGACCTGAGACATGAAATCTACCATATTGTTAAAGTATATTAAGCTTTTTTTCTGTATAGATTTTTAGCATTGTTATAGCACAAAAAAGGAAAGTGATAAATTACTTTTTTTTTTAATTAAAAAATTAAATTAAAAAAATAAATTAAAAATTAAAAAAGATCCCATGAAGTCATTTTCTTCTAATTGTATCATAATAATCATCTCCTTTTGATCCTAGCTACCAGATTCACACTGGACTCCAGCATTCAATAATCCGACCACGTCAGCCCATCTGCTTGCCTCCAGATATCCCCACCCTACCTGAACAGCTGCTTGAAGCTGGATACGCTACGCACATGGTGGGTAAATGGCACCTGGGTTTCTGCAGGCCAAACTGTTTGCCCACAGGCCGCGGCTTTAAGAGTTTCCTGGGAACTCTGACTGGCAGTGGAGACCACTTCTCCTATCAGAGCTGTGATGGTGCTGAAGCTTGTGGATTTGACTTGCATGACGGAGACAGACCTGCCTGGGAGATGAGCGGGAAATACTCCACTTTTCTCTACATAGAAAGGTAAGAACAAACTAATTCATCCATGTAGACAGAAAACCTTACAATATCGTTGACTCCCACAATTTTCCATCTGTCAAACCAGAGTGAAGCAGATCCTGAGGAACCACGACCCCGACAAGCCGCTCTTCCTTTACTTGTCACTTCAGGCTGCACATACGCCCCTGCAGGTACCTACCCATTTTCTGCACCACTATGATTCCCAGAGCAACCGTAACAGACGCCACTATGCAGCCATGCTGAGCTGTCTGGATGATGGAATTGGACAGCTGGTTGAGGAACTGAAGATTGGTGGATTTTATCAAAACTCTGTACTGATCTACTCATCTGACAACGGTGGGCAGCCACTCTCAGGAGGGAGCAACTGGCCGCTGAGGGGCGGCAAAGGAACCTACTGGGAAGGTGGCATCCGGGCTGTGGGCTTTGTACATAGTCCTCTCCTGAAGAGGAAGGGTGTCGTGAGCAAAGCACTCATCCATGTCTCTGACTGGTTCCCCACGCTGCTGGGGCTTTCAGGGGCCCTGCAGTCCCGCCATGGTCTTGACGGTCATGATGTTTGGGGTAGTATCAGCGAAGGCCTGCCCTCCCCTCGCACCGAAATCCTTTTCAACATCGACCCGGTGTCCAGAAAACCCGAGGAACCGTATGAAAAGGCACTGGTACTCAACGGCTTTGGGATCTGGGATACAGCCGTAAGGGCTGCAATAAGGGTTGGTGACTGGAAGCTATTGACAGGAAACGTGGGTGACGGAGACTGGATACCACCTCAGGCATCTTCCGGAGGTCCAGAGCGCTGGAAGAAACTTGAAAAGCGACGCAATGAGCTGGGGAAATCGGTGTGGCTCTTTAATGTTAGTGCAGACCCGTATGAGAGGTTTGACCTTGCAAAGGCTCGGCCAGAGGTGGTGAAACATCTGCTCATTAGGCTGGCTGAGTACAACCAGACAGCTGTGATGGCTAAGAACCCCCCAGATGATCCTATGGCCGACCCAGAGCTCCACGGAGGGGCGTGGAGCCCCTGGCTGGGCCTGGAGGGGCAAGAGAAAGATAATGAAGAGGATGATGGAAGGAGAGAAAGGGTGGTGAAAATGAAACACTGCAAATTATGCAAATTAAGAGCCCTCTTCAAGAAGGTTGGGTCACGCCTGGAAAGGAATACCCTATTCTAAATGTTTCTTTTAGCAGCATTAATTGGATTCAAATATTTAGTAGTTCATACGAGCAGAATGTGTACTATTTTGAATGACCAAAACTAACAAAAAGGCTCCCAATAATGCCAGCAAGCTTGCATTGAGTCGTGGCATATTGTCAGATTTTGACAATTGGAAAAAAAAAGCAGAACAACATCAGAAGTCTTTGGTCTTAAATTGAAAACTTCATCCATAGGAAAGTGAAAGAGTGACAAACAAAACGTACAGGTCAGCCAGAGTGCATACAAGTAAGATAGACCCACAATCAGATTGTGAGGGTCAGCAGATGAATAGGCAGCCTGACAGACAAGGACGACGGGGTTGTTGCCGGCTGAGCAAGCTGACTCACACTCTGTCATGTGGCCAAACTGCAGCAGAGATTGTTTGCTGTGTCTGGACTGCACAGAGACCAACGTGTGAGTGTGTCACTGTGCACTTATGCCGTATTCAAGAGGAATTAGATTCATAGAGAAAGCATGCATGCATACATGTGAAAACAAACCTCAAGTGACCTCGAGAAGTCTCCTCTCTACAATGGCGTAAAGATACCCACTGGGGTGATTCAAATGTCACTTTGTTATTTTGTTGTTAGGGGTTATACAAATACACTAAAGCCCACAGTGTCTAATTTGGCCTTTGAAAGACCCCTGACTGCAACACAATGTCTAGTCCAAGCAGCAGTGACTAACTTGCCAAGGATCAGTAGATGACACTGTCGGTATTTTCTGTACATTTAGATGAAACCAAAGATATTTGTTATTAAATGCACAGAAACTGATGATGAATGAATCATGAATTCCAACAGTCAACATTGCCAGGTCAGTGTAAGAGTCCATGGCTGGTTTGTTTCTGTGTGGCTCCGTGATGGACTGGTAAACTCCTTTCACAAGTTACAGCTGTATTAGGCTTAAGCGTGAATAAAGAAATAATGTTACCATATCATTACTATAAAAAAATACATGTATAACATCAGAAACCAAGTCTGTTGGGTATATATGTGGAAAAGAATAAAAAAATCATTATTGAAAAGAACTGTTAGGTTAAAACTACCCAATTAATCATGTTATGGTTAAAAAGTGATTCATTTCTCAACATTCAACCTTTTTTTCACTGAAAATCCTAAATGTTGGACAACAGTGACAATAATCTGCAGTTTTTTTTTGTAAGTGTACAATTTCAGTGCAGTGTTGAATCAACGGACTGCTGTTTTAAACCCGGGAAAATGTAAGTGAATAAATAAATCAACGAATCGATAAATAATTGACTGACTTTGGTGGGGTGCAGGGCAAATATTTCCAGATGCAGGGCAATTGCCAATGGTTTTGACTCATCTGATATCAATTCAGTTCCCCGTGTTACTCATGTGGAGCAATGACAGCTCAGACCCGTGCTGTGTGATTCAGCTAGGAGGTGAGACTGCCTCTGCACTTTGATGTAATGTGATAGTAACAGATAAGAGGTGGTGCTGTTGGTCTCAAGCTGCATGTACCACAGTAAACAACTCTAGCATTAGTGTGTGGCAGCTCACTGCTTTACCCCTTGCCTTTAGATATGTGACATAATCACAGAGACTGGGAGGATTTGAAAGCGTTTCTGGGTGTGAGTGTCAGCAGCAATCCCACACACGGCTGCAGCAGGGCTGCACATTTCTCCCCAGTGGGCTGATAATGAATATTCAACTGTCCTTCTCTACCATATTTTCTCCCTCTGGTCAACTCACGCACTTTCCTCCTCCCCCACTTCTTCTTCCTCCCTTCCTCTCTCCTTCTTCCTTTTATCCTTTAGCTCTCTCTGTGCTCATTCCCTCTGCAAACCAGCCTCCTCATTTCTCTCACGCTCTCTCTTTTTTTTTTTGCTATGCGTCCTACTCACTTGTTCGTGCTCATTTGGAATATTGAGTTGGAAGTATCAGTTGTGTTTTCCTCTGAGCTTTGTGACGTACAGTTAAACAAAAAGAGTGGAGGAGTGAGGAGAGAAACGATCCTTAGAGGGTGGCGGAAGATGTTGTGTCTTGATTTGCTTGTCTATAAGATTTTAACAAGTACTGTTTATTGAGAAACCCTCACTTGAAAACCATGCAATCTGACCACTTACAATGAGAGGGAAGTTACAAGATACAGTTGGATATATATTTCATATTTTGCTGATGTTGTTACTGTCTGGGGGTTTCAGATCCAAAGACAAATGTGTTCCTACTGAAGATAAAAGTGTTGAAAAAGGATGGGAAATCCTTAATTGTGTTGAGTTGCTGGAGACTTTCAAACAGCAGAAGAGAGGCAGCCGTGGGACTCGTAAGCACCGAAACCACCGTCCAGGATGAAACAATAAAGATTCAGGAAGACATTCGATGGATGGTCCCCTGATGAGCTGCTAGGTGAATGTTTCAGAGACCAAAGGAAGAGCCATCATAGCCATCATCATCACTGAAGGAGCATCTGGTCTGAAAGACAGCACAGATGGACGAATCACGGCAGCAAGAATAGACCCAGGTGAACGGTGTACAGAGATGCCCACAAAGCAACCGAGCACATTACAGCACACAGGTCTGACTTTCATGGAAATCCATAACCGACACTAGTAAATTGGTGCCTAACAAGCGAGCAAACTCAAGCAACAGTAACACAAAGAAGGAGAAAAACAAAATGCTTGGCTGAAAACTATAAGCCTTGAAAGAGGAAATAGGCATATGTGGAAAGGGAAGGAGTGGTAACTGGAGCGCGTAGGGCTGTGACTCCAAATCTGTGAGAGTGATTTATGCAACAGCACCAGAGATCTTGGTCTAAAAACCACTAGCCCCATTCACGTTGCCACTTTGTTACGCCACTGTAGCACCTTCGTTCTGCCTGCCTGTGCTGTGTGATGCACAGCTTTAGGAAGACCTAAAAGACAAAACAGAGGGAAGACAGGCTCTGCGTGTATGCGAGGTGGATCTCAGAACACATTCATCTTATCACTGACACACCTGTCACAGAGGATTTTGCGATGTCGGCATGCTGTGTGTAATCACATAATGCTGCATTGTTCTGCCTCCGCTCAGTGTGTATGAATTTCTTTTTAAGGACTGCGTTTTTGTGGGGCTACAACACGACTGCTGAGTGAAAAGGGCTCCTATAATACTGGGCAGAACCCTCATGCTCCCTTGCCCATTTCAAGCTCAGGTAAAGGACCAAAGCTTGAAGAGGGCAATGAGCCACACCACATCTCTATCTTTGAAAGATTAAGGACATTTAACACAGTCTTCCTCGTACGGAATAAAAGTTCTGCAATTGTCCAAATACTAGACCTTAACTTGATTTATTGTCTTAAGAGCATAAACACATGGGTGGTGTTGATTATTAAATTAACAAATAGCATGCTGTAATATACCTAATTTTGAGACCAGGTCATTTTTTTTAATGATACACAACTACTTGGAATTGAAAGAGAGAGAGAATACTTCATGGATGAAATTTTTCATTACTCTCAAGTTTGTGGGACACTGGCGAAGACAACCGTCAGATGCCCACACATTTGATTCCCTGTATACCACAATGGCCTGCGGAAATAAGGCACTGTCAGAGGATATAAATTACGTAGGAGGTGTCATGCCAACACATACCCACACACACACAAACACACACACACACACACAGCCAAACATACACACTGCTACCCCAGTGAGTGGGAGGGAGCTGTCATATCTACTGTTGTATAATCAGCTGAATGTTGGACTAACTTCAGATCTTAAGATCCTTTGTTCAAGTTTTGAAGTAGAGTATAATAGGCTCACGATTCTCTCTTAAATATGAGTTATCTCCAAGTAATTTGCACTGTGTTCTTGATACAGCTAATGTTACACACTAAATGCAGCTCTTTCTGGGCAGAGTACGGTCATGACTCAGTGGGGACAGAGAAGCCTCTGGCACCAGAACCTGCAGCCCATTAACCACTGACTCGCTGATGTACTATTAAATGCTTACTTGGAATGATGTGACGATCTAATAATTGACAAAAAGGGGCGATAGATTCACTTTAATGCATTGTCCATGACAGACAGATCCCAAGGAAAGTGTAAACGTTAAAAGATTGACTGAGTGGCTGTGAGAGTTCTCAGAGCAGCTCAGCAGCAGACAGGCAGGTCTGACTCCAGGGTGTTTGTCAACATATAAACGCCTGGAAACCATGAAGGTCCTGTGATGTTACAACATGAGGCAGGAGAGATATGTGAAGCAACCATGAGCCAGGCTGAAAACATTCCTGTTCAATGAGTCACTCGTCTTGGCCTCCGTGGCTCCACAACAGTGCTGCTATAGTATTTTGTCCGTGTGGAGGTTTATGGAGCTGAGAGGAACACCGAATGACAACTTTAAACACTGCATCCAGTCATGCTGCAGGATCCTAACATTACCTCAGTGCTGTATGTTCAAATGACAACAGATCAGATCAACTCAACTCAGTCTTTATTTATATAGCACAGTTTAAAACAATGAGGTTGACCAAAGTGCTGTACAGTTAAAAACAGCTGAATAAAAGGCATATATTACAAAGATAAAATAAATAGAATAAGTGAGTACAAAATACAAGAATACAATGAGATAAAGACTAAAATAATTAAAAATTATAGATCAAAAGTATATTTTCAAAACTATGATTTATTTTAACTTTGGGTGATACAGGGATTTTCATGTAGCGAACTTTACTGAGTGACGTGATAGTTTCAGAATGTGATATTTATTTTATTTTTAAAGGAGCTTGAGGCTCCTTTTAAGAAATGAGACTCATTAGCGCCACCCTTCACCACGACGGCCGTCGGGGGTACTGCAGCCAACAGTGAAGCCGGCACGGGAGAACGGGGAGAACGCACATGCAGCGTCATGTGACGTCACATCCGCAGCCCAGCGCGGGAAATTCGGGACCGAATTGCAGCACATTTTGCAGCACACAGCCTGTTCAAGGCAACGGAGAGATACACTAGAGGGCTCATTCTTTTGGGTTTGGAACGCTTCATCTGACATTATTACTAGAAAACTTAAAATGTATACGGATTTTTTTCATAAATCCTGCCACAATCCGGCCTCAAGCTCCTTTAAAGAGGAACAATTTGGATCTCTTCAATTCCCATCTCCTTTTTATTTTCTGTTAATTAACTCATGAGAGTTAGTTACACAAAAAGATGCTATTCCTAGCAAGCCACCTTGGAAAGCTTTAGAAATGACATGAAGTATTAATGTAAATTAAGTTTCAGAACCTTCCCGCACATGAGTACTTTTTGGAGTTATTTCTGAAGCCGCCAGATGGTTGTTTTACTTTTGTTGTTGTCTAAATTAAACAACACTTGAACCACTTGGAAGCTGAGTCTGAGCCATCGTGACACAATCACCAAAGAAATAGGTATTATTCATAATTAATCATAAGACTTTTCTTTTTTACATTTCATACAAAGGTGTCATTTTATTCAGGCTTCTCGGCAGAGCGACAACTGTTAGAAAACATTCATGGAGGATTTCCACACTTCATTAGGGGTCATGAGCCTGTAAAGTTTGGATGTGCAGCATTAAACTCCACCGTTGCCGCCCACCCTTCAACCTGCTGCAGCTGAGCTCGTCCAAGACTCGTCTGACAGAGACATCACAGAGAAACACAGCTACTCAGCAATTAATACGACGGTACCTCTGTCCCCTACTAATTAGGCTTTCATATCAGAGCAGTTCCCTGTAATTACTGCAGAAACTGGCGGAGCTGCGACTGCGTTAGAAACGCTCGTTAATTGCCGCCAGTGCTTTTCAAACACTGTGCCAGATATTCACTCACAGTTCAGAAGCAATGCAGAACTAAACCCAGGAGATGGAGGGTGAACATGTTGACGGTTACACACAATAAATGTGTGAAATATTGTACTACTCTATTTGAATTAGCACTGAGAAAGAAGAAATCACCCCAGCTTCATAGAATAGTCTTTATTTTTTATTGCTTCACGGTGGAAATTGCTATTCAAGTAAAATTATGAAACTATCTATTTACAACACATTTTTCTGTTTTTGTCAGTGAAAAGAGACACTGTTTTCCAAGTTACGCTTTAGTAACTGACAACAGCTCCTTGCACCAAAGTATAGACAAGCAAAGACAGAGCGGTTTCATGACATGTAATAGAATGGAAAGTATGTGTGCTTGCTTTAAAATAAAATCAGGGTCTAAGCTATAAAATGATGAGCAACTAGAGCATGTTTCTAGATGTTTGAAGATGACTGACCTGAGAACAGCTGTGAAGGAATGTGGCTGAACATCAGGTACTGCTGCTGGTTGTCCTAAGTCAAATGCATTTAAAAGGAAACATATTTTTGTAATGATGTTGAATATGATCATATATCATATCCTTATCACTAACACTTTCTAATGTACTTGTTGGGTTGTTTACTGTGGTGCATGCTGCATGACAGCATCAGCACCACCTCTTCTTAGTTCCCTTTCAAATTTCACTCAGGCCTGGAAATAGAAACATTAAGATTTAATCTGTTTCAAAAGTGTCTCGTATACGAGATCAGTGTCTTTCATTTTGATCTCATCTGTTACAGGCTGAATGTGATTTACTTACTAGGGAATTGTAAGCATTAAGTAAATCATCAAGTGCATTATACTAAATCACACCTGCAGTACACACTCGTATTTGTTGCTATGAGGATAAATTACTAGCCTTCATGAGATATTAATGACAGGTCAGATGAACCTTTACAACACAGCAGCCCTCCACATTACTCATTCAATTCCCTAGCTCCAGATTGTACAGTAGTGCTTTGGCTTAAAATCTATAAACATAAAGCTATTGATTAAGTTAAACTCTTAATCACCCTGTGAGAACAACTGCTATTGCAACAAGGCACCATAAAAGACAGAAACATAACATGTCAAACTGCTTGTATAAACAGATTAAGTGAAAGTCAGAAAACTGTCTTGGTTGCAGCAGCCTGTTAAGAACAATATGAAATGATAATACGTTTATAAAGAAAAGTGAAACAAAATCTACATTGTGAACCATCCACTTATGCCACATTATGCATCATAAGTGATTCCCGTTCTGTCCTTTTCTTGTCTGGGAGCCAGAATTTCAGGAAACAGAGCCATCATTTTGTAGTATACAGCCTCTTGGTTTGTGCCAATATTAAAATATTGCGGCAATATTTCAACGCATAACTTGATGGATGGTGCTGTTCTGGTGTCAGCTTCATCACTGGGAATGTTAGGTGAAGATGGAAGTGGGAGATCATGAAACTGAACCTCGGTCTGCAGCTCCTGGATCAGCAGAAGAGATCTCGCGTGGCTTACATCCACCTCCACACTACTGCCAGAGAGCGGAGAGAGAGAAGACCTCTCACTCTGCCGACATTTCTGGTCTGAGCAGACACCGTTGCAGAAAACCTAAGCGACTACGATTCGTATTATTATTGTTATAAAAATGTTTGTGCAATTGCATTTATAACACATCGGAAAGCTTCAATTTATTATTCAAGTCTAACATGTTTTTTGAAGGAACATTCACACAAATTTGACTGTGAATTGGATTCAGGTGTAAAAGACACCCACTTCAGCCAACATGAAGTGGAAACCACAGTATCTCATCATTACAACAGTAGTGACAAGCAATACTACTTATTGAGACAATTTCTGTATTAGGTTGCTTACATTGTGTAAGCAAATGTTTTTTTATGAGCATTGCACAGTAGACACATTTCTGAAAATAAACATTT